>NC_041045.1:7974698-8574698 GCF_900634775.1 Gouania willdenowi
ACCTGACACACAGGCCTACAAAAAGTTTTCTACCAGAAGTGAAATGTACAAAGGCAAGGACAAGTTTAGAGAGCGATGCATCAGTATAAATTAGTCACACCAGCAGAGGAGACAACAACCTGTACGGTAATAGGAGCGGAGAGGAACTGGTGGAATGAGACTTAACACAACTGCTTGATATTTCACACTTGGGTCAGTGTTTTTCAGTGGAGCATGTGCACGCAAAAAACTTTACGTTACTGCTTATTTTTGACGCACAACAAAAGATGTAACTCTTGGAAAATAAACACATCCATCAGTCGCAGGCTTCTTTATTGTATATTATTAAATAATATTTTATTCTATATTATATTTATTTATGAACACTCATGGTCCCCTTTTGGATTTTTTAAAATCACAATCTCTAACATTATCAACATTTATGTCAGTACTGAGAATAATGACAAATCTGAGAATTAATACAGGAAAAAACAATGGGCTTTGTGTATTTTTGATTAATTTGTGTATTTCTGCTGTCATTTTATACATTTTCTTCTTATTTTGAATGGTTTTTATGTCAATTTGTGTGTTTATGTTCTTTTTTGTAATTTTGGGAGTAACTTTTATGAGTTGCTAGAGTCATTTCATACATTTTATTTGATTTATTTTAGTTTTTTCTGATTTTTGAAAATAAAGTTACTTATTCCGATTTGTTAGACTGGCATCAGAATCTCTGACATTATCAACACTCAAGTCTGCATCGAGATAATGACCAATCTGAGCATTAATACAGGAAAAAAAATGGTTTTATGTTTTTTTGGATTATATTGTGTATTTCTGTTGTCATTTTACATATTTTCTTTTCATTTTTGAATGGTTTTTATGTCGATTTGTGTGTTTGTGTTCTTTTTTGTATTTTCTGAGTGACTTTTATATGTTTGTGTGAGGCGGAAATAAGCAGCTGTAGTTTATTCCAAATACAGCTGAAAATTAAAAATAAATCAATAAATATGATAATGTATTTTTGTTTGCTTGTGTGTAAACATTTTAAATACCTTCCTATATGTTGTTGTTGATTATTATTATAAATTGTTTTATTATAATAGTATATAGTATGTTTATTTATGTTTCCTTTATCTATTACCAATGTGTGAAGTGCTAAAAAAACAAACCAAATTTCCACGCTTTTAGCCTGTTAAGAAAAATATGTCAACAATGTTGTAACAAGATGTAGAAAAAAGAACTGTACTCTTCCTCTGGCTGGTGTGACTGATAAGAAAGAAAGTCTGCCTTCTCCTACTTCTTCATCTGCATCAGCAAAAACAGCCGAGGTCACGTACGTGTATGCCCTCAAGTTTTACACCTGACAGTTACGCTAAATCACTAAAAAAAAAAGGTTATAATGAACCACCTGTAAAGGTCTGTATGAAACTACTTTATACATACACCTGTTAACGGCGTGTTAAAAGAGGACTAGTCTAACTAGTAATTCTTGTTTACAATTAAACGAAAGGGGAAAACATATTACACAGGTGAATAATGTTAAACATTAAAAAAAAAAAAAAAAAAGGTTTCCTGAATGCTGGAGAAACAAAAATGTTTTTTTTTTTTTTTTTTAACAAAATAGGATCACAGTGTCCCTAATCTCTGTCAGATGTCCAGATTAAATGTTTTAGTGGCAAGTGTAATACCAAGGCACAAGCAAGGGTATTTCGTCATTTCAAAACCACTTCGAGACAAAATTTCAAATTTCAAAATATTAAATAACAGGCACAGTTTTGTAACAGAATGTAGCTGTTCTGTGTCTGCAAAACTACACAGAACAGCTGTGTTGTCTTATCAGTTGATATTTCTATTTACTTTATAAGTATCAACCTTGAACAGTATCTGTACTAGCCATGTCTATATACATTTAATCAATCAAGAAAAACTAAAATCAGGTGTTTTATTAAAAGGTCAATAAAAGCACGTTTCTGCATAAAAATATTCTTTAGATAAAAAAACACTAACATTTAAAGTAATTTTTTTAAAACAATTTTAAACCTTAAAATACGAACCAATAATGAATTAATGAACATCTTTGATTATTTTCTCTGTTGGGTTTTCTACACATAGACAAAGAGGTTTTTGTTCCTTTTTGTTTTCATTTCTTGTACCTGATGAAAACAAACAAATAAATTAAATTAATTAATTTTTTATCTGCAGTAAGGTACATTTATTTGAACAAAAAAACGAGACTTTTGCTGCGCTCACATCACATCAGACTAAAGGTGGGATGATACATCATATGACAAGATGTATCATCACAGATATTAGTGGCATCTCAACAGTGAGGGTGGCGTTTAATAATATATAATCTACATTGTCTACTACACACCAGTAAGTATGTAAGTATATCCAGAGTTAAAGTCAAATAAAAGCATGGTTATCTTTCCAAATGCAACAAAAACATCATAAGGTATTGTATCGTGAGCTTATTATCGTCTATAGCAGTGTTTCTCAAATGGGGGTACGTGCACCCCTAAGGGTACGGAATGGCACTCCAGGGGGGTACATGAAAGAGATTGGGAAATTAACAAAAGAAAGCATTAAAAATAAGGGGTTTCATAATGTTTATTTTTGAGTTAACATTATAATATTAATACTAAATATTACCAGCAACACACAAAACGACAACAAAGACACAATAAATGAGAGAAAAAAACAAGAGATCACTCAAAATAAAAGAAAAATAACAGAAAAATACACAAAACAACACAAGAAACAACCAAAAACACACACACTGAGAGAATAATTTAAATAATACCAACAACACACACAAACGACAGCAGAAACACACAAAAAAAGAGAAAAATATACTTAACAATTAAAAGAACAGACGGACAACAACAAAATATACAAAATGACAAAAAATACACAAAATGACGATAGAAATGATCACGATTAGAACATGAACTGAAAATACAAGGGCCAGTTTTGGTCCCACATCAGGAGGGAGTGACAGGAAATGATAAAAACATAAACATGAATCTATTCAGGTGGCACTAAATACTGTTTCATTCCACGTGGTTACAAAATGAGATGCTTTCAAATGTGTGTTATCACTCATTCATTCCATCCTCATGCTCTATAGTGGTTTTTCCACGGAATTCTGAGCAAAATATGGTAGTCGGATAGAGGGGGTACTTGGAGTCAAAAGTTGCTTGAGCCAAAAAAGCTTAAGAACCATTGGTCTATCGTATGGTGAACTCATGTGTATCATCCCACCCCTAGTATTATTTATAGTGTGGGAGTCAGGTGCACACACCTCCATGTCATCACCAGCCTCTGTAGGAGGTAAAGTGGTGCTGACTGAGTCTCCCTGACGACCAGGGACCAGGTTATTTTCATCTTCCTGCGGCTGCTTTACAAAGACGTTCACGGAAAGTTACCCGACTAAACCTCTAATATCAGATATGATCTTTGAAAGCTCACTGCTGATACCCTCTGATATGATTTCCTTATATCAAATAAACCTGAGAAAAGCCATGTGACAGGCACACGCATCCTCTGCTTCAGTGGACATACTTCACACGCGACGTGATCACGTTCATCTGACACGTCAACGGAGCGAAAATTAGATTTGGATTCTTCTTGGTGTAAACCCATGTGGATGATGACAGAGATGGAGTAATCTGAGGCAGATCTACACAGATACACACTAACATGGACTCTGTGCATCCCTATAATCTGTCAAGGATTAGCGGCTGCAATTAGAGGAATGAGGCCGATAGATGGAGAGAGGAAGATGCTGGAGGAGGGATGTCTCTTGCTTTCTGAATAACGTTCACTTTAAATTAGCATCACATTACAAATAGAATAGTTTTTTGGTGTCCATCCATAAAGTCAGCAAAATGATGGTCCATTGTTCTATGAATCTGTGATAACCACATTAATTTAGTCATCTGAATAATATCCACTGTTATCCAGGAAGTTTATTATTGTTTTTACCATAGTATATAGTCATCCTAAAGATGGAAATCCTTGTTTTAATCAGAAATAAAATGAGTATAAAGTGACCAAAAATGGTGGAAAAGGTGGTGAAATGGAATTTTAAAAACAACAGAAATTAGTTAAAAGTTGAAAAGTGGTAAAAAAAAAAAGGTTTAAAGTGTCAATATCGGCTTAAAAGGGGCAGAACAATTAATTTAAACTGGCAAATAATGGGCATGACAAATCGTGAATGTGGTTAAATTGGCAAAAATAAGCATTAAATATGGTGAAAAAAGGTTAAAAGTGACAATAATGGGTCAACATGTGCAACATTAGGTGGGAAAAGTGGTGGAAGGGGTTTAAAAGTGCCAAAAATGTCTTGAAAGTGGAAAAATGTGTAGAAAAGGCATTGAAATTGGAGTAATGCAGCAAAAATGCATTAAAAGGAGCAAAAATATGGCAAGAAAAAGTGATGAAAATAGGTTAAGCGAGGCAAGACCTGTATTCGCAAGGTGAATACATATTTGGCAAATAAAAATTGGGAAATAGAATTGTTCATGTGACAGACATTTTATTGTGTGTATTTTGTTGTTGAGTAATGTGTTCTTTTTACTAATTAAATTGATAATAATAATGTTCCAAGACAAAGGAGTTGCGGAAGTAAAATAATAGGAACTCCTACAATAGCAATGTATTTGGCAATTTTCAATTGCCAAAAACAAATGTGGAAAGTTTGCTGTAGTAAGGGTAAAACATGGGCTCAAAGTGTCCTAAAGTCCAAGATTGAGAACTCCTGTTACAGTGTGTTGGGGATATTGTTCTCAGAATAGATCTGAATACGTTCAAACCTAAGCAGCAAAACTTTTTCTGGACTACACGCGTCACTGAATCATACACCAGCCTGTGACAGAGTGGAGGTACAAATACATGGAACTAGTGAAAGGATGGAGGGGAGTCAATGCAGGCACTGCCAGCCTGGCTGATCCAAAGCCTTGGCAACAGCAACAAAGAGCCAGTGTCTGTGCTCGCTGCGTCTCACGCGCTCATGAACACAGAACGTAATGTCTGAACCAGAGTTGAGATTGAATTTTTCCTGCAGATCACACAGTGGAAAAGCCCCAAAACGTGACTACGCTGTTTGTTTTGTTGGTTTCTGTCTTAATGAATGCTACATCAAGAAATAATTAGAAGAGCTAGTAACAAGTGTATTTAACAAACTACAGTAATGCCTGACGGAGCGAGTGAGTTAAAAAATATACTTTTGTTGTCTGCACTTGAAGTAGTACAAATAGTTAACACAGATGGCGGAAGAACGTGGGCGAAAACTGGTATAATGATTATACACAACCATGTGGTACACCTTTAACCATTTATTATGGAAAAATAATTTTAATAAATGTGAATCTTAAAAAAAAATCCTACTTCTAATTGACTTAAGTGAAACATATTAATCTATACTGTTGAATAATCTATTTGAGTTCTAGAAAATGAATGAAAATGTACGATTGTGTGTTTTAAACCAAATCAAACCATTAATTAACAGGTAAAACAAACAGAAGACATGAGAACATGGATATCAATCTGCGTTCCAATGGAAGTTGGAGTTTGATTGAGTATCTTGTCTGAGATGGTTAGAAGGACAACAAATGGAAACAATGTAACATCAAACAGAGATAAAACACATCTATTATGTGTTCAGGGTTGAATATTCAGTGTCAGTCCGGACATCCTCATTTTATTACCAAGGACAGAACACAGTGTGAACATACCATAACTTATCAGTGAGTCACTTCACTCCTGTCAGCTGCATTAGTCATGCAGTGCAGTGCTCTGCTCTGCCTGTAGGATAGCGTTGCTGTGCCAATTGAAGAAGTTTTTTTCCAAAAGCTCTGCTTGTTAATGCCACTCACACTGGCGATGTTTTTCGCTTCACTGAGAGAGCGATGGCAGCGGGACTTTAGCGCACCAACTAGGTCACAGGTCATTGATTCTACAGAGGAATGTCAACGGAGCGCCTAGACGCAAAACTGGATATGGAATATAATATCCATCTTAGGGGGAAATGTAAGACACGTATGGAATCAGAACAGTATCATAATGAATGAACTCTTGCAGGGTTTTCCACGAATGCACATGCTTTGTTTCATAGTTCTTTTTCAGATTCACAAATGCACACAATCTGTTTCGCAAATACATATTTTATGCAAACTTGTAATATAAATTCTGAAAAGCACACGCTCTACTTCACAAATATTATTTTGAGGCACACTTGTAATATAAATCCACAGATAATGCAAATTGCGGAATGTGCATTTACAAACTGCTTCTGTGCTGTTAAACATCTGCGCATTTGTGGGAGAAACGTGTGTGGTGAATTTTGAGACTGCCCTGACGTTGCGGGTCAACGAACGTCACCAGTGGCTGATAAAAGTGATTGACAGATTCATCAGCCAATCAGGTGTGTTTGCTTTCAGCCAATCATATGCTTCTTACAGTTTCTCCACACTTGTGAACGAATAGCAGAGCTATTGATATGTGCGCATGGGCAGTGTTCAAACAAGAGTGTGGAAAATGAAAGTGAGGATGCAGGTGCTGGCCCGCGTTGCACCGCATTAGCTTATCATTGGCATTAGCATTAACTACCATTAGTATTAGCCTTGCAATAGCAATAACCTAGCAATAGCGTTAACCTAGCATCAACATTAACACAGCAATAGCATTAGCCTAACATTAACATTGACCTAGCATGAGCTTTAACCTAGCACTACCATTAGCCAAGCAATAGTATTAGCCTAGCATTAGCATATACTAGCATTAACCTAGCAATAGCGAGAACCTAGCATTAACATTATCATAGCAATAGCATTAGCCTAGCATTAACATTGACCTAGCATGAGCTTTAACCTAGCATTACCATTAGCCTAACATACAATAGCATTAGCATAGCATTAGCTTTACCTTAGCATTAGCATTAACCTAGCAACAGCATTAGCCTAGCATTAGGGCATTAACCTAGCATTAACTGCTCTATTTATATTCTAGTTTCCAATGTTGTCAGTGCTTTTAATTTTCATTCACGTACCCCATGACAATTTGCGTACCCCACTTTGGGAACCTAGGTTCTAGATCATTTACTCAAGAAAAAGATGTAAAGTTTATAATTGCAGCTCGAAACTTTGTTTTCATCTGCATGATAAACACTTTGACATTGTTGTAAAAGTGATATGCATTGCATTGTGGGATGTGAAGTCCTGTAGACGAATGCAAAGTGTTTTTTTTTTAAACTTCATTCTTACAGTGATTTCTTGTGTTTCTTCACCAGAAAAGGAGGACAGTATTTCGCTTGACTCCATTTTTGTTCTAGTTTGTTCCCACTATTCCCCGTGATATCGCCTTACTTCATAAGACATTCCATTTCGGCCAGATTACTGATCTTTCCGTGTAAGCCCCGAAAAAACACCCGCCATTTGTGGGTGCATTCACACCGTTTTAGTCCCGAACTCGGTTTGCGTTCAGAGCCCAACTTCGTATCTGTACCAAACAGCCTCTGGTGCAGTTGCAGGGGCTAACCACTTGAGGGTGCCGTTACTGGAGTAGAGACTTCTCTAGGCAGAGAAACTGAAACCTGAAGAAGAGGCTGTCAACAATGGGTCAAAGTGAGCGTTTGTGAGTGCTCAAAAACTTCTGACTTCATCGTTTGTTCTTTCACAACATTCAACAATGTTTTGAAACAAGTTGCCGTGCTTTTGGTGGTTTTAAAGCCCTGTTTTGCACCATCCTAGGCTCTCCTGACCACCCACAATGCCATGCGCTCTACGTCATCGCCGATACTCCTGTGTTTGAACCGTAATTGCTCTAGTCTTCGATTGGAAATGCTCCGATACCATCAGAAACAATCACTCACACACAATCCGCTCTAGACTTTGTTTGCGATTTCACACCGCCCAAACGACGCAGACTATCCAAGCAAACAAATCCTAGAGCAATTTAAACACTCTCAGATCTAAGACTGGCAAAACACCAGAAACGTGTTGGGAAGTCACTTTGGCTTGGAGTTTGTGGGGGAAACACAAGAAATTAATGCACAAGATTCGGTGCATCCATCTACAGGACTCCAGTTTTTACAGTGGGCATTCGAACGGCAAATTCAACTGTTAACATCTTTTTTCAAGCAAATGATCTATAAGGTCAACACAATTTCTTCATCTGATTCGAAAAAAAATCATCTTCAGCATCTTTAAATTGACGACAGTATGAATTTGCATGGTGTCCACGCAATACAGATGAAAAAACCTAATATTTTCACTGCTCCATACTACATCCAGGATCAAAATCAGCAAGAAAAGTATTGATCAAGGACTTTTGAGACTAGTTTTCACCTTGTCGTTCACCTCTGCTTCACTACACAGAACAGACGGGGGTAGACTGTTGAGGGAAACTTAACAGAAGGAGGGGAAAGTCAAAGGACTTAGATGAGGAAGACAAAGAGGGAGGAGTCAGAGGAGGAGCCTCCTCACATGACAGTAATGGCATGTTTGCTTGTCCTTGGAAAGGACACAAACGCTGTTCTCCTTCTTCCTCTTTTTCCACACTCGAGCCCACTTCCTGACACCACACACACACACACACACACACACACACACACACACACACACACACACACACACACACACACACGCACACACGCACACACACACACACACACACACACACACACACACACACACACACACACACACGCACACACACACACACACACACACACACACACACACACACACACACACACACACACACACACATACACACACACACACATTAACACATACACACACACACTCAGCACTTTTGTACTTTGGAGTTTCTCTCCATTGAAGTTGCTGCACAGTAGGAATTTAATCAAACAGCTGAGCCTGAAAACCTCCCTCACGATTCTCTCTCTACCTTTACAATATCATATTCACGCTAACACACACCGACACCCACGCACACACACACACAGACTCCCACACACACAGAATTCCTTTGTAGGCTCCACCTCTTTGTAAAGACTTTCCCCTGAGGTCCTCACAACTTACCCTCATGGAAAACTACCAGTGCACACACACGCACAATGGGATCTGTGTTATTAGACGGCCGAACATTACCAGGAGAGTGTGTGTGTGTGTGTGTGTGTGTGCGTGCGTGTGTGTGTGATGGGAAAAGGCAAGAAGGAAGGCTTTGATGATACAAATATTCATAAAATCTGTTGAAAACTTGCATTTTACTTTGAAAACTAATCTTCTCTTTCCCTCGTACACACATCATAGCTTTACTATTGACACTAAAGGCTTCCTGAAAGGGCAGCTGGTGGATATATTGACATAGAGCAGAGATGCAGCTTCTTTCATTGTATAAAGTGTAAAAAAAACCAGCACAGCCAGTCCCATACAAAGCAACACCACCTGCCAATGGACTGGTCCTTCACTCACTATGTTACAGCAACGAGTCTATTTCACATCTGTGGTGGAAATGTTGACCAAATTATAACAAAAAGCAAATATTATTGCTTGGTTTTGTTTTTTTGTAAATATTGTTAAATTCTAAAAAAGTTCTAAAAAAAAAAAAAATCACCAATTTTTTATAGTGCACAAATGTTTTTTTAAGTGTAACTGTAGACCTTTCACTTAAAAGAGTTACCAATTGTGATTTTACAGTGAAAATAAAATAACTCAATGGTAAACAATCGTTAACATGTGTCGAAGTGTCAACCCAAAAAGTGTATTATCATTTTTACACCTTTGTGACTCATTTGAACTTAATTTTGAATCATTAGAAACAGTAATGAATAAAATGATCGTGATAAGATTTAACTGTGTGTTCTACCGTGGCTATGTGTCTCGTTACGGTGTAAAATCCAGATGGCATGTAGTGCTTTGAGCTTCACTGGGGAGCTTAATACAAGGATTAAACACAATGATTTCATTGTCATAAACACATAGGCTTGTGTCCATCCACTCCAGCCTCCCCTTATGTAACTATGTCTCCTGTCCACTGAATAATACATCTATTGCTTTGTCATTAGAAGTCTCCCTTTTTACCATAACAGTGACGGAAAATGGTAGACAGACAGACTTATTGGCAATCATCTGCATGACATTAGTTCTGATGATAAATGACATTAAAACAAAAACATGTAAATCCTTAAGGTGTTATTTCACAAGGACATTAAAGGCATTGGAATCAATGATATATTTAAAAAGAAGGAAATTTGGTTTCTTTGCCTATATACAAAACACAAACATTAAGACGCCATATGTTCTCAGCTTTTGTTAAAATGTTCATAAAATTTTGTATTTTTATGTATTTTTTTCAAAAGTAATACTATTCTAGCTTTTTTTTTAAATAATAATAATTCAGGTCATTTACTTCCTAATTGCTTGGTTTACTTTGAGTGCTTATTTAAAAATTAAACCTAACCATTTTGAAACGTCTCTTTTCTAAAAAAAAAAAAAAAACCCCAAATATTTACAACAATAATATTTTTTAACATCATGATGAAAAGTGTAATCATTTAACACAAGTCTCTGTAAAGTCCAGTTCTATTAAAGTAGAAATGCTTGGATAAACCTCGTTTTGAGTAAAAAGCTCAGTGAAGACATTCCACTATATCTGCACAACACACTGAGCTGACCTGTAAAATATCAATAATGGCAGAATGTGGCAGAAGAAACATTGACTGTCTGGGACAAACTTGTTTAAAACACACTTGTCAACAAAGTCAGTTTGCATGACCTGACCTCTGCAACCAGGGAATTTTTGTTGTTTTGTTTTGTTCTGTTCTCGTAACGTTCAGATCAGAAAAACGTTCAACTTGAATCCAACATACTCAATTTCTAGCCAGTGAAAAAAAAAAAGTCCTCAAGTAACCTGACATTTTTAAATAAGGTTAATGTCACAAAAGGCCAAGAAGAGTTTTTGTAGCTAAACAGCTAAACATTAGGTAACACACCATATAGTTCACACATAGGTATCCCTTTATTTACCGAGGAAACCGTTTTATTAAAAAGAAAAACGGAGAAAAGATGGTGGTCAGTTTGTGTTTGAAACCGTTCTATAAGGGTTTCAACTCCACACATGGGAGGAATCACTGAGCAATTATAGGGAATTCAGTTCTCTGCACGGAGGCTTTGGTAAACAGTTTTATTTGATGTATTTTACCTTTGCATTGGATTTGTGGATGCAACATCACGTCTAATCCTGTAGCTACTCCTTTCAACATCGGCGGGAATGGAAAGGGTTACAGAGAGTTTTCCCTGATGTCTGGTAAAGGGATGAAAGTAGAAGCGGATTTGTGATGAAGGGGCCCTTGTGGGGTGATCTTAACAAGGAAGGAGCAGATGGATTTCTTGAACACACACACACGCACACACACACGCACACAGTGAAATAGATGTGCGATGGGAGCCTCTAGGGGTCAAAGTGCTGCTGTGTGTAAAGTTAAATTATTCCAATTCCTCACCGAGCTCCTACCCAAGCAACATAAATTTGAATTGTGCCTTTGAATATTTAAACAGCAACATTTAACCAGCTGCGCACGCGGGATATGATGAGAGAAACCCTGCATGCACAGTGCAGAGGCGAAGACGGATTTGTGTCCAGGGCCTCAGAGACAGTTGTTTCCTTCTAAATTATGGTAGAGCCAATGAGATTGATTCCCTTTTGTTAGAAGGGAAGTGAAGCTGTAGCTGTGCACACACGCACAGGGTCAGCACAAATGATGGAATCAATACCTGTCTTGTTCTGGGCGACATATCAAGATTTCCGTTTCACACGATACTGAAAATGACAATATTCTCATCTTTCTCTTTTTCATTCAAGAAATTGGAATATGAAGCCCAACATAATACATAAAATAACTCCCAAAATGCACAAAGTACACAAACAATTCCCAAAATACACAAAATGATAACAAAGACAGACAACAACCATTTAAACAAACAAAATGACAACAAAAACACACAAAACAACAACACGTTACAGAATAGCTCCTAAAGACACACAAACTGTTAACAAAATGACACAAAATGACAGGAAAATACAGAAAAATTACAACAAAAATACAAAAAGTTACCCCAAAGAAGGCACAAATTGACAAAAAAAAAAAAAAAAAAAAAAATGCAGAAAATGACAGAAAAATACATAAAATTAAAACAAGAACATAAAAAATAACAAAAACACACGTCATGACTAAAAACTGAGAAAAAAAATCTAAACCACAGACAAAGACAAAAAAAGGACAAAACCCTTTTTCCCCTTGTGTTAATGCTCTGATTGGTCATCCACCTATAAAAGCAAGGAATGTCTGTGTGTGTGTATGTGTGTGTGTGTGTGTGTGTGTGTGTGTGTGTGTGTGTGTGTGCGTGTGTGTGTGTGTGTGTGTGTGTACACGTGAGTGTGTGTGGAGCAAATATCTTAAAAGTGGCAGAACAATTAGTTTAAACTGGCAAATAATGGGCATGACAAATTGCTAATGTGGTTAAATTGGCAAACATAAGCATTAAATATGGTGAAAAAAGTGACAATAATGGGTCAACATGTGTAACATTAGGTGGAAAAAGGGGAAGGAGTTTAAAAGTGCCAAAAATGTCTTGAAAGTGAAAAACTGTGCAGAAAAGGCATTGAAATTAGAGTACTACGAGACTAGAACAACTAGAATACTTTAATTTACTTACTCACTCATGTAGTTTGGAGCTTTACGTTTTGTTTTGCACAGTTTTGTTACTTTTCTGATTGGCGCCACAATGTCTATGGAGTTTGGTTATCAGCGTCTCAAACATTTCACGGGAACACACACACAAGGTATTTATTTATTTATAATAAAAATATACTAAACAATATTTATACAAAAAACACACAAAATGACTCCAAAAAACATACATTACAGAAAAATAAACCAAACAACAAAAACATAAAAATGACTAAATACACAAAATAAATATTTATACAAAACATACACAAAATGACAACAAAA
Source organism: Gouania willdenowi (assembly GCF_900634775.1). Lineage (NCBI taxonomy): Eukaryota > Metazoa > Chordata > Actinopteri > Blenniiformes > Gobiesocidae > Gouania > Gouania willdenowi. The sequence goes on from NC_041045.1 coordinate 7,987,663, forward strand.
TCACACTCCAATGGCAACAAAAAACTATAATTATACAAAAACACAACAGAAAGATACAAAAATACACATAATGACTCCAAAAAACATACATGACAGAAAAATACAACAAAAATATGAAAATGAGTAAAAAAAAAAAACAACAAACACATTTATCATGTTACTGTCCCATAGAATTAAACCAGGGAAATCACACAAGCTGTAATTAATAATATATCCCTATGTACACCTCTTTGTACATCCAACTTTCAAACACATACTCATTTGGCCATAATTAATAATTAATCTACTTAAACTCCCACATGAATGCATACTTCCGACGGGCACTGTACTAGTTATTCTAAATGCTGACATGAAAGTTGATCATGTGACCCTTGGATCAGATACCATCACATTTTTATGGCCCTCACTATGATAAAGTGGCCCATCCCTGTTACATACTCATTGAGTGTGTAGTGTACAGTACGTTAGTGTGCCATTTCTAACACAGCTGATGTGTCTTGTGCCTGAAATTGTGAAGTTAAGCCTCAACTGATGTAAAATACACATTACAACGCCACCATTTTTCATATTTCTACCCACTGCTTATTGCTCACAATGGCCTAATGCTGCCTAAAAATAAAAAGCTGTGCAGCAGCTATATGTTTCAAGCTTATTCTGCATTAAAATAATAGTTCTTGGAGTCGCTCTGCACCAGTGCCTCGCCCTCACTCACTCACTCTCACAGGAGGAAAAGCCACCGGTGGCACAACTACATATTGATATTGTGCAGCTGCTACTCATTAATAAAAAAGCCCCTGGCTTGTTGAAAACCAAATACAGTGGAAGATACATGATTCACAAATCTGGATATGCACAGGGAGGAATTGGCAAGACTAACGCCTTCCCAAAAGAGACGTGTCTGTTACAAAGTGCCAAACACAAACACCAACAACAGTTATGCAATCGCTATCTAAACCCAACTTCTTAGTTGCCATGGCAACAGTCCCCACCCGCTCTATTGAGATAACCATCAGAGGGCATGCTGGGACACAAGTACACAAAGACAGACAATATGGGGTGCGCACACACACACACACACACACACACACAGTGTGAACACAATCACATCCATGTGACGGTGAGTTTAGTGAAGTCGTCTAAATAATTTGATTAGTCATCATCATGTTCTCGTTTCCTCCTCTGCATCTTTACATATCTGAGTTGGCGCAAAGGAAGAGGAAATAACTGAAGCACTCAGTTTAATTTTACACCCTTCGGTGAAGACTTCACATTCACAATAAACCACGCACAATTTAAAAATAGAGAAAGCTTTGAATGAGATGTAAAATATTTAACACTGTGCAACAAAACAAGAATCAACATGACAATCCAAAGAGCGCAGTTTATTCGTGTGCACGCTAATCTGATTACTTTCCATTAACCCTAGACTATCCATTTCAATTATACTACTTTATGCAGCATGGTGTTGTCACAAGTTCACTTAAACAATACATAATGCCTGACACACACTGTATTAACCTCACAGATAAAGTAAGGACATTTGTGCTTGCATTAATAAAAAATCTTATACTGTTGGAAAGCCTGTGTATTTCTCATTTGAATGTGTAATATGAGCCAAACTTAACCACGGTAACTGCGGTAACTTAAAAAATAGCTTATATACTTAAAAACAACATCAAAAAACAGTGGGTACATTGCTAATATATTATTATATATAATTTAAACATTAAAAGAATGATGGTTGTGCAAAGCCACAGTTATATTTACCTTCAATAATAAATAAAGTCCTGCTTAAATAGGCTTATTTTAATAGTAGTTTTGTTGTTGAACGCCACATAAAAAGATTTTATCTTCCTATTTGTTATATCTTTTGATTGATAAAGTATTGCAATGTAAATGTCTTTAAAATTTAAGATTAAAGGTCCAGTATTATGCTATTTTTCACCCATCTCCATTTGTTCTAAAACCCCCAACAACATAGTGTTTTGGTTTATTTTCCCAAACCCACCTGTCTTCTGGAGTTTTAGCCCTCTGAAAAGTGACTTTCTGAGCAGTTCTAAAACCGGGCTGCTTTTTGCGGGCCTACTTATGCATATTCATGAGTGGGTGTGTCTATAAACACTGACTCCACACAACAGTTGGCTATCCACACACTTGTTATTGTTTTCAGCCAAAAAAACTGCACATTACAGTAAAACACATGGCTATTTAAGTGGCTATTGTGATTGTGAGTCAGACACACACTGCTCCACGGTGTGTGTGAGTATGTGTGTGGCTGCAGCAGCGTAGTTAGTGAGTTAGTCAGCTGCTGCTGCTGTCTCAAACACTCCCCGGAGCTGCTACGTTGCTTTCTTGTCATCCTCTCCACTACTGAGTACGATTACAGGAATAGTCCATTCAAGGTGATTGTTCCACTGTTTTGTCTAACCGCTGCGTCGCATTGGGTCACAAACACGTCAAATCAAGTCAAAAGCGATACGAGGCAATATAACGGCTACTGAAAATGAAACTGCTCCGGGTGCTACAAGGTGGCTGCCCACTGCTCCTCAGGGAGGGGTTAAATGCAGGGAAGACATTTCCATACCTGTCAAGTATAGTGTTTTGGCCGGGAAACTCCCGTATTTTACCCCTCTTTCCAGCCATCCTCCCGTATTATTATTTTCCCGTAAATATCCCGTATTTTAATGTAATAATAATGAAACGATGCCTTACTAAACTGAACGCCGTCACTGGCCTCGCGAGAACTGCAACCTGAAATGGCCTGGCTTGGTGGCAGCTCTCGCGAGATTAGTGTGGCAACAAACCCGGAAACAACTCAGAACAGAGATGAATGAATGAAGACATTCCGGCAAAAAAAACTAAGAACTGGTGAGCAGGTCTCTCAGATCTATGGACACAGATCAGATAGTGGAGCCCAGAGTTCACAGTAAACATGGTGATGCTGCTTTTAGTTGTTATGCTGCAAAGAAGTGGAACAAACTGCCAGCAGAGCTGAAGTCAGCATCCAATGTGAACATTTTTAAATCAAAGTTAAAGGCACTTTTTTTCTCTACTGCATATGATTGAGAGAGATTTTTTGTCATGTTGTTGATGTAATGATGATTTTACTGATGATTTTAATTGATTTTACTGATGATTTTAAATGTTCTTATTGATTTAAATGTTCTTATTGATTTTAAACAATTGAATGTTTTATCATGTAAAGCACATTGAGTTGCCTTGAGTATGAAATGCGCTATATAAATAAATTTGCCTTGCCTTGCCTTGCCTTGTAAATACGTTGTAAAATGTGAGAGTTTACCTTCCTAAAGAGCAGCAGGTTAGGACACAGTTACACGTTCTGTTATATTAATAACTGAGATTTTAACGTCTACCACAGCAGAAGGAACAACGTAAATCACCATGAAAAATCAACCAATCACAAGCTCCACAAATATACACTGCTTTAAAAAAGTGATAAAGAATGTAAAGTCTGCAATAAATGTGTCTAATAAGTTATTAGTGAATACCAGAGAACCACATGAGTGTAGCAATAAAAGAAAATATCTAATGAAAATAAAATGTTAATCTTTAACCCAAAGACAAGCAATGTGAAATTAACAGTAAATATTCAATGCATTGACTTGTATATAAACTGTAAGGATTAAAAATAAACACGTGCTTCATATACACATTTATGTTTTTATTTAGGCTGTTTTTTTTAATTTAGGAATTAGGGCTGGGCGATATATCGAGATTCAAGATGAATCGAGCTTTCTATTTTGGCGATATAGAAAACTATAATATTTCATATATCATATGAAACAAAATACTAGTTTCAGGAGTCACTGCTATTACTTCTCAGAACAACATGTAAAGATCAGTTAGATTAATTTCTGAGTGCACATATTGTGCAGCTGTTTGTTAATAAATGTCTCTTTGTGGCATTTTGCATGAGCAAATTTAACCCAGAATTGTCTTTCTGGTCAGACTTTATTTGATAAAATTATCTAGATTTATATCATATATCACCATTTTGAGAAAATATATTGAGATACGAGTTTTAGTACATATTGCCCAGCCCTAGTAGGAACGTTCACAGGATTTCAATGTTAATAAAGGTCGACCTACCAGATTCTAATCCCATATTTGTATTTAGTAAGTGGTTGACAAGTGGGTATTTTAGATTTATTATACACCTATCTTATAATATAAGGGATACTGGAGCTTGGTTGAGCGGGTGGGACGGCTCGTAGTGGGTGCCAGAAAATTTCCCTTATTTTCAAATCCAGAACTTGACAGGTATGCATTTCATGTATGTACCTTTACATATATGACAATAAAGTATGATATTTTGTTTGCTTTACCTGTGAGGTAGTTGGAGAGGGAGGAACTCACATTCTTATATGGGGAAGAAGGAGCCGGAATTGTCAGGAGGAGTTTCCACTTTGGCCCTCTGAATGAGGCTAAAGGAATGTAAATCACTGTAGCAAAACCATTATAAAGAGAATTTTTCATAAAACCGCCCCTTTAAAGTCAAAATATCAAGATAAAAGTCAAAATGTAAAAAACAAACTCAAAATACAATATGGTGATAAAAGTCTGTAAGTTTCCATACAGCACCTTTGCCACCTCTTCCAAACTTTCCTCTCCAAAATCCTTAAAGAGATTAAATCATGTTTATGAGCTAAAAGAAAAACAATCTCTTTGATATTAAACCCAACTTTGAAGTTTAGTTTAACGCATTCATCGATACACGGCCAGGATCTGGTGTTTGTTGCCATATAGTGAATTGGCCCTCGTCAGCTTCCGTAGATTTGCCTTCATTAGCAGATCTTTGGCTTTCATCACAACATTTCCACTTTATTCTTGATTTGCCCAACATTATTTTCTCCATCAAAATTGTTCCCTAATTCGTATTCTTAAACATGAATGTGTTTAAAATGAGTGTTTTATTCTATATTTTGTGTTTATTATGTGATAAAAAAATAATGGAGAACTTTACTAAAGATCATTTCTTGTATGCATTTGTCTTAATCCCAAAGCAGCTTTAAATATGAGGAAAGCATCATGCAAATATTAGTGGATTAGCAGCAGGTCTGAGCCTCACATTGGGTGAACTCACACACTATGTTCATAGCAGGATTTACTGAGGGCGCTGGCACATGTTCAAGCACTCAGTCTTTACGTGAATGTTTATGAAAAAATAGACAGTTTAAAGCCATGTTTAAAATGAACATCTTGTGACATTATGTCTTGATCCACCTCACTGCTCTGCATCATCATCATCACACGCTCTTGTGACTAAACACACAAACATTCATGGACGCACTCACAGCTAATGTTTGACATGTGGACAGTGTGGGCACCGCCGCTGAAATTTCACTGTGTGCAATCTGCCAGTCAGTGTCGGATTCACTCATGTATTCCTTAACACACACACACACACACACACTCACACATGCGTTCAAATCTCGCTTGCCTGGTTAACTCAATTGAGAACATATGTGTGCTGAATTCCCATTACGTAACCCTTCATTCCTTGCTCTGACTTTCTGCCATTTAGTGATCCTCCATGTGGGCAGTGAATCACAGAGCAGATATAGCACACACGTGCACGGTATTACATAAGGGTTGATTCATCATGTAAACTGACAGTGATGGCCCAAACATGCAAATACACTAAAAAAAATTGGACGTAATTCTACACTGCGTTATATCAAAGAATAATAATTTGTGAGCACTTGGTAGCACAATTAGGTTTTAATAGTACTGATCGTTTAATATGATATGAATAATGGGCCGATTTAGAAGCTGCTCGCGCTAAGTATAGATTTTTTTTTTTTCCCCAAAACCTTTTCTGCTTTTTCACTAAAATGTGCAGGTAGGTCTTCACAGAAATGTTGTCACTGTTTGTTGAAGGGACCAATATATTGTTTACTAGAATATTGTACTATAATGGTGTCACTGGTAAGAAAGACCCTATTTTTTGTTTAAAGAAAGCGCTATTGGAGATACCTATTCATTTACATTGGTATGTTGACACTTCTTAACAGAAATGTTGCACTAAAATAGTGTCACTGTTTATAGGAAACTTTTTCAATTTGTTGTCTTTCAGAGATATGAAATAAAAATTGTATTTTTTCACTTAATCTTTTTTTTTTCTTATGTCAGATTAATGTAGATTGATTTCTGACCATTATATTGATAATCGCAGTATCGTCATATCGTGAGATAATTGTTATCGTGAACTTTGTATCGCGTATCGTATTGTATTGTGAGGTACACAGAGGTTCCCACCCCTATTAAAATAATTGTAATAGGGTTTGCCTGAAAGCCATTTACCTGTGATGTTGTTATTCCAAAAACAGCTGTTCTGAAATCAGCGGCTAGATCTTTACCACAACTACAAGACATTTTCTGTTATTTACGTGTAATTTGTAGTGATTGTGTGTATTTTCCTGTCTTTTAGTGTGTTTTTGGAGTCATTTTGTGTGTTGCTGGTAATGTTAAGTGTTTTTTTCTCTTAGTGTGTTTGTTTTTGGTGTCATTTTGTGTATTTCGTTGTCGTTTGTTCTTTTTATTATTCAGTAAATGTACTCTCTTACTTTGTGTATTTGTTGTCGATTTCTGAGATGCCGTTAGTCATTATTAATAAAAAACAAACATAAATCCCCATATTGTTAATGCTTTGATTAGTTATTTTTCTTTCCTCTCTCTCGCTCATTCTCGTTTGCCTGTAACCTCCTGACACAAATCCCAGTTGTTCATTTAAATTGCTAACAGCTTAATTCAAGTTAAAAAGGGCGCAGAGTGCACATGAATGAAGGGAAAAATCTGACATGAATGAACACAGGCAGCTTTGAATCATTACTTTAAAACTGCAAACTGAAGGATTTGGGCCCTGCCGTTGTTTAATCTGCTTGTGGTGGAGTGTGGGATTAAGATATTTAATGGGGGGTTTAGCCATAGTTCAGTCAGGAGGAGTTCTTTATTCAGGCTCCATCAGGGTTTCATTCATCCTTACATCATAGCCACTTCTCGCCATTCACAACTACACAGACACCACTTACCAGGTTAGATGATGATGAGCTAGCATTACATACATAGCATTATTTCACATAGCGTCTTATCTACGGCTGGACTAAAACTCATAACTCGATATCTTTTCTCAAAATGGCGATATACGATATTAATCTCGATATTTCAATAAAGACTTACCAGAAAGACAATTCTGGGTACAATTTTAAACGGTTTAAAAAAAAAACCAAAAAAACAAACATAAAAACAAGTTAAAAGTTGCTAAAAATCAGGGAAAGCTCTCAGTGATTTGAAAATTGTCACAGAGTCAGCAGACCTGACTATTCTCCTGTAAGGGACAGCACGTGTGAGTGAGTTCTGTGAGACATGTGGCTTGTTTAGGACACACTCAGTGATCCATCTAACTGTTTTGAATGCTGTTCTGAGAAGTAACTAAAGCAGCGACACCTAAAACAAGTATTTCAATACAAAATAAGCTATATTATATATATATATATATATATATATATATATATATATATCTCAGAAATACGAAAAAATTATTGTATAAATATAAACAAATACTCGATATAGGCAATATTGTCATTTTCTATATTTATAAAATAAAAAACTTGATTTATCTTGAATCTCGATATATTGGCCAGCCCTCGTCTCACCTCTATTTTCCCATTTACTTCCTTACCCAGCCTGGAATAAATGCTGTTGCTGGTGCTTGAGAGAAAAAACATGAAACATTCACAGCAAGTAAGGCGCTAATTTTAGACTTTGTGTTTGTACGTGACAGGTGTCGAAGTACCGTAACTATGGCGATCTGAACGTGGAAGCACCAGAAGACGATTTATGTATGACCAGGTCCATGTAAAAACAGGAAATGTTGCGCAATACTTTTAATTAAACACTGTTTTATATTTCAGTTTTAATTTCTTAAACATTTTTTTTCTCTCAAATACTTATTTGTAGCCGTGATAATGAGCAAACAAGCTAGAGGACGCATTGTTGTGCACCAATCAGTCTTCTTATTAGAAGCGACAGTATCGGAGACAAGTTCACGGGGTGGACAAACCTGCACAAAATGTTGCCATGGTAACAGCAGCTTGAGCATCTGCTTTTGTGACTGTAACAACCCCCTATACCGACATATTCTATATATATATATCTGTCTGCAAATTATGAATGAAGTCTTCAATGACAATGACTTGAGAGCAAAAATAGGAATCATAAGGTCAGAAAGCAAAAAATAGAGCTAAACTATAGCAGTCTAGCACTGACACCAGCTAATTATTATGGGATTTGACATCCGAGCAATGCAGTAATTAATCTGTCTATTATGAGTGTAACATGTCACTTATGTGGCATAACTAGTGCGCAAAACATGAATCACATTTCTGAAAATAAAATAAATAGACCATGGATAACAAAAGCAACCCCACAAAAACATTGTTCAATCCCATTAATACAATTATTACCGTTAAAGGAGCATAAAGCAGGATGTATAAATCATACTCCATAGTGACACCACGGTGGTTAGGGTAACTGCAGTAATCAGCCAAGCCGCCGCGGGGGCGTGCATCAACTGTTTATCACCGGAGCTGATTTTGTGACTCGAGGATGGATACCCGATCGAACCCGGACGGGTCGGGTTCGGACAAAAACTTAGAACTTGTGTTCGGGTTCGGTCACATAGTGTTGTTTGCGCGCAGCGTTCTTCTTCCCCAGCTGATGGAGCAGCTGTGATGGAGCAGAGGACAGTTATAAAGGAATACACAGTTGAAACATTCATTTTTCTGCACAATGACATGGATCATCCTCATCTTTGATACATGGATTATGTAAATAAATTCAATGAGTATCTTGCGTGCACTGCACTCCTGTTTGTGCTTGACGTTCGCTTGTTACCCATGCGCTGATCTGGTATTGACATTAACAGTTGTTTGTTAATAAAATCCGTGTTCACCACTATAACAAATGTAAATATGTGATTTCTTTGAGAAAAAAAATTAAATTTTGACTGTTGGGTTGGATTTGGATGAGAAAATACGTCCGATCCACACTCCAACCGGGACATGGTTATTTAATTACTCGTTCATGAGCCAAACAGTAGTTTAGTCCACTGGGCTTGTGTTTTTTCAGTCTCCAAGGCGTCAAAAATGTGCACTAGCGTCATTTGACGTCACCATCAGCGCCATTTGACTTCACGTCCGCAGAACTGCGCGGGGAAATCGGACCCAGAACAGCAGTACAAAATGTATTACACAATCTTGTCAAAGCAATAGGTAGAAATGTGTGTGGGCTCATTCTCTTTGGTTCAGAGCGCTTCATCACTCATTAGCATTAAAAAAACTTAAAATGAATATTTATTTTTTCTCAAATCCTGCCCTATGCTCCTTTCATGGTGTCATTGCAAAAATAATAAATTCCATCCACTAGGTGGTATATTTAATTTTTTTATTTGCACCATAAACATTTAAATTGATGCAATGTTTTGTGTTTTCTCCCCATACTTTATCAGTCATTATGAGGTTTGGTCCTTCTGAGAAAAACCCGAGTGAGAGAGAGAGAGAGTTACACCTGGTGAGATGAGCACAACAAATCACCCCGACTTCCTTTCAATTATCTGCTCTTTCTCACAAGCCTTTGTTAGAAAACCTGCCACTAATTACACACGGCGGTTCATTAGGGCCCACTAACAATGTGAGCTCCACAACAAGCAGCTGTGTTGTGAGTTTGCCACTGCATGATTGACATAATGTGGGGGATATGATGGAAGAATGAACCCTCCTTCGTGAAAGCGCCGTACGCCGCTGTATAAGCTCTAGAACGACGTTACGTAATCAGGCTCTATCTCTGAGGAGACTGTGAAATAAAGGAGCTGAAGTGAAGGACTGGTTGATGCTCTGCTCACATCTGTCCCTCTCTGACTGCAGGCATTTGTATATGTGTGTGTGTGTGTGTGTGTGTGTGTGTGTGTGTGTGTGTGTGTGTGTGTGCGTGTGTGTGTGTGTGTGTGTGTGTGCTTGAGTGCAAATATCAGCAGAACTTGCATTATTCACTAAACTGGTGGAAAAAGTCAATCAGCTCTGTTCAGGATGGCCAAACGACGGTCAAAGGAGGGGAACATTCGTAGGATTACAGCTTAAACCGACAATAACAACAATTTCAACACAAATTCAATATATGCGATTACATAGATCACCTCAATAGATTATACCGTGACTGCCAGTTTGCTGCAGTGGTGGGCATACTGTAAATACAGATTATGAATGGTCCAATGCTTTTATTGTGTACTGTAATGTATTGAAAAATTCACCTTTCACATGTTTGATTACATTTGTTTCCAGCAATACCATTATATCATATTAAAAATATATACTGTATATATATATTTATGTGTGTCTGGGTTTGTTGCTCATCCTAGTGAAAATAAACTTAACAACTCAGGCAAATACATGTAGATTTTATCACAGCGGGAGCCACAAAAATGTGATTGTCTGATCCTAATATTAATAATTTAGAATAATGACCAATCTGAGCATTAGTACAGGAAAGAACAAAGGGTTTATATATTTTTGTTGTCATTTCAGTATAGTTTTGTCGTCATTTTGAATATTTTTCTGTTATTTTTATTGTTATTTTATGTGTTTTTGTTGTTGTTTTGTATATTTTTTGTTGTTGTTTTGCATATTTTTGGAGTTGATTTGTGTATTTTTGCAGTTTTGTTTATATATCTGTAATTTTGTATGTTTTTAAGAGTAATTTTGTGCATTTGCCAGTACTTTTGGGGGCCAGAAAAAATTAAACAGGGGGTTGCAAGTGGTCCCCAGGCCGCCAATTGCCCATGTCTGTAATAGACACACTATATTCAATGATGACATGACATTGGAATAAGAAATCCTCAAACTGTGTTCACAAAGTTGGATGCATGTAATTGTCCAAAGCTTGTGGATGTAAAGCATTATTGTCCCTTACACTGGCCACCAATTAATTTCGAAGCATGTGATGAAGATATTTTAAAAGTGCAAACTAGCTGCATTCAATACCAGTTATTTTAACAGTAAAAACATCCATCAGATGTTTCTAAAAAATAAAAATTAAGTTGAGAAAAGAAGAAATAACGTGTGAATGGGAACCTCAACTTGTCTACACCGTGAGCTCAATTCTGAGAAACTCAATTAAAAATGTGACTTCTTTATGACATTAGCAGGCCTAGCTATGAAATGTGAGACAAATGTTGAATCAACACCAGAAGTTCGTCTTGAGGGTCAATATCTAATATTAACACACTCACTCACTCACTCACACACACACAGATGTTGTTTATATATATTTTTTTAAATCTTCCCGTCGTTCCCAGAATCCCTTGTTGTCCTTAACAGCATGCTTTGCCCGAAAAAGGAGGAGGAGCTTAAAAAGTCAACGGGTCACCAGTCTAAACTGTTTGATCTTTTCATCTCCCTGGCTGCTACATCTTCGACCTCTCTTTTTTAGAAATACAATTTGCTTAAAGCATCTTTCTATTATTTTTTTTTTTTCAATAAGCTAATAATTATGGATTGATAGACAATTTTCCTCCCATATTTGTGACTACAGGCAATTATAAATATAGGCTAAAACCCTGACAAGATGTTGCTAAAAAACAAAATTTTATTGAGATTTGATGACTTCCTTTTTCCACTTTCAGGTCTGCTGTTAGGTTGATGACGTTTCAAGGGAAAATCTATCTAAATGAATCTTCAGCCCCATCTAAAGGACATTTTTGAAATGCAAAAACTTTATCGCTCTTTTTTTTTCAAAAAAACATTATTTTAAAGCTCACAACAGAGTGCACAGAAAACATAAAACAAAAAATAAATTATTAAAAAATGTCCCTCTAAGTCATAAGAAGTAGAGAAAAATAGCGTTTTTAGACTTAGATTTGAAAATGTATTTTAAAACATACCTGTAGACCAGGTCTGGTACTTGAAAGCCAATATCCAAAATGCTACTCTGGTCCACCACACCTGAAATGGAGTGTTAAAACAAACAAGAAATTTAGACCGACAGAGTCAATGAATAAACTGAATAAATTAAGAATGAAGTGACCCAAAAACACAAGAACAATACAAAAAAACAACAAATATTGCCAAACAAACTTATTTAACTTAACCACATGTGCCACTGAACCAACTGAATAGAGCCCACGATAAATAGTCTCAAAAAAGCAGTTCAATCTTACATTTTCCTTTCAATTCAGTTTTGCCTGGATAATTAAGGTGACCGTACTATACTAGTCTATTAGACAGTATTGTGGAGTGTTAGAAAAAAAAGAAAACAGCTCCTTTAGTGTACTGACATACTGTTACAAGGATCGTAGTAGAAGTCAACCCTCTTTAACTTTTAATATTGAAATACAATCCAAGGACAAAGAGCGGCAGCATGTTTTTGATTCCTGATGCAGTTATCACATCTAACAGCTGCTGAGATGACTGCATAGATGAGAATGTTAGAAGTAAAGTAAGGGATTTAAGTGGAGCTGTATGTTCTGATGACTCTGAAAATCTAGCAAAGACCATTTTCAGTAAGACAACTCAAATTTGCGTTAAAATCTAAATGCATCACACTATATTTTGAGAGATCCAAGTGTGGCCTGTATTGAAGGTTAAATATCTATAATGACAGTATATAGCGTGTGCCAAATTTCTCCGCTTTCCGTGACACTAGATTTAAAGAGATAGCTTAGAGAGCTATTGTCTGAGAATGTAGGTTAGGCCTGTCAATGCCAGATTCAGACTTGGCAGGCCACTGATAACGGCAGGGAATTCTTTTCAAAAATAACTGGGGCCATTTTCATCACAAGCTATTATAGTTTAATCCTGTCAGTTCTTATTGATGTGACATTAAATTGTTAGTTAAAATTTCACCATTTCTGAATTAGTAATGTAATTTTGTTTTCTGTAATCTGTAAAAATACACTGTTATCACTACTGTACCTTTGAATCTATCAAGACAAATAATGCCTAGAAACACAAAAATAGGTGAGGAATTATATAATTGAATTTTCAAATGCTTTTAGCAGACTTTTATTTGGATTTAGTCCCTGTCTTGTATAAACCATTTACTAACACGTGGGGTGTCGTTTCTCTTGTGCGGTTTAACCAGAGATATTTGCGCAGCTGATTGATCCATGGCAAAGCTTGTCCTGTCCTTTATCTGTAGTGTGCAACAGTCTGTGAATGGAAAGCCTAACTTTATCTGTGCCTCCGTCATTCAAGCTGCTGGTATTTTTAGGGGGTGGCTTGCTTTGGAAGCAGCTGCGAAAGTATTAAATGCTCTTATCCTGTTTTCAAACTCCCTCTCTTTCACCCCTACACTTGTGGACAATGACCGTGTCAGACCTGATGCAAGAACCAAGCACAAAAACCCTTCTGGACTTTTCTTTTTTCGACACTTCTAACTTTACTTTTAAATTGAGGAACCATAACAACGTGACACCTGCTGGTGCTGGTCACCAAATGAAAATGGAGGATTGTATTTGTTCAATGGGGTTCGACCAGCAGTAACCAGGATGTGTGTCAACACATGTACATGTGGGGCTAGTATGTGCTGACAACAATCCACAAAGACGAGACAAGACTACAGGAGAGAAACTGAATGATACCATCTATCGAAGTCATTCGTTATTCCTAACAAACACAAAAGCTCATCTGGATTAGTTAATGAAACTTTAAATTTTTACTTTAAAAACTACTTTTATCAAGTAACTAATAGGAGTGACAGAGAGTTCTAAAAGGAGAGTGGTAAGTTCTGTTTTGACTTTTGAGTTTGTTTGGCTCTAAACTATGCTATACCATTTATGTAAGCTCATTTCTTGCCTTTATGATGAAGGTTCTTAGCGAGGGGGCTCCTCAATCTATCAGCTAGCTAAATTAACCATACAAGTTTTCTGCCTTTAGACACTAAGAGTTTAGTGCCATTTTATTATCAACAAATAGCACAAAGCTGTACAATCTGGCTGCTTAGCTAATTGTAAGTGTGTCTTATTGATGAATGAAAAAAAAAATGATTGGAACAATCAAAAAGGTAACAGTTTTCAGTTAGAATAATTTTGTCAACTTGGTGTATGATGTGTTCATTTAACATCACAGTTGGGAACAGCAGAGAGACGAGTTAACATATTGATACAGCTCATGTATAGGCAACAACTATATGTGAACTAATGGGTCTGTTTGATCCCTCTTGGTAAATGCAGGTGTTACCATAGATTTTGCTATGTGACGCCTGGTGTCCAGCTTCTTTTTTTGGATGGTATACTTTATAAATACACTCTTCAATGAGCTACAGCACCAGCTGTGGGACAACCAAGAGTCACTAAAGTCCTCTAATCTTACTCATTATATATACTTAGATCTTCAGACTGAAACATTTTACTAGATGATGTTCATCTTTAATTCTCAGTCAAAGCTGTAGTAATTCTGTTGGTTCACAGACAACTGCAAAGGGTCATTAATACTGTACTGTGATATTATGTATATATCATAATATATGTATATATATGTAACCCAAACAATTTTGGAAAAAAAAATGTCTGATTTGAGTCATTCTGGGTTTTATTTTTACCAAAAAGTCTGTTTCCTTTGTGTTATAGTGCCGGTTTGAAAGTTTTAACTTGTAAGAAGCTTCTTCATTCAAGCCAGACAAGAGTAAAATCGTCATGGATATTCTTGGCGGTGCTCCTCGTGTTGTGGGCTATCCGCGCCCAGTCGTGGTGCAGTGTGGAACAGACGCAACACTCAAATGCCAGATAGTTGGCGATCCTCGACCTGATGTCATCTGGGAGCGTAAAAATGTCCGGATCATTTCTGAGGGGCGATACAAGCTCTCAGAGGACAAGAATGTGTACTTCCTGACTATTTGTGGAGTGACACAGCAGGATGTGGGCCAGTACATCTGCAAGGCTAAAAACAGTATAGGTGAAACTTATGCAGCAGCCTCACTTAAAGTAGAAGATGACACCCAGCCACAAAATGGGACACTAAAGCCATCAGAGATCAATGGTATGAAGCAACCAGTGCCAGTAAATGGAAATTATATTGCCCAGGGAAACTGCACAGAGCAAAATGGAGAACACATGAGGTGTAATCAAGAAGAGATGAATGGAACGCTCAAGTGGAACAGCAACTTAAATGAAAAACAAGATGAGTTACCATCCGATGATAAACCTCGTTTCCTGATCAAACCCCTGTCCCTGCGAGTGGATCGAGGAGAAGATGCTGCATTCTCTTGTAAAATCTGGGGCACTCCTTTGCCCGAGGTGACTTGGGAGAAAGATGGCAAGAAGCTGAATGACATCTTTGAGAGTTCACACTTCAGTGTTAGTATGCAAGATGGAGGCTGGTTTCAGCTCAAAATCTACAGGACACGCATGTCGGACAAAGGGATTTACACTTGCAAAGCCTTCAACCCCCATGGCGAAGCCTTGGCTGGAGCAGTCCTTCTTGTGGAGCCAGTACCTGAGCGGGAGAGTAAAAAGTCTTCCAGTGGAAACACTCACAACCAATGGTCATCCAAGCACAAAGGTGGTGGACGCCTTAGTTTGGCAAAACTCACGGAAGAACCGCCCGTCAATGCATCAAAAGTTAAAAAGTTTGCAGTTGCAGAGGGAAAGCATGCAAAGTTTCGCTGCTTTGTGACGGGGAAGCCAAAGCCGGAGATCATCTGGAAGAAGGACGGGGTTCCACTCGAGCCAGGTCGACGTCATTTAATATTTGAGGACAGAGAGGGTTACTACACCCTCAAAGTTCAGTACTGCAAAGTGCAAGATACAGGCCTGTATGTGTGTGCAGCTTCAAACACGCTTGGAAACACTCTGAGTGCTGTTCACCTGTCAGTCAAAGGTACGCCATCATCCATAAATCAGAGGTTCGAATTCAAACAAAGCCAAATGCCAGTTTTTCAGTCTCCCACACAAGTTCAGAATCTCTGACTATTTATTTAGCAAATTATTTAGTAATACTTTTTATGTGAAACATAAGTATATATATTGGTATATTCAATTTGTTTTTTAATTTATTATTATTATTTATTTTTTATTCAATGTATTGCGATGCGAGCATCGCAAAAGACCAAGTAAATGCGGTAAAGATATATTTCTGAGAAACTCCATAATATTCATTGATGCAAACTCACATTCATGCATTATTACTGTGAGGTAATTAGTAAGTGTGGAGAGCAAAAATTGAATGCAATCACCTCCTTAAGTGGGTAATAAATCAATCCTAAGTCTTTATTCTAATCCTTTTCTAATGGTCAGTGTGCTGTCTCAGCTGCCTATGTCATATGCCAATTAAGTCTCAGAGGAAACATGCCTTAATGTGCAGATTATTAAAGTCATGGTAATGCCATTAACAGTGCTTTGCATTCGCAGAATAATGAACTACATTGCTCAAACAACACTGTAGAAAAAGTGGCAATGACCAATCAACTGTGCAAAATCTTATGAAAAAAATTAGATTACCCAAAAACAGGCTCTTGGACATTTAAAATACTGATGAAGCTTTACACCTTCTCTAATAAATCATGTGACTCATGCACACTTTTAAGGTCAACAATGTAACTGATCATTCCTTGCTCTTCAGGCCCAGGTGTAAGGTTCAGGTGTCCCTTGAAAGATGTGGAGGTAAAAGAGAGGGATGTTGCAGTGCTGGAGTGCGAGGTTCCTGATGAAACGCTCCAAGCTGCTTGGTATCTTGAGGACCAAAGGCTGATGCCAAGCACTAAGTATGGAATGGAGCAAAAAGGCAGAAAACGGAGATTGACAATCCAAGACGTTGGAACTGATGACGATGGCGTTTACCTCTGTGAGATGCCTGATGGCGCAAAAAGCATTGCTGAGCTATCAATCAAAGGTAAACTATGCAGGTATTTCTTTCTGTAGATAAGCTGCGACAGTGTGAAGATTCTTTCCACATTGTGAAAAAAAACCCAATGCTTTTACGCACAGGTGCAATAGTTCGCAAACTTCCTCGAAAGCTGGAAGTCCTGGAAGGAGAGAACGCAGCATTCTATGTAGAAGTGGAGAATGAGGACATGGAGATCAACTGGTTCAAGGATGGTCTGAAGCTGCATGAGACACACCAGACAATTATCAAGTCTTTCGGCAAAACACACATTCTGGTCTTTGTCAATGTGGCGTATCATGATTCGGGGGTGGTGACATTTATAACTGGACGATCGACAAGTGCTTCACGTCTCAAGGTCAAAGGTACAACCACAACATTTTCAACATAGTTTCTATTTAATTTACATAAAGAACAGACTATATGCTCTTCCACACCCATGTTTTCTCACACTCATTTTAAAATGTTCTCCTCCATTGTCCACAAGCCATGAGACATTGCCCTCCTATCTGTCCTGTGGGAATCACAATGGACGTCGACAGACCCAACAGTGCTCTACTCACCTGGGTTCCTGCTGCCAACAGTATCACGTCCACCCGCTCCATCTTTGTGCTTGAAAGGCAGGAGGTGGGTTCTCAGGAGTGGCAGAAGTGTTTCACATCAGAGACTGCCACTTCAGCAGAGGTGACTGGTGACAGTGTTCCCTGTGAGGGCGACTACCGCTTCCGTGTCTGCTGCATCAACAAGTACGGGCGAAGTGGACATGTGGAGTTTCCAAAAGTCGTCCATCTAGGTACCAAACAAGAAAATAAAACATTGCAAGCTTTCTTTGGTTGTTTTTTTGACAATCATGTGAGTATAGGTTGCTTTCAACGGTCAGTTATAATTTTTTTTTAACTGCTTTTAGCCCCTGGACCCAAGATTTACAGACACCTCGAAAATGGTGTGGTTGAAGAAGGTGAAGACGCTCGATTCTCCATCGAACTGTCTACAAAAATGGTTGGAACCTGGTTTCTGAATAGCGCTCAGTTGCAGCATGGTGGACGATATTCAATACACCAAGTCCAAAAAGAGCACTCACTAGTAATTCATGAAACCTGCGCAACAGAGGACGCCGCAGAGGTCACATTCATTGCAAACGGTGTCCGAGATTCAGCTGTACTGAATGTCAAACGTAAGTTCTACAATGGATTACATAATTGTTTATTTTTCCATGCTTGTTTTTAGAGCCAACTGACTTGTGTTTATCTGTCTTTCCAGCTGTTGTGATCAATTTCAGTCCTTTATCAGAGTCGGATAGCAAAAAGACAGTGGAAACAGGCAATGCTATTGTACTTTATTGTGAGGTCTCCCACGCTTGCGCCAAAGTATCATGGTTTAAAGACGGCAAGGAATTACAGATGACAGAAGGCCTCAACATCCAATCAGATGGAAAAATGAGAAGGATTGTGATCGAGTCTGCGGATGAATCTCACTCTGGAACCTATACATGTGAAACCTCAGGAGATAACATCAAATTCAATGTAGATGTTGAAGGTAAAATGTTACCAAAATATTTATAGACTTAATTATTAATTATTTGCCTAATTTATCTAATTCCATGGACACATTTATTTAAAAAATAATCACAGCAAATGTGAGTAATCAAGCTACAAAGGCTGATATCATCTTATATATCTTACTGTGTTTCAGGTACTCCAGTGGAGTTCAGCTCTGTTTCAGAGGAAGAGCTGCATAAAAGCAGCATGGAGCTGGATCCCATCGTGCTGCTCTGCTACGTCTCCAGGGATGACGCTCAAGTTGTGTGGTGAGACAGCAAAAAGTTAATCGTTTCAAAACAAATATAATATATTCCCAAGTAATTCTTTTCCAAATAAATCAGTGTGAACATATTAGGTTCTAGTATAAAAACTAAGATAAACCATTTACTTCTAGGTTTAAAGATGGCTGTGAGATTCAGCCTAGTGAAAACATCACTTTGCAGGCAGAGGGAACCATGAGGCGGTTGATCGTCCGCTCTGCAGAGACATCAGACGCAGGAAAATACACATGTCAGGCAGGAAACGATAGCATGGAGTTCACCGTTGATGTCAGAGGTACCTGAGACACAAAAAGTAAAAAATAATTTTCTTAAAATGTATTTCATTTTATAGTATATTACATGGTCTTACTTCTGCCTCAGAGCCTCCAGCCATGATTGTCGAACCTAAGGGCGATGTGGCGATAGAAAGTTTCATCTCAGAGGAAATTAATTTGCAGTGCGAGCTGTCTCGCTCCAAAGGCAAGGTGAGCTGGTTCAAAGATGGCCAGCAGTTGGAAGAAAACAAAAACATCCGACTTACATCAGAGGGCCCTTACAGGAGGCTAACAATCCTATGTGGGTCAATGGATGATGCTGGCGAGTACATCTGTGAAACTGATGGAGACTCAGTTTTTTTCCAGCTGGCAGTCAAGGGTATGATCTCAAGGAACATTAATTCAGTTTATAAACTATTTCAAAAGTGAATGGTTTTAAAATGACATGTCATTATCTCCACATAGAATCTTCAGTGCAAATCCTTTTCCCCAGTGAATCTGAGGTAGAAATGTTGCATTTGGCCCCAGAAAGACTGGAGCTCAACTGTGAGATCTCCCAGGCAGACGCTCTTGTTCGGTGGTACAAAGACAATTTGGAGGTGGAGGAGAGTCCTAACCTAATCCTGGAGGTAGATGGGGCCCATCGCCGGCTAGTTATACCCATGACGACTGTGGACGATGGTGGGGAGTATATATGTGACACGGAGGATGATTCTGTGGCTTTTATGATCACAATTACAGGTAAATAGGTGAATGCACAAAGGAGCTATATTATCTTTAAAAACAGGCACTAAAGGAATAAACCACTTACACTTATTTCTCCAGAGCAACCAGTGTGTCTATCTCGTCCACATAACACACCTGACAAATTGGAGAGTTTTGCTGGCAAACCAATCGTTCTAGAGATCGAAGTGTCCCGGCTAACAGCAGAGGTCAAGTGGTGGTTGAATGACAGAGAAGTACAGCCAAGCAATAACGTCACGATCACTGAGGAGGCGCTCATTCGCCGTCTAACTATACATTCCCCTACTCCTGAAGATTCTGGAAAATACATCTGTGATGCTGTTGATGATAAAATTGACTTCCAGGTCAAGGTTTTAGGTAAAGGGGTCAAGTTTGTGTTAAAAAATGTTCTCTAAAAATCCACTAAGACTAAATTTCATTTCTACATCCTTAGACTTACCAGTTAGGATAATGAAGAAGTCCGAGATCAACACAAACCAGAAGTTCCTGGTTTCAGACGACATTGTGCTGGAGTGCGAGCTCTCCAGAGCTAACGCTGACGCCAAGTGGTACAAGAATTGCTGTCGTGTGGATGGGGAAAGGTTTTGTGAAGAGTATGAAGGAGCATTCCGCTCACTGGTCATCCTCAATGCTGAACTTGGAGACTCTGGGGAATACTTTCTAGATGTTGGGGATGACAGTATCACTTTCAATGTTACAGTAGAAGGTAAAGCTCATTTAACAGACTATACTACAATGTGGAAAGATATTTATACTTAAATAAACCACTGGTTTTATCGGACACCTTTAGAGTCTCCAGTGACCATCGTTGGAAACTCAGCTGAAACAGACTACCAGGAATTGGTAGAGGGTGATGAACTGATCCTAGCATGTGAAATGTCCCGGCCCACTGCTTCTGTCCAGTGGTACTGCAATGACAAACTGCTAAGCACTGACCACCGTACATGCATAGAGAGCTGTGGGACTCTGAGAAAAATTACCATCTCATGTGTCAAGCCTTCAGATTCTGGAAAGTATGTGTGTGATGCTGTGAATGATAAGATGATCACCATGATCCGGATTCAAGGTACAAACTTAAAGTATGGGTCTGCAGTCTAAGGAAAAAAATGTATCTAATTAAAAGAGAAATCTTATTTCTTCTCTCTCACTCTTTCTGAACAGAGTCCCCAGTAACCTTTATGAACAAAGAAGATAACATCATTATAACAGGGTATGAAGCAGAAGGCATTACTATGACAAGCTATGTGTCCAAGGAAAGCACTCTTGTCCGCTGGCTCAAAGACTGGGCGCCTGTCGAAGGTGAACGTTTCCAAGCACTGATGGAGGGCCATAAACGCACTCTTACCATCGACCCTCTGAGGCGCTCTGATGCTGGCGAATACACTTGTGATGTCAACACGGACCAGATCCATTTCAGCCTGCTGGTGAAAGGTTCAACTTTTAATTTGCTCATGCAACAATGTCACTTCCACAGTAATAAACTTTAGGTCACTGCCAATTTTTCTCTGCATTACAGAAATGAGAATCAAATTCACAAGTTTGCTCAGAGACACTGTTGCTCACGCTGATGGTATGGTTACGCTCCGATGTGAGGTTTGCAAGCCAAAAGCTGATGTCCAGTGGATAAAGAATGGAATAGAGGTTATACCAAGCAGAAGGTTTACCATCAGGGCTGATGGAGTAGAGCGAAGCTTGACCATTCATCGTTTAACTCGCGAGGACACAGGAGAATACGTCTGCGAGTCTAGAGATGATCAAACCGTTGCAAAACTACGAGTAGAGAGTAAGTGCTTCTAAATTATGTTTATCTTACCACAAGAGAGCAGAAAACTAATCTTTGTTTCATCTTTTCAGTGCCTCGAGTGGTGGAGTTCCTTACTGAGCTCCACAACACCACTGTTCTAGAAGGGGAAGATGCCATCTTTAAGTGTGTAGTTTCTCCTGATGATGTCCAGTTGCTCTGGCTCATGGACAACGAGCCCATCGCGTTGGGTGATCGATTCCAGGCTACCCAGAATGGGTTGTGCCACACCTTAGCCATCAAAAAGTGCCAGATGTTGGACTGTTCAAGAATTACGGCAGAAGCTGAAGGGAAAATCAGCAAAGCAAGCCTCAAAGTTCAGGGTGAGATATAAACATATAGCGCAGGATTGCACGCAGGAGCCTGTAATATACAGTACCTCTCCTTAATGTGTTCAGAGGCCCAGGTTATGTTTACAAAGAAGATGGACACTGTTATGGCAGAAGAGCTTGGTGATGCCACCTTGGAGACTGAGATAAGCATAGAGATGGGAGAGGTGCAGTGGATGAGGCAGGGAGTGGTCATCCAGTCCGGCCCTCGGCACACACTGGGCCAGAACGGTTGCAAACGCACACTCACCATCCACAGCTTGACTCTGGCTGACAGGGGTACATACCGCTGTGAGACTCTGCATGATCGCACACAGGTCAAGCTCAACGTAGAACGTAAGTGTCGAAGCATGGCTGATAGACACTATTTCCAAAAATATAAGATTATGAGTGACTTCTATTGAACATGCAAATAAGGTTCTGTTTACTTCACTGCCTTTACACATATTAGAAGTGTGTTTCACTGTCTGCCATAGGGCTAAGAATAACTGAGCAAGACCCAGAAGTGTGAAAAGGTTATGAAACAGCTCTGCAAGTTATTCACTGAAGTGACACCATGAAAAACCCTGTAAAGATATATTTTGCAGTGTTGTCCACCTAGCAGTGTCATATACTAGAATAGAATCCCCTTATACTGCAGAATAATATGCTAAAGCTCTAAAATCTATGGAAAGCCATATGAGTAAAGTTTATATATCGGTGATATCAGCCATAGTTAAGCTGTACTTATACTCAAATTTGAGATAAATGTACTCAATTTTGGTTTACTAATGCCCAAGTACACTTTATTAGTGAAGCAAAACTTACAATATTAGTACGATTAACATGTTTTGCTATACTAGTAAAGTGCACTCACACACCAAAATTGAGTACATGTACACTTACGTATGAATAGAGCTTATAAGGCTAGGTATCACTAATATCACATTTATATAAAAATCAGTCAATCTTTAAGTAGTGAAACTTCAATGTTCTCTTTTTCAGCCCGAAAAATCACCTTCTGTAAAGGCCTAACGGACCAAGAGACCTTTGAACGAGAGACTGCCTCCTTTGAAGTGGAGCTCTCGCACACGGACGTGGAAGGGATTTGGCAAAAGGATGGCATCCGGGTGAAGCCGAACAACCAGTGGCGGGTAAGCAACAATGGGCGGGTCCATAGCCTCACTTTGTCCAACCTCACCTTAGAGGACACGAGCACCATCGTCTTCTCAGCTGAAGGGGTGCGCACCACAGCGAGGCTAACAGTCAAAGGTAAATACAAGCTTTCCAAGATCATTGCTCTACAGCTTTGAGACCCACAAATGTTGCAAAAATGGAAACTTAACCATTGAATGAATCGATAGAAACACCTGTAAGCATCCTCAAACCTCTTGTTGACATCCGTGTGGAGGAGGAATTGCCTGTCACTCTAGAGTGTGAGTTCTCTCGGCAAAATGTTGAAGCCCGGTGGTTAAAGGTAACTAACCAAATATAATATGCTTGTGTTTTGGAGAAAAATAAAATAAGCACCCTGCGTTGATATTAGTATGTTTGTGTACTTGTTTATTATGATTCAGAATGGGACAGAGCTGAAGCCTGGGAAGAATTGTCGTATCTATTCTATGGGCCGCAAGCGTTTCTGTCAGATTCTGCAGTGCTCCAGAGCCAACTCTGGCACCTACACATGTGACACAGGGGAAATCAACACCTTCTGTTCACTGGAGGTTTATGGTAACTCCCTAATATGTCTGTTACATTTACACATGAAGTGTTTAACACACAAAAGCATTTTATACATCACCATGAACAATTAACGCCTAGTGATATTCAACCAATCCGATTCACAAAACAGTTTGATAACTGATCAGTTGATAACTTTTGAGCTGTTTAACTGTCTTTTCTCACTCCATAGAGCATGATTTGGAGATTGTACAGGAGCTGGAAGATCTTTACATCCAGGAGGATCAAAATGCCGTCTTCATGTGTGAGGTTTCTCTGGAGGATGTGACTGGGGAATGGTACAAGGACGGCCACAAGATCCGACCCACAAACACAGTAAAGATACGCACCGAAGGTCAGAATGACAGGAAAGGGAAGATGGAGGTTTTTTTTTTTTAGGTGACATGGATCAATAAGTTGAAGAACATATGCTTGAAAAAAAGGTAAAATTGTTTTTGATCTCCACTGTAAACCTTAACTTTATTGACATAGTCAAAAAAGATCGGCACATTGCATTATGGGATGTGGAGTCCCATAGACGGATGCTTAGAAGTCATTTCACTTCAGTCTTACTGTGATTTCTTGTGTTTGCCCCCAAAACTCTGCCTGAGTGACTTCCCAACACATTTCTGTTGTTTTAATGACAAAGAAACACGAGAAATCACAGTAAGTAAAACACTTCTATGCATCTGCCTACGGGACTCCACATCCCAGAATGCAAAGTGTGAAACTTTTCCAAAAATGTCATTAAGAGTGTTTGTGGTGGAGATGAAAACAAACTTTTGCATGGCGAGTTCAACCTTTCTCTTGAGCAAATTATCTTTGATTTACTGATCTGAGGCCTATGTTTTCATCTATATATATATAAAATTAATTGTCTCCAGCAGCTTTAGGCATGCATTTTAATAAGCCTCAATTGTGAGTGTCTGTCACAGTAACAGATTTGGGAAACGTGATAAAAGTAGTTTCTTAAGGAAAGTAAGAGCCTCTGGTGAACAGATTATAAACTACAAAAGAGTATTATAGCTAAAAACAAAAGATACATAGATTGGGCCATTTTCTTTTAACATTTGTAACATGTCTACTCCTGCAGGGACCAAACATTTCCTCCTGATATGTAATGTCAAAGCTGACGATGCTGGAGAAATTCAGTTTGTTGCCAGAGACGTTAAGTCCAAAGCCTATCTGGAGGTAGAAGGTAAATCTAATACATTTTTTTAGCTGCACAGTCAAATTATTATGCCAATAATCTTAACTTAATATCTTCACTACATCTGAAAACTCTGGCAGAGCTTCCAGTTTCCATTGTAAAACCTCTACGGGATCGAACAGCCCTGGAAAAGCACCGAGTGATTCTTGAATGTTCAGTTTCGTCACCTCACTACAGTGCGATGTGGTTCAAAGACGGAGAGGAGTTACTGTCGTCTGATCGGGTGGAGATTTTAGCAGACGGCTGCACCCACAAACTTGTGATCCAGCATGTGGCGGTGGAGGATGAAGGCACATACAGCATTGAAGTCGGAGAGCACTCATCTACAGCCAAGCTGCTGGTGGAGGGTACGTTTTCAAGAATTAAAGACGCCACTAAGTGTGAAAGGCTTTTACAGGGAATTAGTTTGTCTTTTGTCTTTTGTTTCTGCAGCCCAGGCCCTGGTGATGGTGAAAGAGCTTGAGGATATGGAGGTGACAGAGTCAGACCAAGTGGCTTTCCAGTGCGAGGTGTCAGTGGCCATTAACAAGCCTCCTGTTTGGACTTTGAACGAAAAAACCCTTCAGCACGGGCAGTCTGTGCGCTTGGAGAGTCACGGAACGGTCCACAAGCTGGTCCTGAAGAACAGCAGCCTGGACATGAGCGGGACGGTCAAGTTTAACATGGGCAAAGCAAAAAGCAGCGCCACGCTCACAGTGATAGCCAAGTAGACCTAAACAGAGACTCATGGGAGAAAAAAGAAGGGGAGTAAACAAATAAATGTTCTTTCAGTTTCTAAAACTCTTATTTTTTCTTAATTAAAAATTAAGATAGGATAAAGATATCCTGTATTTGTCCCAGAAAGGAGAAATTTGCAGTTTCAGCAGCAAATAAATAGGAATAGAAATACGGCCTGTACACAGTACAGATAGAAAGATGGAAGACATGTTGCAAGAAAGGCAATTGCACATAAAAACAATAAAACAGAGTATATACATATACAAAAACAATTAAAAATAAATTAAAATAAAACATTTTCATTACATTTCATAGGGAATGTTAATGTTCCTATTTTATTAATCACTAACAACTTTTTAACAAATCATGAAACACGTAACCTTTGTACAATTTAACAATTTTTTTTTTTTTTCAAATATCTTATCACAATCTGCAGCTTCTTAAACAAATTTGTCCCAATGACTCAGTGAAAATAAACATTTAAAAACATTTGATTAATTTATGACAAAAACTTATACTAAGTGCAGCATATACTGCCTGAGGGCCCCTCTTATGGTCCATGCGGGCTATTTGGTGTCCACGTACACCATGTTGGTGACCACTGCATTATGGGTGAACAATTTAAAGAATGGTTAACATTTTGACAGTGAAGATATTTAATTAAAAAAAATTGGGATGACATTTATCACAGACATGGGTAACAAGTGGTCTGAGGGCCACATCAGGCCTTAAATGTGATGTGTATGGCCAACACACACATGCACAAAATGACTCCAAAAACCCATTAAACAAAAACAAAGAAACAAAATAAGAGAAAAACGTACAAAATACATTTAAAAACACAAAAAATACCAACATAGTTTACATGGCATGATGGGAATGTAGTCAAATGTCATGTTTCTTTTCCACAAAAAGGCAAACTTTTATCTCGGGTGCATCAAACCAGTTCAATAATACCAATACAAGTACATTTATGTTCAACACGATAATGTTAATACAAACGTGTTATTACCATGTATTTCATAAAAACCGCTTAAAAAAGTTAAAATATATAAAATTATGTAACGAAATTAAAAAAAATAGTCATCAAAACAAAATAAAATATGGTGGAACACTTTACAGTTCTATATTTCTTATAGTTTCCCACTTTTTTATGACTAAGTTTATCTTTCAGGGCGATTTGACTCGTTGCTATGCACACCTGAACCTAATAAAATCACTAATAATGTACAACAGTGGCGTTAAATGAAGCCAAGAAGGACTAAAATGAGACTTTCACCTACCGTAGTTTCTTCAAAAAGCTTTCCAGTAAATTTTTTGTTCCATTATCTTGACAAAATCTACAGTATTCCAGTTCTCCAAACACGTTTAAATTGGTTCTTAAAAATTAAGCTAGCGCGGCCCCCAGTGGCTAACAACAGCTAATGCGTGGAAAACAACTCACTGGCAAGATCTCGCAAAATCTCGCGTTGCTTTACTACAGGAAGTGAATTAAATTTTCAAAATATCCACAAAAACCTGAATTAACTACTTTTAATTGCACACAAATATACATTATACATAACGCATGCAAAGATTAGCAATACATTTCCTAGTAAGTAAAGTGATTATAAAATAGTTCATCATCTTGTAACAATTTATATTCTTATAAATTATATATGCTTATGATAAATAATGTTAACGTCATTTTCACCACATTCCTGTATTGTCTTTTTACCAATTACACATTAATTCTGTTATGAGAACTAATAGTCATTACATTAGGTTTCAATAAAAGCTTTTGTGATAAATACCTTTTTGTTTTTTAATTTTCAAATAGTCTCTCCCCTCCCCGCAGAATAGAAGAAAAGAATGAAAAGTGACGAAAATGAGTCAAAAGTGGCCAAAAAAATGGGCAAATAAAGAGGAACTAGGTGGTATGTAATGGCAGAGTAGCTTAAATAAGCAAAATGTGGCAAACAATAGTGAAAAGGGCAAAAATGTGGAATAAAAGAGGCAAAATGTATTAAAAGTCAAGGAAATGAGTGGTATTTATTGGGTAAAAAGTTAACTTATTTGAATAAAAAGTGGCCCAAAATATAAAGAAGAGGCAAAAATTGGATAAAAGTGTCAAAAACAACAAACAAAAAACAGGGGGAAAAAGGGATATGTATTGGCACAAGGAGCTCAAATCTGAAAAGGGGCAAAAATGGAACAAAAGAAGTTGCAAAATGTCCAAAGGAAAAAGGTAAAAAGGGTTAGAAGGTTTCACGGAGTTACTCTGACACAAAACACAACTTGGACAATTTTTCATTAAGCCTTTATGATGGGGAAAAATGGCAGTATTACATACATTTGACATTATTTGGTACATTGAGGGCAAAAATTAGGGTACATCTATTGAGTCATGAGTAAAATAACAAGAATATTCCATATATTAATGATATTTGTTTGCTTTATTATTGTGCAAAACAACATATACATATCTACTGAATGTGTAAGAAGTACAGTATGAGAAAATGGGCCCCCATGGTGAGAGAATACAGGTTTCAAAAGGTAATGAAAGAAGTGAATACTCCTATAAATATTATTTCTGCTGTCTGCTGTTCTAAATTGTGTTGAAAAGAAGCAAGTTAAATTTATTTAATTCATTAAAAAGAAAACAAAATGCCCCATCTTGGTAAAAATGCATCAAAAGATAAAACACTGGGTTTTTTTTTTCAACATTAAGAAAATAAGAGAAATCTGAACAATTAGTTGTAAAATGTGATTGTGATTGGACGAACATCACCATTAAGTTGCTTTACATTCTTACAGCAGGGATTTCCTACATTTCCCACAAGGCCGTTGGAGTTTTCCTATTGGGTAAATCTCTCACACTCCCCATTAGAAATCATCACCAAGATTATCTGAGTCATGCAGATTCAAAGAGAAAATGTGATGACATCACATTACAAAAAAAAAACCAAAAAAAAATACAAGTTTAAAGGATAAATTTAAAAGTCGACTTTAAAAAAAATAATAATAATAATTTTTCAGTGACACTTTTCTCTGTTTTTCCTGCATAGATTATTGAATGATCAACTTTTGGGGTCACCTCAATTGGAAATGCCGGTAATCAGGTCTTAAATCGGCTGCAAACTACATTGTCACTTGTTCTGAAATAGTTTATATAAAGTTTAATGTACATTTTGTGCTGAAACCAACGTGCACAGCACACACACTCGTAACAATAACTGTTCTGAGGAATTCACACAGAGCTTTTAAAAGTGCTGCCTAATTGATTTTGGGTTTAATTCAAATAAGAATTAAGGGGAAAAGTACTACGTTTATGGCTTTAAATCACTTTTTTTTATTATGATAATAATTTTAGGAACAGAATTTTTAAAGTTGCAATACATATCTCGTATCTTTGATGTGTTATTATTATGTGTTTCCAACTTATTATTTTGTGACGTGTGTTTAAAACCTTTATTTGGTGTTTAGATTTATTTAAAAAGAAAGAAAAAAAGACAGAAAATGAATATTACACTTTGTAATATATACTGTAAGTAGGCCAATTTGTAAAGTGTGTAAAACTGATGCAAGAAAGGGGGTGCAGCATTTAAATGAATGCTTATTTACTTTGATTTTTATTATTATTAATAATAATAATAATCATCATCATAATAATGATTGACAATGCAAACATTTAAAAACACTGTTTGCTGCTTAACAAATGTGTAAAAGACTGCATTTTATTTATTTATTGCATTTGTTCCTCGATAAAAATGTGGACAAAATATGAATTTTGAACTTTTTTTTTTTCACTGATCGATGTGAATTTTGTGGATTTCTGGTTTTCTACTGTAGCTTGTGTTTATGCAGTAAAAATGATACGTCACAGATAATAATAATAATAATAAATTGTTTTCGTCCATAACACTGTCACGACTGCTCCACAATACACGTGGCTTTAGTAACGCTAAAAAAGGCACCAGAGGGTCACGAGCTTATCATAGTGTGATGCTTAAGATAAAGGCAGGTGTGTGTGTACTGTGTGTGTGAGACACACACACACAAAAAAAACTTCCTTAAAAGACAGTTTACACTTTACACGGTCTCACCTTTAACCGAGTGTATTTGCACGTAAAGCTGCAGATATTCTTTCCGCTTGCTTCCTGTGTCCAGTACCTGGTCCAGAAAAATCCACGGCTACACACCTCTCTTTTCAAATATCGGACTCTGGGGAAATGTCCCTTAGCGTTTTTGCTTTCTCCAGCCCTTCATAAGCTCGTAGCTCAAAGTCACTGAAGAGTCCCAGAAGCGTGGAACCTGGGTGTGAATGGAAGAAAAGGAAAAGTAAGAGGGAACAGGATGGGGGGAGTAGCAGCAGCCTGTGCTCTGGTGGTGGACGGTGGAGGAGGACCGGAGCAGAACGCTGGTGCCTCGCTGGTGAACGCGGGTTTTTTTCTTTTTTTTTTAAAAATCTGCTGCCGTGGGCCCGTTTTTGTTGTCCGACGTCGTTAACTGGTCGTGGTGCCTTGCTGCTTGAGGACCGTGTAGACGTTGTCCACTTTGCTCAGCCTTTCGAAGAACGGGATGAGATCCCGCAGCTCGGTGTCAGACATGTCGTCGAACCACGAGGCCACGGGAACCTGAGTGAACACACAAATAAAATAAATGTTAATAATAATAATATAAAATACAACCCCAAGAGTGAAACTTTTAGCCTCGTCAGACCAACAACACGTCAAACTAAAACCTATGGAGGTAGATGTGTGTCTTTATTATTCAATCAAAAAATAAAACAATTCAATCAAATAACCAATTTGATTTAAAAAAAAAAAAAAAAACAGTTTAATTTCAATTAAAAATACACATTTTAAAGCAAAGAAAAAGGGTTCAAATGCAAAAAAAATTTGAGACCCAAATAATAGCATTTGAACACTTTTTTTTTTTAATTGAAAAGTTTTTTTTTAATTATTGAAGTAATGTTTTTTGTATTTCTATATTATATTATGAGTAGTACATTTGTGTCTTTATTATTCAATTTAAAAAAAACCATTTCAATCAAAGAAAATAAATCAATAAAAAAAATTAAATTATGTGGGTCTCAAATTTTTTTGCATTTGAACTCTTTTTTTAATTTGATTGAAAATATACATTTTTTATCTAAAGAGTTGTCGTTTTTTTATAGTGATTTTTTTTGTATTTGGGCCATATTATTATTCAATTAAAAATAAGAAAAATAAAACATTTCAATCAAAGGAAAAACAAATTAATCCAAAAAAATGCAGTTATTTAGGTCTCAAATATTTTTCTGCATTTGAACACTTTTTCTTTGATTGAAAATATCTATTTTTGATTGAAATACATTTTTTTCGATTATTATGACGATAACAGGATGCTATTTACCGTGTTAATTAATCACCAACAGTAGAGCATCCTGCTTCAAAGAAATGTCTCCCTCTACTGGCCGTTTCATAGACAGCACTACTTGTTATTAGTGGTGGGACTGGATAAAATAAATTAATCTAATTAATTAGACTTTATAATTAATTAATCTCGATTGATCTAAATTAATTGCACAATAAAAATTTTGGTTTATGACTGAATCAATTAAAACTAAATTGTGTTTATTATTGTTTAAAATCGTGTGTAATATGAATAAAGAACATTATGATTGCATTGTTCACAAAGCACAAACTTAAATTTAAGCAAGATATATTCATGCAACAGTATTATGGGTATACCGGGAACGAAATGACAAAGGTTCCGCGCTGTTTGATGTGCAAAAAATTATATAATTGTAAATTTATAAATATGTTTATATATAATTTATTATTTTAAATTTATTTAAGAAATTTGACAATTTTTGAAAAGTGAGGTTCATAATTAAAAAGCAGTGATTGTACTGTGTTAATACTGTAGTGCAGACATAGGAAACTGGCGGCCCGGGGGGGACATACGGCCCTCGTTCTAA
The DNA here is from genome assembly GCF_900634775.1 of Gouania willdenowi. NCBI lineage: Eukaryota > Metazoa > Chordata > Actinopteri > Blenniiformes > Gobiesocidae > Gouania > Gouania willdenowi. Next base: position 8,019,074 of record NC_041045.1, read on the forward strand.
TTTTTGCGGCCCCAAAACAAAATTTCAATTCATGAAGTTGTATATAAGCTGTATATAAAGCCCAACATAACACATTGAACTTCAGAAACACATTAGACAGCAAATTGTCAACAAAAGTACATAAAATGATAGGACACACTAAACAACTACTGACACACAAAAAGTATGCGCACAATGCCAACGAAATGACAGAAAAATACACAAAATGACAATAACACAAAAAATATATAACAGAAACAGTCAATAAACACACAAAAAGGCAACAAAAATTGACAAAATGAATTCAAAAACACACAAAACATCTAAAAACTCAAGGACAAAACTCATTGTTGTGTCCTGTGTTAATGCTCTGATAGGTCGTTATTGTAAATGCTAATATGAATGTTGATAACGTGGCCCTCGGATCAGATGACGACATTTTTGGGGCCCCATCTCTGCTGTAGTGGAACTATTTCCTGCTACTCGTGCATTAAAAACTTCAACATCTGCACTTCCTGTTTGTTAAAGACAAGAATTGCTGTGATATTTCCTTAGCTGCTAATGCTAACAGGCTACTGAGGCGTTTGCTCAGCTGATTATTAATAATGATTCTATTATTAGTGCATTACATAGAGCATAACATGTTGACTCACTGCATTGTCAGGGTGAAAGACGTATGAGGCGGGGGAGTTGTCCACGATGATGACCTTGCTCAGGTCGCGGCCCAGGCGACTCAGGTCTTTGACGTAATTCCCTCGGTGGAAGACGCAAGACTCTCTGAAGAGGCGGCAGCGGAACGCTCCCCATTTGTCCAGGAGATCAGACACTGGGTCGGCATACTTAAAGAAGGAGGAACAGGAAAGCACGGGAACGGGAAAACTACGTCACTCTGCACGTTGGGTTTACTCGACGAGTCGTAAAAAAAAAACCTTTCAAACCTTTTATTTTATTATTTTTTTTTCCATCCACTGGCTTCAAAACTGAACATTTATTCTTTTTTTAATATTTTACATGATTTGTTTTCCCTATTTTACATATCAATTAAAAAATACACAGTTATAGACATGTTTTTCGGGGCCAGGAGCCTATTGTTTTCCTGCATGTTCTTCTTTCTTTTTCTTCTTCCTCTGAGGAAATCCTACTTCCCATGAGTGAAAAATCACCAAATTTTGCACAAAGGTCCAGTCCCATCCCAGATGGCCTCGGCTGCAAAAACAGGTCAATAGTCCTAAAGGTGGTGCAACAGGAAACTCCTAAATTTCAAATATTCGAAAATTCACAATAAATCATCCAGATGTGCTACAGATTTGCCACTTTCACCAAAATGTAGCCCCAACACTGATGAAAAATGTCTCCATTTAAATATGAAGTCTGTTACTCTTTTATAATACTCTTTTTTAATTGCAAATGCTTTCCATATACTGTATATTTAGTAAGAATTTGAAAATATATTCTTAAATATTCATTAAAAAATGTCAATTTTGGAGTCATGGTAGGTGATGTTTTTCATTTAATTGTATCTCAAAAAGGTTTTCACATATGGCGCCAATGAATCATTGTTAAAAACAAACTAACAATATCTCCCTGCTGTGTAGATGTCATTTGTGTGTTTTGGGATTTTTGTGTTAATAACAACATTTTTGACATCTGTTTGAAATCTGTAAGTCTTGTTTGGCCTAAAATAGCCTGGCCCCGACCACTACTGTGCAGAAGCTATAATTTCATTTCAGAAGCATGATTTTAGACCTTCATTTATTGTACTTGAAAACACCAAAAATGTGTGAAACCAACTGTAAATAAAGTGGATATTCTTAAAGATTATACATAATTTAGATCAAAACCTTTTAAATTATTAACTTTATACTATTTAACTGATTATTTATTTAACTCTAATGTTATTGACTGCAAAGACAACAAATGAAAGGCTTGAGTCGAGGGCTCGGCGTCACCTTGGCTAAACTGGCGGTGAACAGGACGCACTCAAACAGCTCCCCCATCCTCCTCAGGAACTCATCCACGTGCGGTCGCTTCAGGACATAAACCTGGAGCACACGGAGCAAATCGTTCAGGACGAGCGGCGACGACAAAGTAAACAGACGTTCCAAAACATGCATTAATAACACACAGACGACTCCATGTAGATCCTTTGGTGCGTCGGCAGCTGAGGGCGACTTTCCTGAACCAAGTCATCTAGAATAGGCTGTGCTTGTCTCACCAACCCTATCCTGGATTACTTGAACCAGGCTCAGACCCATGGTGCTCAGTGGGCGCCCTCGGATCTCTTACACTCACAAACTGCACAACATGGATGATAAAGTTACCTGGTGCACCGTTCCATCGATTTCCACAGGAATGATGAAATCTGCGTTGTTCACAGGCTGGTGAATGGGACACAGGGTGAGTGTGTGTAACAATCATTAACAGCTGCCACTGTGTGTCTGTGTGTGTGCGTGTGCGTGCGTGCGTGCGTGTGTGTGTGTGACACCATGTGTTTACCTTAAAGGAGCTGTGGACTAATGTCTCATCCAGATCAATGACCACGCAGATCTTTCCGGAGTCCTTTGACTTGGCCGGAGGCAGCAGAGGCTTCACTTGGATCTAGAATTAGTAAAAGTTATTTCCTGTAGCTCAACATGCTTTAGGTCTAAAAACAAAAAATGACACCAAGAACGCACAAAATGATCATAAGATGACACAAATTAACCAAAAAAATATATACAAAAACCCTTAAAACAAAATGACACAAAATGACAAAAAATAATCATTTTTGAGTCAATTTGTGTTTTTTCTTTCACACAAAACAATTGAAATACACAAAACAACAACAACAATCGATAAAACACCTGAAAAAAACACAAAACAAATTGCTTCAAAAATACACAAAATAATAACTAAACACACACATTGACAACAAAATGACAGAAAAAACAGAACAAAACTCAGCAAGACACAATATGACCACAAAATTACACAACTACACAAAATTACAAGAAAAGGAAGCAAATTAAATTAAAAAAACACACAAAATAACTGAAAAAAACAACAAAATGAAGAAATGTAAAAATTGACTCCTAAAACACATAAAATGACAACACATAACACACAATGAGAACAAAAACACACAACATGACACAATAACACAAGACTTTCCAAGACCTACAAAATGTCCCCCACCTCCCCCACAAAAAATATGACAGAAAAACACACAAAATGACAGAAAAATACAACAAAATTAGGAAATATACAAATTGACTCCAAAAAACACACAAAATAACATTAAAAACATAAAACAACAACATAAATGCACAAAATGCCAAGAATACCAAAAACTATGCAAAGTGAATCCAAAATGACTCCAAAAACACACAATTAGAACAAAAAACACAAAACAGAGAAATACAGGACTTTCCAAAACGACAACAAAAACACACAAAATGACTGAAAAATACACATAAAAATAATGTGTATTAAATTCTTGTGGCCCCCACTGTGATAAAAGTTAAATAAATTAACTCTAAAATGCCTTAATGTATTTGAAACAAGGTTCTTCTTCTATGTTTTCAGTTGAAAAAACAAACACATGAGCTGACTGTTGTGTTCTAGTCCCTGCATTGGATGGAGGTGAGCTCACCTTGGAAACACTTCCGTTCTCCTCTACCAGGAGGGGGGCGTTGTTGTTGACGGGCGGGGGCTCGGGCTGGTCCCGACACAGGCAGCAGAACAGGCTGGAGAACAGACCTCCTCTGCGGGGCTTCTTGGTCGACGGTGAGGGAGAAGAACCTGGAGGAAGGAGACGCGTGTGAAATATCACATGACAACTCTTAGCTAAGCGCTAACGCCCTGATGTCAGCAGAAAACCAACAGGTACTCAGAATCTGCTGTATGCTGGTGCTGCTGGTATGGTGTGGTAAAGTCACTTCCCAGTCCCAGCCTGTCGTCTCTTTATTATGGGATGCTTTGAGTGTGTGTGAAGATAAGGAGGATAAGGGTGGAAAAATAACAACAAAGCACAAGTCTGGGAAAAAACACTGAAGTGTTCAGTTTTTTTTGTATGCAATGGTCAGAAAGTTTTGTTTCGAGGCCATTATGCAAAAAAAAAAAAAAAAAAATGCTATTTAATGAATTGCAAATAATAGAGCAAATACATTACAAAAAGGGATTAATAATTTAATAATGTTAAATAATGTAGCATGATACCCATTTTTATCAGCCTTTACTGTATAAAATGCACAACATGTCTCATGGTTGTTTAAATAAATGTGTTGCCAAATGTGGCCATGGGTCTAACTTTGTGCGGCCCCCCCAAAACGCATCCCCCCAAAATGTGAAAAAATCAAGAATTTGAAATTAATATTAAAACCAAGATATTAGGATGTTACCTCGAAAAACACACAAAATAACTTCACTGACACACAAAACGTGAAACAAAACAACAAAAGTACACAAAAACATTACACAAAATGACAACAAAGACACAAATCAACGACAAAAACACACAAATTGAAGACAAAAATTCCCACAATGACAGAACTACACACAAAAGGACTTTAAAAACATACAAAACTAGAAAAGCACTCGGAGAGCGCAGATCTCCACCAAAAGCTGACTCAGCATAACGTGCACGGCGCCTTGCCTGACGGTTATGTTCAAACTCCGACTATGTTTGGCCTCAAATGTGGCAAACCCTGAGTCATCCATTCCTGAATGTTATGTATGTTCTTCTCTGAGTCTGTTGCCATGGTTACATTGTACGTGAACTAAACCTGTTCTCTGGCAGGTTTGATCAAAGAAACCCTGGGTTTCTACCTGGCTCCGCCCACCTGAACACCGCTTCTGAACACTTTAATGTACCTTGACACTCTTCTCTGACACACATTATTAACATCACACACTAGAGACTCACATCATTACTAATGTTGTGTTGTTTTACTTTTTTTTCTTTTTTTTTTTAAACGTCTACTGACGTCTGTAGTAATATTTTGAAGTTACGGTGGTGCAGTGAATTATGACACCGCTCTTGGAAGCATAGGGTCGCTGGTTCGCATCCCACTTCAGTGTTTATTATGAAATATTTTTTGGTCATCGAGATGACTCTGGCGACAATATTGCAATAAAAATCAATATAAATGATGCGATATGAAGTGGCAGTCACTGTCTTTTTAGCCAGTCAAACAGGAGGACTCTCTATGCAGTCATCCTATGAAACAAACACAAACACATTTGATTCATATTATTCCCCGCTCGTCACGTCACTGAAGAGTTAAAGTGATGAAGGGTCTAATCACAGGCGATTTAAGCCACTCTCGTCGCTGAAGTGGCGTTCAGTGTGAACGCACCTTTAGAACAGGCTCATATTCCTCAAACATTGGCTTATTTCACCCATAAGGGTGAAATAAATCACTCTCTTTCGGGTGGTTGCCATGGTAGTTCATGTAACCTTCGATCCATTGATGATGGCTTTTATCGCGCAATGCACGTAAGTAACCCAGGGTTAACGTACTCAGGGTTGATTAACCCACTTCATACCAGCTGTAATAGAATCCGGTACCCAGAGTTTATGGATAGACTCAGAGTTTGTTAACCCTCCTTTATGGAATACACCCATGGACTAAATTCTATATTTACAAATAATTTTTAACTAAAAGTTACTTTGTGTTGTTTTTTGGAATGCCATTTTTATTGGGGGGAGTGTTTAATGTCTGTTTTCCCGCTTTTTTCTGTCATTCCAGCGACTCCCTTCCACTTCTTTCATGCAACAATACATGCTCTCCACTCTCTGTTCAGACGTGACTGTGTTACCAAAACACACACGCGCACACACACTGCCGTTGTCAATCTCTCACACCTCCTTCTTTCCCTCATGCTCCATTTGTGGATTCAAACCCTCTCTGACCCTCCAGCGGCCCCCGCTGGGCTGCGGCCAAAACAGGAAAAGGAAACAGCCGGGTATCAGCGGAGGAAGCTGCCCGCCATCAGGATTCAGTGCGTTCACTTGTGACAATTTGAGACACTAATTTGTGCTCCGTGCCAGGAGAAATACGCGCATAAGATTGTACGCAGTTTGTACTTTTTAGACGTGCAAACAATTTACTGACCTGCACCTTTTTTGCCTCAGTGATTTACTTTCACTCGTTGTGGCTGAATATAACACAACGTGATTAAAAATACAACGAGAACACGTCATTCTGTCCTGTAAATTGACACCAGCCTCATTTTTTGCCTCCTCTGCCATGAGCAAATGAACTTGTGGGAAAAACACACACAATGCTGATAAAACTTTATATTGTAATTTCACACCAGCCTCATTGTTTTTCAAGTCAAAAGTAATCTCCGAAACGGAAATGGCAAATACATGACTTTCCAAGGCCTAAAATATTACAACAAAAAATGACAGAAAAATACAACAAAATGACAGAAAAATACAACAAAGTGAGGAAATATACAAATTGACTCCAAAAACACACAAAATGCCATTGGAAACATGAAACAACAACATAAATGCACAAAATGCCTGAAAAATACACAAAATGAGAACAAAAACACACACAAAAAACAGAAAAATACACGACTTTCCAAAACGACAACAAAAAATGACAGAAAAACACACAAAGTGACTGAAAAATACACATAAAATAATGTGCATCAAATTTTTGTGGCCCCCACTGTGATAAAAGTGCACACAAAATTGACAAAATTATAGTCATCTCTGAAATGTAAATGCAGGAATTTTTGAAACGTAGAATCGGAGGAGCTACATGAGTGACATGAATCTCCTGAGAGTAGAAATAAATGAAGGCTAGTGTCAAATTATATAAGTATGGATAATGTTTCATTTTTGTATCCTTTCATTTTTATCCATTTGTTTTCCTAATTCTAATTCCCTAATTAGATGCCATGACAGGCTATTAAACTTCTCAGAATTGTGCCGAACTAGCTTAATACTGCTAATTGACTTAACAAACATTTTTATGCTACTAATGTGCACGAAAAAAGAATTTACACAAGATTTGATGTTCATCTGTTTTTTCTAATATTGTGCAGTTACGTGATAGTGTCCCAAAACATGCATTAGAGGGTATATTCTGTTCCGTACTGCAATTTCTGCATAATAGAAAAATAAAGTGTGGCAGCGATGCGCACGCAAGCGGAAGTGGCAATGCTTCAAAATAAAATATTTGACATTTTTGCGACTTAAAGGACATCTAATATATTGACTTTGTGCTCGGAAAAAGTGATTAAATGTTTGTTTTATGATTATAATATTACATTATACAAATAATATTTGACATTTAAATAGGAAAATGAAAAACTTTAGCCAAATATTAATTTAATGCAAGCACATTTTTCGAAAAAAAAAAAGCTAATTCTGACAACAATATATCCAAGAAATACTTTGTGTTTTCATACACTTGTTGCTGTATAAAAAAAAACATTTAAATTTGACTATATCAATATTAACACTTGCAAACAGGCCAGACGACAAACACACACGCACGCATCACGTGGGAGGACTTAGAACAAATACCAGCCTCCGTAAAAGAAATGAAACACTGCAAGTTTTGATAAACATTGCAATATAACAGTTTTATTTCCTATATATCAGACATATCTGTTATCTACTTTACAATATTTACTTTTGCCAGTGCAAAAGACTTCATTTATGCTAAAAACTACCTCATGACCTTATTAATCACATCTGTGTTCAGATCACAGTAACGTAACCAAAATATTAAAAATAAAAGCCCAAGTTTTTTTTCAAGTTTTAAAGCATTTGTCTTCTCGCAAAAGACAACCAACAGTGTTCTAAACCTCTGTGAGGCTTTGACGTCATAAAACGCTTCAATAAAAGAGAAATTAAACTTTTCAGAGGCTTTATGAAGGCAGACGCAGCATCACAGACTCATAAAAAAAACCCCCAAAAAAACAAACATATTAAATAAACACACAGGAGAAGAGCTGCAATTTCATTTCCTGCAGAGTCACAACAAGAAATACAAGCAGAGCAACAGATGCTTATGGGTTTTTAACCAGGTTACAGACAGCGTTACAACCGTACGTTACTTACACACACACATTACAAATACAGATAATTTAACCTCAGGAATTATGGGAATATTAAAAACAATATATAAACTTTATTATTGGAAGTAACTGGAAATTGGGATTAATTTTAAACACCTGTGTCATGAATATTAGCATCTTTGCAAAATAATACAATTAACTACAGTTGCAAAATTCTGGGAATTTTCACAGTTGTAATTAACTCTCAATGGGAATTAACGGAAGTCTTTTGTTAAATATAGTTGGGAAAACATATAACATATGATCTAAAATATCCTCATCACTTATTTAAAATGACCGTTTCCTTCTCGGTTATGAACAATCCAACAATTAGGTGACATTAATGCTGCTCTCATACATCTTTATATGATATAGACATGTTTAAAAAGAATAATCCATGTCAGTACAACTAATATCTACCTTTTAATTGTAGTTTAAATTACATTTTTATTTTTGACATGCATTTTTGTTAGTATTTATTTTGTTTCTTCACAAGAGTTAAAAACTATTTTTTATTAAGAAAACTTTAAAAAAAAAAAAACAAAAAACGATATTTTAATACAGAAAACAAGAAATTTGGGGGGGAAAAATGAAACAGAATTTTGAAAAAAAAAAAAATGGTAAGGTATTGATATTTTTGTCTGTTCATAACTGTATTATTTTCTAATTTCTTTTACAGTAAATTTAAAAAATATTTTAAAAAATAAATTAATAAATTATTATACCCATAAACACAAAGTTCTTTTTAAATGTCTCCTCCCACCTGCATTATGTGCATTCTCTTTTCTTTCTGTCCTTTCTTGCAATAGAATGACAGCGATAAACTGTGTATTTGGATCAAGTTAGGTTTTAAAAACATTTTTGTGTCAGATCTCGTCACACTTGAGAAAAATGAACCATGCTGATCCGTGCTGTTTTGCAGTCGCTGCGAGTAAAACACAATGAAAGGACAAAGTTATGCAATAGATCAGGCTGTTACACACGGTGTCACCTGCTGATCATCTGATCCAGTCCCAATCTGATAGTGCCACAGTCTTCACCTGATCACTCGGTAGCTTACACTTCCGGTAGAATCTGTGGTTTAGTATCTTTGTGTACAGCTGAAAGTGTTGGAAATGCAACACTGAAGGCTGAAGTGGGAAAACTATAACCTCACAGATCTGCCATTTGAATAACATGTGTGTGTGGTTGCGTAAAATTTGACAGTGAATTTTTATTTAGTTTTAGTCATAGTCTTTTGACTAAAATACAACTTAGTTTTAGTCAAAATGCTGTTGTCAGAAGGACTATTTCAATTAAAGTCTAGTTTTTAGTTGACTAAATCTGTTAGAGAGATAGTCGACGAAAATATAAAGCATAACAGTCTATGGAAGTGTTTTTAAAAAGATAAAATTCCCATTTATCTACTCTATTAATGTTTGTAAATAAACTAGGGGTGTCCCGATCCGAAATTAATATCGGTCCAATATTAGCCACAAAAACGAATATCAGATTTTATCAGACTGCATCTAAAATCCCCGATATAATATATAATTTTGTTTTTTTAATTTATTTTTTCAATATCTTCGATTTGATTTTTTTAATTTATTTTATTCAATCATAGAATGTTCTTATTCTAAAATGTTAATTATATGTAATCCATTGGTTTATAATAAATGGGTCTTTTTTTTTTTTAAATAATCAAGCCTTTTCTAACATTCCACACAACAAAATAAGTAATAAAAGTATGTATGATTTGTGCTGTTATCGTATCATATCAATATCGGTAATGGCCAATACTCAAGGCTGCAATATTGGTATTGTATCGGAAGTGAAAAAGTTGTATTGCGACATCCGTAAAATAAACACAGACAAATTTGATGCGACGACAAAAGCCGTCATACGTCCGCAAAAACAATTAACTTACTTCCTATTGGATCAATCACCACCCATACCGATAGTTTGATTTATTAGTTAACAAAAATTTCAATATATACATCTATTTTTTTAATTATTCAGAGGCCATGTTGTAAATGTCATACTAAAGTACTACTCATACTAAGTTTGACGTCAAAATGAGTATGTAGTGCGTTTGCATTAGATAGTATGAAAAGTACACAAGAAATGGTCCTTCAAGCCAAAAATCAAACATCCTCTTTTCAAAACAAAAGCATCTCCTCGTGTCTTCCATTAGTTTTTTTTTACTCTTTGGTAAATAGGGCTCTTGTTTTGAAGTTAACCGGAAGTTTCGTCAGTAGCACAATGAAGGGTCTCCGGAAATCTCCGAAATACCAGCATGAAATGTGTCTACGTGAGTTTTATGGATCAAATGTTGATGTTCTACTTCATCACTTTCTCACTTAAAATGTTTTCAGAACTTTCAAAGGTAGAGAATCAACAGAGATATTTAGCCTCAGTGTGATTCAGGTTTTTGTCATTGTAGGTTCCAAATGCATCTTGGGAAACTTGGAAGTATACTTCAGTGGGAACGCTCATCATCCGCGTATATAGTAGACAGTATGTACTCAATGAGCTTGTAGTGTATAGTACGTAGTGTGCCATTTCGAACACACCCATAGTCGCACATCATTAGCTTAGCATGCTTAGCATTTAATCTAGCATTAGCATTAACATGAACCTAACAATAAGCCTTTTCACACTCCGGAACTGTGCATGCTCGATCTTCGGGGGTCATAGGTCGAGAGGTATGAAAACGTAAACAAGCTCGTTCACTCTGTTGATATTTCCAACCTAACAGCATTTGTAATGTTATTCCAGAGATTGTTAGTGTTTTAATAGTGTTTATATTATTAATATTACACATATTCGGACTCGAGGAGCTGTTGTTTCCGCTTTTGTCACTTATGGCCAATCGAAGCACGTTTAAAAACCGATGGGAGCAGCTCAGTAGCAGTATGGAAGAGAGGTCAGTCCTCTCGCTTCCACACAGGTGACCCCTGGTTGACGAAAACACCAACTACCTGGGCCTCCAGCAAAGATTTGAAGGTAAAAAACTGGAGCAGCTTTACTCTAGCTTAATGGGATCGGAGATGAAAATTCAATGCAGTTTCACAAAAAATGTAAGGAGTCAAAAAGTTTACAAGATACAATTTATCAAAGTACAACCATAAATCTCGGGAAATTTCTGAACGTATTTATAGCTTATTTGTCAAAATCGGACAAACGGTGTAAGAGGAGTAAACGATCCTCACAAAATATTTATGAATTACATTATTACATAATATTAAAATTAAAATGAAAGTGTTTGGAGATATGTTAAATGTAGCCATAGCCCCCGGGACTATAGATACATTTCTGGAGCTTTTCTACAAAAGCGAAATGTGCCTGTGCCACCACCGTGCCAGGATAGCCGAGTGGTCCAAAGCCGCGGCGTTCACTGCTAACGTGAGTTTGAATCCCACATTAGACTTTTTTATATTCATTTTAACATAATTATGGCGGCAAATCCCACCTTTAAAAATACATTTCCGACAAAAACAAACATTTTAGGGTTATGGGTAAAATAAAAGGGTTATCGGGGTAGCTAAAAATAAATACGAGCTAAAATAAAAATGACGGAACTTTAAGTCACGTGGTGCACCTATCACGTGACCTAAACTGGCCAATGAGGGGCGCTGCGTATCCATAGAGTGGCAGTCTACGGATACGTTTGGCCATGGCCAATTATAAATGATGACCTCAACCCTGATGAATAGTGATCAAACCCAAAGCCTGTTACGTCACTTCCGTCCCTCTGATCCCAGGCCAGAGGCCCACAGCTGTAATCTTAACAAATCCACACTGACAGTGATCAGAGTGGCTTCTTTTTTCTAGTGACACTAGTTGTTGTACTTGTGCAACAGTGTGTGTGTGTGTGTGTGTGTGTTGTCGGTCATAGTGAACACGTTAGTGAACTCTGTCTAACTTTCAGTGAGAACCCAGAGGAGTAAAATGAAGGCACTCACCCCGCTCCGCCGCCGCTTTGCTGCCTTCTTCATCCCGGCTCACTTGGGTGATGATAGAGGACGGATTGTCCATCACATCCAGGTGTGGCCCTGAGTTTCGAGCTCGCACTTTTTTGAAAAAAAAAGTTACAGACTGTCCGCGTAGTCTGTGCAGCATTAAACTACCAAGTTACCGCAAGCGACAAAGTACGGCTGGGACGCTTCGAGAAACATTGCAACAAGTCACCGACTGAAGCTCCATTCTTCTCCGAAACTTTGAGGTTGTTGAAGTTTTTCAGCATTTGTTAAATAGTTGGCAACTTTGATTCAATATGGTGCTCAACTCCGTTCAAGATACAAACATGGAGGTTTCAAGGCTTCCCCTTTGGCTCAAAGCGGCGCAGTGAGGGAATGGCAGCCTGGGACTCTCCGCTCCCGGAGGCAACACATTTCACGACGGTCCCTAAAAGTAGCTTGGAACAAAGTTGGTCAGAAGTTTGCTAAGCTAACAACTTTCGAGAACGTAGGATTTAAATTACTCACACGAACATTAACCCTCATGTTTAAAATTAAAACTTTATACTTCGGTGTACACTCCGCCCCCTACAGCGCAGTAACACGTCAGAAGTGTGTGTCTGGGTGGGTTTACGTGTGTGGCAGACAAATGACCGCAGCGCATACACTACAGCGGAGGAACGCCCAGTTCGGGTTCCCTTGAAACTGCTCACTGTTAGGGTGCGTCCAACAAGTGCTCTCTCCAGCTTCTGAGCAAACAATAATTGGAACACTTTCTTTCCTTCTCCGTCCAACTTACAAAGTTTTTTTTTTTATAAACAAACTTATTATAATTGGTCACCTCCTATCTACTGTCCAGATTATATCTCTAAAAGTAAAGAGTAAAACTGTGTTTTATTGCCATGCATTGAGCGGTTCCTCCATCATATACTAAAAACTTTAAATTTAAGGAAAAACGTAAAATCTACAATCATTACATACAGTATAAATAGATGTTCAGATTTACAGACACGTGTCACTCACACTACTGCTAGATTTAGGTGTTATATATGTATTCTTGTGATATATATTCAAACTTTTCCTATATATTCAGTTTTTTATATATTTAATCTTTCATGTACACAAACTTTCATATACATATCTTTAATTTCCTAGACAGCTTGCCATATATATGTATCATCATCATAGGGAGACAAAGTAAAAGTAGTGATACTCCTTGTCAAAAACTACTCCAATACAAGTCAAAATATATTTTACAAGTACTACACTAGCTGTGGGTCGATCCAAGCTGCTTTTTAATGGTTGTGGAAACTCCAGACTGGTTCCAGTTCCCCGAAATAATCAAAGCCAAGTCCTTCTTACCCAGTCTACTGACTTGTGTTTAAAAAACAAACATTATGTACAATGTGAATAAATAATTCATAACTGTATCAATAGTTTATTACATACCATTTCTTAAAAACATTTTTCAATTTTTCCACATATAAACACGGCCAAATTTTACATTTACAAATCTGAAACCATCCAAAGTCATACAAAAAGGGAACACCGATAGAGCAATACACAAGACATTTTAAACATCACAAAGACAGGATGTATGCACATACACGCACACACGTGAAGATGTTTTCAAATGCAGCCCAAATAATCTAATATGAACTTTATTTGTAGATCAGAACTAATAGAAATACATTTACAAGATATACATTTAGAAAATGTACTGATTGAGGCACTGACTTCGTAATCATTTGAGCAACCTGACCAAACACTGAATAATCACAGCAATAATACCGCGTGTGTGTTAGACCTATCATGGTACGTTACAAATTGCTTTTTGTAATACAATAAGGTTGGAGTTTAAACCACAGAACGAGAAGCTCAAACACTGCTCCCTAGCTCACCTGAAAACACCTGAAATACATTTACCGTGTGACTCCTAACACTGACCACAAAGACACTTTATACTTTCATCTGAATTTTTCAGTCTTTGACGCTGAAATGAGTGAGTGAAAATGCTCGAAGGAAACACAAACATGCAAATAAATTAACATGTAAGTAAAGTAAACAAATTATGAAAGGAAAAAAAAACATTTTTTGGTTTTAAAATGTGTAACTAAAGCAAGAACAAAGTAGCAGCTAATTCAGGGTGCATTAAACCAGGCTGCGCAGTCTCTTGTGTTGCTCACGGCCGCGGGTAATCGTGCAGAGTTCAGAGTGATAATCTGCTCAAAAATGAAATGTGCAATTTCTCACAAAATGACAGACATAAAATATCCTGTGCGCTTCTGATCGATTTTAAGCGTTTGAATGTTTATCTAATTGATCACAGTGGTTTTACTTTTATACTTAGTATTTAACATCTGTACCACATACGGGCACCTGCCTTCTGCCATTCTAAGCAGAACTTTTTCCTTTTTTCTTCCTGTAGTTTGATGGGACTTTATTTGTATCTGTATCTGCGTTAGTACCAGTTTCACTTGGGGCTGGGAGCATGCGTGCCGGACCCAGAGGACTGGGGTGAGCTCTGGTAGGTGCGCAGCAGCACTTTGTGCTTGGTGGCACTCTCTGAACGATGGGACTGCTGTTCTACCAGGAACTCTTTCAGTCTGCCTGTGGTGAAGGTGAGGGTCTGTCTCCTCAGCTTCATGAGGTAAGAGTCCTGCATCCAGGCGTGCGAGAAGCAGTCCCGTGTGTTTGGACGGGCCCTAAAAAAAGAAAAAAAAAAAAAAAATCACACATGAATGCCAAATTTGAACCGTGGTCAAATTTTCATAAAATCAAGTTTTAGTGGAACTCACCATGGATAACTGCTCAGCATCTTCTTGAGGAAAGTGGAGGCACTTTGAGACACATTTGGATACAGTTTGGTAGGGTCAAACTTAGCCAGTAGGATTTTGGACTCGGCTCGAACAGGATCCTTGTCTTCAAAGGGGAGCCGACCGCTGAGCCTGCGTGTACACAAGTGGATGATCAATCCGCATACCCTTCATTCTTTGGTTATTTTGTTTCAAAACCAAATCAAAAGAACAAATAAACGGTGTCGTTATTTTTGTTTTACTGACTTAAGACCAAAATAGAAATACATAAAAAAAAACAGAAAAGCAGCACTTTTATGTTTTAGAATGAAAATATTAAAGGTAAAAACTTGTTCTGTTGGTGTGAGGAACAGATGTTAAAACTTCTACCATTGGACACTTGCAAAAACCATTTTACAGCTTCTTTTTGGGCAGTAAAAATATTTGTTCGCACGTTTTAATACTGCTAGCCGTAAGGCAAGGCGTCAACACACGGAAGTTGATCACAAGAAACGAGGAGCACCAGTAGATTCATTACACCACATCTGGTTCCTATAATCACAAATCATGTGCATGTTTTACGTAACATCCATTTAAAAAAATGTATTAATGTTTACATTCACCAGTTCATCAGTAATGTGAACTTTGCGTTGCTCCTTTTTTTGTTCGAGAGTAAAAGTTTGCCCCCGTCTGTGGATCCACTTGGTGTGGTGAGATTAAAACATGAAGCTCTCGTCGTAGTTTCCCCATAAATATCCAAATATCACACAAACGGAACAAGATTTAGGATTAAAACAGAAAAAGGCTGCCTGTCTGGTCTTTGATTTTTCTGTATTTCTGTTTTGGTTTTAAGTTCGTAAAACCAAATAACCACACTGTTAATTTGATTTGGTTTTAAAATGGAATAACCAAAGAATGAAGGGTACATGGATTATGATCACACCAACATTCAACAGCTTTGATTCTTCTGAACTTTAACACAACTCACATGATGTGGGTTACAACTCCGATAGTCCAGATATCTGCAGGTGGACCAACCACGTCACCCTTCACCATCTCAGGAGCTTTCAACAACAATGCAAGAATTACACAGTGGCTTTACCAGAGACTGAAACCCTCATTGGGGAGGCTGACAAACTCTCCTCACCCATGTATTCCAGTGTTGCTGCTCCTGAGTGCTGATGTTTAAGGCTCAGAGGATTGAAGCTCTGAGCGCTACCAAAGTCCACAATCTTAATGGCATTGAGGTTGGTCACCATGATGTTGTCAGGCTTCAGGTCCAGGTGCAGGACACGCCGGTTGTGGAGATACTCAACTCCTTGGAGAATCTGGACCAGGTACGCTACCACATCGTCCTCAGAGTAACGAAACCTTTAGCGATGCATGGAAAATGGAAATGTTCATTCTGTAAACCCTAATTATGAGAGTAATATACTCTTGTACCTGTCTATGAGGCTGTAGAGTAACTCTTTGCCTGTACAGTACTCGGTCACCAGCACCAGATAGCGTGGTGTGACGTAGGCTTCATGCAAAGCCATGATCTTCTCATTGTGCAAAGACTTCAAGATTTCATACTCCTTCAGGATGTCCGCCTTGTTCTCCTGGCTATAGCTAATTATCTTTGCCATGTAGATTTTACCAGTTGAATTCTCTCTGCACTCTCGAATTACACCAAAACGACCTCTGAGTGAACAGTTGAAATTAAAAGATAATAAAATGATTAGATACAGTATGTTTTCGAGACATTTCTGTGTTGCTCCAAAGCTCTGATGTTCTCACCTGGCTTTCTCATCTAGGAAGGTGTACGGTTTCTGAGGGACTCCCTGTCGTAATGCGGTGCTGGTGCGTCCTGATGGGGTGCTCCTGGGAGGAGTACTGGCTCCGTCAGCAATGGGACTCAAGCTGGAACTCTGGAGTACTTGTGGAGAAAACGATACAGGAGTTGGGGCCACACGAGCTGTGGTGGCGGGAGCATACGTAGGCACGGAGGCCACGGCAGGTTTAGTGGGAGTTGAGGGTGGGGTTACAAGAGGTTGTGAGTTGGAAATGCTTGGGACCTGAGTCATTGGGGTGACAACATTTATGGGGCTCATGGATTTGGGAAGGATGAAAGCAGGAGATGATTTGACTGGGGATGGAGTTATTGTCTGAGTGTCCTCAGTTGTTGGGCTGGACTGTGGGGTGTGTGAAGGGGTGAGTGTGTCCACCTTCTTTGGTGATACAAATGCAGACTGTGATGAGAATGTCAAAGTGGCTTCCTCTTTTGGAGATGAGGAGGTTGAATCTGAAGTGATGGTGAACAGTGTTGTTTTCAGAGGGCTGTCCTGGACTGGTTGGAGTGGGAGGATTGTCGCTGAGCTGGAAACCCCTTGTTCAGGTGATGTTGGGACAGTCTTTACAATTGCAATGTCTGAAGCAGCTCCAGCTGTAGAAAATGAAGCCAGTGATGATTAGAAAGAATATTTAAATTAAAATAATTTCTGTAGTTAATTGCCACCTTTTGTATTATCCTTTGAGTCCGGTCTGACTATAGCAGATAAGTTGCTATAGGACCCTTGTCCTGCCTTGTTGACGCAGCAAACACGAAACCTGATGGCGCCCCCTGGTGGCAGGTCTGTAACGTTGTAGTAGCAGTCAGCTATGGCAGTGGCAACAGTTACCCAGTTTGAATTTCCTGTAGGTAAAAGGGGGATAACAGGCATATATATATATATCATCCACATTTTTATTTTACATCTTTTATGTCACAGATGATGTGGAACATGTACACACACACATATATATATATATCTTGTGTTATTTATCTTGTCCACTAGATGGCGGTTGTGGTCAGCTTACCGCTTGGTGATGTATACCACTTTCAATCTGACAACCTCTGTTCAAATTTGGATGATAATTGTCAAAGTGTGCAATTCCCCATCTGCACGTCAATGATTTGAGGTGATGACCTATTTCTGCTCAATGGAAAATAGTGACAGCCACTGAAGGCTTATTTTCAAAAAGCCTTCTCCACATGCAACAAAAAGTCATACATCAGCTCTTCAAACTGTTACCTCCAAGGGACCTGAAACCTGAGCTAATTTTATTTTCAGCTCATGTGGGACACAGTTGCAACGACTTTTCACAGAGAGAGAATGCAATATGACAAGCTCAAGTTCAAAACTTACAGAAAATATTCCGAACAGAAGTTCAGTTTAGTTGTATTCATTGTTGCTGAAAGAAAAGTTAGTGTTCACGCACCTTCTGTTCTTCTTTCCAGAGTGTAGCTGCAGGGAGAGTTTGTGTCTGTTGGCTTCCATAGCACGAGGGCTGTGTTGTTATATGTCTGAGCAACTTCGGGAGTCCCTGGGCGTTTTGGGATACCTTCAATAGCAAAAGCAAGAACAAACCAAAATGATTGAAGCTAATGCAAAAACCACGTAGCAACACCATAAAGATGAATGCATTTGTAGTTATTTACTCTGGCCTTGTGAATCAAGAATTATATTGGCCTAGAGAAGCTTAATGTCTTGCATGTGATAAGTGTGTACTGTAACTCCACATGTGCTATGTTGAATTTCTGTTGAAGAAAGTAGACTTCAATACTCTAAGAAAATGGTTTAACTCTTGCCCAAGTCACGGACCAACCTCCTTTCCCATCCTTTCACAATAAAAACCCTGAATATAGATTAAACCTATGAAGAACAAGAAAGTTTAACTTCCATTTACAGAAACAACTTTATGAAATAGCTCATAATTGTTTTTAGAATTAGCATTGGTGTAAAGTAAACAATTTTAGGAAGAGTCACCACTGATTAGCTACTTTATTTACAATATGGCATACATTACAATACTCACATGTACAGAAATAAGTAATATCTGGTTTGTCTTAGATACATTTTATTTTGTTTCATTTATAGTCCTTTTAACCACATGTTTATCTACTACTGCAATGTCTTTTGTAAAAATCTAGAGTAAAACCACCATGAGCGAAAGTTGATCTTTGTATTGAAAATCAGGCTGTCAATTTCTCTTACAATATTGTAAAATAAAACACATTACAAATGACTTACTAATTATTCTGGTGCTGTAATGGGGGAAATTAATCTAGAATTCTGGACGAAATAAGATTTCCAAAGGAATTTTCAAACATCCATTCAAGTCGAGACAAATAACTTAAATCTGGCGGCACTCTCTCTGTGGTAATTATAAGGCTTTACCACAAATATATTGTGGCAATTAAATAACTGGCAATTCTGTAAATTGTTTAGTTAATTACAACACTACTGTTGCAACCATTGGTACAAAAAATACTCACTAGCTATGGAGAGTCTACAGGAAGTAGTGATAGTAGCAATAGGGTTTGTAGCAACACATTCATACACTCCAGCATCCTTGTGACAGGACTTTGTGATGTTAAGAATCTGTCTTCCATCTGGGTGGGATATCAGGCTGATTCTATCATTCTCCAAGGGTTTTCGATCTGGAACACAGAGATATGTAATGATAACCTCAGAAGTGTTTGGATTACAGTGTTTTGTGTTCTGTCTTAATGGAAAATTGTACCTTTCATCCATTGAATATCTGGATGCGGACTGCCAGCTGGAAGGCAGCTAAGAGAGAGTGGTTCTCCTTCCAAGAAGACATGGTCTTTCAGTTTGATGTGGAATACCGGAGCAAAATCTGAGGGCGAGCGGATGAACTGCTGGGTCTTACTTTGATTGTCTTCTTTTACTGCAGCTGATAACAAATCGGGTTGAGAAGGAGTTTTGTCTTTCCTGCTCCTTGTCAACCCCCATCTGTCCCATCGTGACCTCCTGTCACTTTCTGAGACCTTTTCCGAATGGACGCTTGAGGTGGATTCAACTGATTCCTTCGAGACAGAGGTACAGGTTTGTTTTGCGAGTTGGTTCTCAGGGATGCCCATTCCTTTGAGATCACGGCCTTCTGACTGAGAATGACGGTGACGGGAAAATAGGGGTGTGACTGCTCTCTCTTCATTGGCTTTCCTCTCCTCAGACTGACTGCGGATTTTTGAGGTTATTCCAGCCACTTTGTTCTCAAACCTCTGCCTCATAGCCAGGACTGGAGAGTCTGCTATTTTCTGTAAACCTTTGTTTGCCAACTCTTTCTGGCTTCTTTCTGTGTCTTTGTCCTTTCTTTCTTCTGACTGAGTTCTTATCTTGGCAGATATTCCTGCCACTTTGGACTCAAACTTGCGCCTCATGGAAGACACTGATGAATCCTCAACTTTTCTTTGCTCCCTTTTTTCCTGCTGTTTCTGGGCACTGTTCAGCTCCTTTGTGTCTAGAGACTTGCTGCGACCAACAGCCCATGAAACCCTCTTGCTCGACGCAGGTTCCTGCTCATCTGCTTGCTTTTCATCTTTCGGTATCTCACCTTTTTTCTCAGAGGATGTGGATCGCTTTGATCGCAGGGAAAACCTCCCAATCAAACTGAGGCCTGTTGACTCATCCTCACTTCTCAAATCTTGCACAGATTTAGATTTTTCCTGTAGTTCTTTGGACACCATTTCAAGAGGTGCACCTCTTGGCCCCGGCCTATAAATCTCCTCACCTCCCTCAGCTACCTTTCGGCTTGTTACAGGCGATTGCTCCTCTGACTTGTTTCTTGTCAGTTTGCGGAGGCCACGAGTCAAAGATGACTCCCGCTTCTTAAACTTGGCTTGAAATAGTTCCTCTGAGTCTATGTCTTTGATATCAGTTTTGAGCACAGGTTGGCGAGGAGTGGACGCAAGATCCGGGTTTGATGAGGAAGTTGAATCGGGAGATCGCTCGGCTGTTGCAACTTTGGCAAATACTGCTGGATGTTCAGGTAATGCTGGCGCAGTCCGAGCTTCGTTTGCCTTGGCTGTAGTCTTTTGACTTGGTGTTGAGACAGATTGCATGACACTTTTAGGATTGTGCAAAGAATCCTTATGGTGCAACAACTGGTTTTCTTCCTGCTCTTCATGTGTGTCTTCGTCCTCAATCACAAGGACGGGAGTAATAAGAGTAGGCAATCTAGAATCAGACTTTTCCCCCTTTTCTGTATGGGCTTTGGTCCCTTTTTCAGCGTTGCCATCAATCTTTATACATTCATTCTCTCTTTGCAGTTGGTCCCATCTTTCTGATCTTGGAAAAACAAAGGAAACTCTTTCAGTGGGCATGGCAGATGCAGACTCATCTTCCACGGTTTGCTCAGTTAGTGCCGACATTGAAGTCGCCTCCTGGAGATTCCTGCCTTCGCCGCTAGCTACCACAGAAGGGATCTCTAAGGGGGCTCCAAACCTGCGGTGCAGAGGCATGGGCTCAGAATCCTCCTGAGTGAAAGAAGAGCTTTTACGAAAAACTTTGGTCTTTGGCGTTTCTTCTCCAGGATTCTCGGAAGACGCTGCTCTTATAAGCATCGATTGACCTGCTCGTGATTTCCTCAAATTTCGATCAAGAGACTCGGTATGGTTATCGTCCATTCCGAGAGTTTCAAAAAGTGGTCCTCGAAGGCCGCTCATCTTTTTGTCCATGCTGCCTCCCCTGAGCAGCCGCTGTCTCATCAGTTCTAGTTTGAGGGCATAGTCTTCCTGGCTCAATTTTGCAGCCCCTGGGCTTGGGCTACGATTAGGCAGTTCCATTGAAACAGCCTTTTTTAGACTCTTGTTACTAGTTTCAGGTTCCTCACTCTTTTTTCCCTCGTCTGGGTCAATTTGGAGAAGTAATGCTGAATCGGCAGAGCTTCCTCTCCTCATAGTTAACCGCCTGGCTTTAGTTTGAGATTCATCAGACTCAACACTTGATCCTTTTTTGAGAGGAGATCGTTTCGTCCTGTCTATTTCCTCATCTTTCTGTATTTTACGAATATCTTCTCGACTACCAGCTAAGTTGTCCTTCCTTGTCCCAGCCACATCTTCATCCCCGGGGATCTCATTAATGGAGACCCGGGAACCTGAAAAGACTACAGACAGTGGCATAGGTATGAAAGGTAGCTCATCTACATCTGCATCTGAATCAGATGAAGATGAAGGTGGTGGCGAGCCTTCTTTTAAATTTCGAGCTACAGCGATGGAAATATGGCTGCTTGAGTCATCAAGGAGCTCCGGGATGGACCGCATCACCATCTTAGATTTGTAGTTGATGAGAGAACGCTGAAATATATCAACAGAGGAACATGTCAGACTGCTACTTGAGTCATTAGTGACTGGCGGGTAATTGTATAATCGTGAGGTTTAGGAGGCACAGTCATTTAATAAAAAGTTATGTCTTTTTGTTTTATATTCTCATTGTTTACCTGCCATCGTCTTCTGGTCAAGACCTGCTTCAACAAAGCAGTGCTGATCCTCTTGTTAGTTGGCGACTAAAAAAAAAAAAAAAAAAAAAAATATAAGTTTTCATTATCTCAAGGAGAGATGTAAATAATCTACATCATATTTAGTGTGATATGTTTTTTAACAAAATTCAAACCTTAAACCAAGGATGACGGAGGCCCTCGTTGGCACTAAGCCTCCTAGGAGGGGGGACACACATACATAGAAAAGAATAACACAGATCAGGCAAAGATAAGACGAGGATGAATTCATTATTTGTGGAATCATAGTATGCTTACAGCCTGTCCACCACCAGAAGCTTAATGACAAATCCTTTTGCTTCTTTGCAGAGATCAGAAAACATGCTCTCCTCAAACGCCACATTGTAGTTACGGATGTTTAATGCAGTGGCTCTGTCGTTCTCACCAGCAAAAGGAGACACTCCTGTTAGACTGAATAACAATAGAGCTGATCGGCATAATGGAAATCGCCCCAAATTTAGTTAATTTGCTAAATAGATGACTGAAAAAGTAATCTGGTAAAGCTGTAAAACATACCATAGATACGTGATGACGCCAACTGGCCTACGAGAGATTAATACTGTAAGTTAATTTTCACAAATGTAATTATCTTGTCAATAGCTGCTTCTGCTATACATTACCATATGTCTGTAGCCGTGGAAACTGGAGTTTGGTTAACAATCTCCGGGGCAACATATTCTGGTGTGCCATATTTGCAGTAGCATTCATCAGAAGGCTCCAGTTTGACAGCATTTCCAAAGTCACAAATACAGATGTGTTCGCTTCCTGGTCTTTTCATCAGGATATTTTCAGGCTGCAGGGTGGTAAAATAAATACTGTATATGAATAAAAAATCCACAAACTCAAAGCGTGATGGGATACATTGATACCTTTATGTCGAGGTGGGCTACATTTTTTTGGTGAAGGTATTGAAGACCCTCTAAAAGCTGGAGCACACTGCTGCGGATCTGCAAAATTAAAATTATGAGTTTTGAATTTATGCAACATAATGACAGCGCAGTGCAGTCACGGGACGGCCACACACCTCCGACTCCATCACAGTGGTTTTCCTCGTCATTCTATCAAGGAGCTCCTCGTGGCAACTTGACACTGCAGTTTAGGAGCAAATACTGAGCTACTTGACAGAAAGTGGTTGGTGCACGAGCAATGAATAATAAATGAGCAGAACTCCCACACATTTTTTGCTAGAAAGGCTGCGCTGCTTCGTTCGAACCACCGGGAGTCTGCACAAGACATTTGATATAAAATTGAAATAATGTCCTTTAAAACAAAACATCAATAAGATATTTATAGAAGGATACAACTCTGTGATGAGCACCAAGATGTTTTTCTTTTCAAACGCATCGTGAAAGTAGAGGATCTTGTCGTTGTCCAGCTCAGACAGCAGATCCATCTCTTTAATAGCCAGGCTTTTCCTTTTTCCTCGAGCACAAATAAATTTGGCCGCACACTCCATCTTTTCCTTCTTAAGCGTCACTCTCTTCACATAAGAGAAGGCTCCCCTGCACATGAAGGTCATGTTTATATTAACACATAACAGCCACATATAAATGCCGTCAATTCACATTTGACAGCCTTGAAAACCAATTTACAAAATAAGACAAGACATCCTTGATCATTTTTAATAAAATATTTTTCTTATTGGCATCAAATTAGGCATCAATCAATCAATTTATTAGGAACGGAAAGATATCACATTTCTTGTGGGCATATGAACTCGGAGTTTTTCTTGTGATTATGATTATGTATTTTGTGGTATTGGGGATGTTTTGTAAAATCAGGTTAAGTAGCATTGTTTGACAGTGACATTTTTTAACTCAATTGATGGAGATTTGCTGACTAACTCATTTTGTAAAGAGAATAAAAGCTTTCCATCCCAGAATCAATCAACTGAATACTTTGTTAGTATTCATTAATTCAGATTCACTGTTTGTTGCTTTCCATCCAGTGCATCAAACCAAGAAAACTAAATGAAAAGTGACTCTGCAATAGATTTCAATTTTGTTTTTGTTCAATACTTTTCTCTGAAGCTTGAAAAAAAAAAAAAATCTGAATAACAATTTTATTTCAGAGTCTATCCTGTTGGTAAACAGAATTTCTTGCCTGTCTGATTTGCCGGTGTGGCCCCACACTTGAAAGCTTGTTGGCCAAAACAAATTATCCATGGGCTAATGTGTTACTCAGGCTGGTGGTGACTCATCCCTCTGCTCTGCGTGCTGTTTGTTAAACAGGTACAACACCTGCTTGCTCCTCCTTTACCACAGAGTGCTCAAAAAGCCCTTAGCTTGAGTGCTTATATCGTGCATGAAGGAACACATGCAAGGACATATACACAAGCTCACCTGCCAACCTCTTTGTGGACATCATAGTAATCAGTGAGTCGCCTCATTTTCCTTAAAATGGTCCCCTCATCTTCCATTGGTTCCACCGTTTCTTGGCGCTCTGCAGGGTGCACGACAACAGGTGGTCATTTTGGGTTCAAAACACTTGTTGGTCTTGCTTATAGTGCTACTTAAACACTAACCAGTATACCCTGAGTTTGCAGCAAAACACTGACAGTAAATGACAAGAAAAACAAACAAAACATATATTTTTTTTCACCACAGCTGGGCTGCTAAAAAAAATAAAAAAATCTTTTTACATATGTATATACTGGATACTTTTATTTATTTGTCTTCATTATTATTATTATTATTTTTTATGTTTTTGCACCTTATCTTTTATTTGCACATATTTGTGTAGTAGTCTTGATCCTTTTCCTCCATATGTATATAATTACTTTTATTATTAGTGTTGTCTTTTTAATATGCTGCTTTTTGCCATTCTATTTACCCCACGGGAACTAATAAAGTTATTCTGATTCTGATATCCTTGCATTCTCTCAATTACAATTTGGTTGTAACATATCTAAATCAGTAAAGGGCAATTTGCTTGGTTTAATTTTGTGCAGCCCAAAAGTAAATGCACAAAGCAGCAAAAAAAAAAATAAATAAAAAAATACTCATACAAAACATATACAATTACAAAAACTTGCACAAAAAGACAACATTACACAAAATTATAAAGAATTGCACCAAGAGACAACAAACTACACAACTTGACTCAAAAACATATAAGACAACTACACATATACACAAAACATGAGAAAAATAAACTAAGTGAGAACAAAAATGACTCCAAAAACACAAAAAACAGAATGACAAAAAAAAAAAAAAAAAACAGACAAAAAACCCCAACAAAAACACAATTCATTATTTTTCCATGTATTTATCTTCAGATTGGTCATTATTCTAAATGTTAGGATGATATTCTGATATTGTTGTTCATGGATCAGACAATCACCATTTTGTGGCCCCCCACTATGAATAAAGTTGCCAATCCCTGATCTACCGGTAAATACTATCCTTGTTTTCTCTGAGTTTTGGCCTATCTACATGCCTTGCACAAAAGCTTGTTGTTGTTGAGCTCCAGACCTGTGTGAACTGTAAGTTCGGCCTTGCATGAGTTGGAGCCAGCTTGGTTCTTTGCAGTGCAGGTGTAAACACCAGAGTGCTCCGGCTGAGCGTTGAGTACGACGAGGGAAAACTCAGGGTCATCGTACACAAAGGTAAAGTGGCTGCTCTCAGACAGAAGCGTGTCATCCTTTAAGAGACCAGACAATCATTCAGTCACTCAATAGTTGACAAAAACCAATGTACATGTTTATACACTGATATTTTGTGTGTACAATGTTCTTTTAGCATCTTTACATTTATATTTTAGTGCATTTATGAATATAAGTTACATTCAGAGTATTGCTACTCTCTAAACTACTCTTGTAACTACTCGAAACTTGTATTTTATCTTAACTCTAACCAACAACCCTTCTAACTTTTACCACCTGTATGAATGTGAAAATTCACTGACAGGTAATGGGAAAACTTAATATGAAACATATTTTAATATTTGTTAACCATAGACCTGTTTTGCATTTCATTAAGTTGTAATTGAAAGTTTTTATTGAATTTCAATGGTAATTACAATTACAAAGTCAATTATCTGAACTCAATTCCAATTCAATTAGGATTACAAGGACGACAGATTCTTAAAATTACGAATATAATTATTAATTATCAATTACAATTATAATTGACCCCAATCCTGATAACAAGTGTCAAATTTTAAATATGGATGCCTATTTAATCTCATTGAAAGCAGCTGACTGTTTACTTTAAGAAGTCACAAATTTAGAGTTTTACCTTATACCACATAATATCTGGATCTGGCTTTCCTTCAACCATGACAGCCAGACGAGACGTCTCCCCAACAGGCACGTCCACATCCTCCATAATGTTTTCAAATTTCGGGGCCACTATCGAAGACAACAATTAGATTACAATCAACTTAAAAAAAATAGTTGACATCCTTGTTGGAAGGTATTCTTGAGTCAGTAAAAAGTTCTTCTCACAAAGAGACTCTGCCTGAACCGACCTGCCATGGCCAGCTGAAATGTGCAGAGGTCGCTTCCAAACTGATTACTGGCCACGACCACTAGCTGGCCGACGTCGGTGCTCCGGACGCGCTGCAGCCTGAGGGTGTGTTGATCGTCATCTGGCATACTCATCTCATACATCCCCGGTTTGCTGACCAATGGCACGCCTCTCCTAACAAAATCAAGCATGTCGTTTTGAACTGTACTTAAGTTTCATAAGCTTTGAAATGACTGATGCACTCACCTCTTCCAGGTGACAACTGCATGCACATGGTTGAGCGTGATGGTTATGTTAACTGGCTGGCCTTCAACCATATATACAATCTCGGGTTTGTCCAAAATGACCGGCGCTTTCCTCAGATATGGTCCTGGTGCGAGTGTGATATATTGAAGTAATACATTTTAACAGTATTTCCTCAGTGGCCACGGTTACATGATATTTTTTAATTTGAAATTAATTATTCAGAATGAAATTATTTGTAATTAAAGTGTTCTGCTTCGTGTTTACACTCTTTTCTTCTGCTACTTGGTGAAGGCTACTTGGTGATGAACGAACTCAAAAGTAAGCATGAGGCTACTTTGGAGCATTTACGCAGAATTGAAACCAACTTTTGGCTTTAGTTCACGACTGGAACGACCGGAATTAAGTTAAAGCGGAATTAAACATTTACAAGAGAGGAATTATTTAATTCTGAATCAAAATCAGAATAAACCAGCCACCAAATTCAGATTTAGGTTTAATTCAAAATTACGTATGCATTCGGAATTAAGTGTTTACAAGATCAGTTTAAAGAGGAACTTACTTTTATTCTGAATAAAACGGGAATTAAAGCTCTCATGTAAACTTGGCCATTGTGGACAGCTAGTTCTACAATAAAGAAAGCACAAACACTTTCCACTCCCTGTACCTCTGTCCAGCAGCTGCACCAAGTCAGTGGAGGGTGATGGCTTGCTCAAGGTCTTCCCTGTAGAGGAGAGGACTCTAAAAGCATAACGAACTCCCTTGGACAAGGAGGTCACAGTGTAGTTCGTCTCCCTCAGATTGGATGCTACAACAGACCACTGAATAGAGCCCAGAGGCTGCTGCTGAACCACATAGAACAATAAACCCACATCTGTAAATACAAACACACGTTTTTATTACCTAATCCCTGGAATACGGGGGAAAGTTACAGATCTGCCAAAGGGAAGAGTTTAGTTGAGTCAACAGCTATGAACTTACCACTTGAGGCGTCCAACCTTTTTGGCGCTTTCCAGATGAGGCTGATGGTTTTCCCTGTGATAGCCTCGATAACTGGAGGACCATCAGGAGGGTCAGGAACAATATCTTTTTTTAAAAGAGAAAAGTCACTATATCAGCAGTGAGCCTTAAAAAACAAGGTGAAATACTGAACAAATTTTATTATTACCTGTAACATATAGATGAGCATAGCACGCTGCTTTGCCCACCTTATTAGAGATGACAGCCTTGTAAACACCGCCATGCGCGTGACAGGCGCTCCGAATGATCAGACTGTGCACATCCCTGTCTGCAAAACATACAGTCAAAATGACTAATTTACCATCACCTTCTCTGAAACGGGATCTGCCGGATTTCTGATTCTTTGCTTACGCTGAGTCATCTTTCGTTCCTCACTGCTCTCGATGCGCTTGCTGTTGTGGTACCAGGCGATGGTGGGGTACGGCAGGCCTGCCACCTTGCATTTCAGCACCGCCTCTTTGCCTTCAATCACCTCCGCATCAGCCAGGGGTTTGACGAAGTCTGGCATCGTTCTTCTTTCTACTTCATTTTCCAGCACCTCAGGCTCCTCTGGGATGGATGGCATTTTTTCCAGCTTGGCCCTGAAAGAAGTGCCCAACAAATAACTTAATAGAGTACTGGTGCATCAACCAAAAGATTGACTTCTTCTATAAAACATTTCAAGCCCTTGAAATGTCATTCAGGCTCTTACATGTGAGAAGCGATGGCAGTTCGAGCTTCTAGCATGTACAACTCTGCAGTGCATTCAGCCTTCCCATAAATGTTTTCCGCAACCGCAGTGTAAAAGCCTTCTGTGTCACAGCTAACGTGGCAGATGACAAGTGAGTGACGCCCGCCTTCTTGAAGGATGTGGACATTATCGTTCTCCTTCACTTGCGTCTCTGAAAGAAAGAGAAATGAAAACAGTTCTTAAGGAGCAGATAAAGTAGTGTCTATCACTGGAAATCACAACTCAACCCTGGAGACTCTTACCAAAATGCATCCATGTGACTCTTGGAGCAGGGCATCCGCTCACCTTACAGTTGAAACGCGCCGTGCGTCCTTCGATAACCTCCAGGATGTCCAGTTTGCGAGTGAACAAAGGCTCTTTGGATGGAGTGACTTTTAGGTTTGCGCTTGAGGTCATCTCCTCTAGAAATCAAACAGTTAACTAGTTTTTACTCTTTTTTAGATGCAGTGTATTGTGTCAGTATAGCATTCAACAAAATAAGTCAAACATTTACCTTTTGCAGTGCTTAACTTGCACGTGTACTTCCCACTGTCGTCCTCATGCACGGAATGTAGGCTGAGACGGCACCTAGAAAGTCAAACAGAATATTAAACATATCACCATGAGCGTCTGACTTTCTCTGATGTTCTTCTTGGCATTATGACAAAGTGGTGCCACCTCTTCCCATCGAAGTGCATTTTGCAGTTGAGCAGTGCTGGCTGGATCAGCTTCCCATTGGAAAGCCAATCGACGTCCATATCTGGAGGTCCTGTAGCATAACAGTCAAACACGGCCGTCTCCCCAGCCTTCACTGACACATGATCTACTTCCCTGGTGATTGTTAACCCTGTTTGCACTGCTCCTGCTGATAACATGAATGAGAAGCATCATGACTAGATTGCACCATAAAACCTGATTGAACATGACAGGCTAATGCTCCACTGCTCACCTCTGACCTCTACGCTGCATCTCGCCTGCTCCTGTCCGTACTTGTTGACAATCTTGCAAACGTAAAGGCCGGCATCTGACCTCTGAGCAGCGCTGATTCTCATTTCAATGATACCGTCTTCCACTTCCAGCATGGCATAACGGCCTGCGGTCTTCACCATCAAGTTGTCCTTTAACCTGTGTGAGTGTAAGTTGTGTTCAGAATTGTGTATTCTCAAATGAATGAAGAGGAGGCATGTGAGTGACAGGGAAATAAGTGTTTAGAGGATGGGAGGATGAATTTAATTTGTGGAAAAATTATTTTAGAACAATTTATAGAAATACAATAGATTAATAATCCAAATGATTTCAACTCAAAATCTTTTATAGAATTAAAGCTACAAAAAAAAAAGTCTCTGTTCAATGGCAGATAGAAAATGATCCTTGTTGCAGGTTCTGTGGGGATGATACATTTGTTTTATTTTTGTCCACATGTGGCTAAGTTTTGGGTCACACCACAGAATATTTTGTGATGTGTAAATGTACACACTTTTTGAATATGATTATTCTGCTGGGTAAAATGTCTATTTTTAAAGCTAAAACTATATCAAATGTATGTATAAAACACTTTAAGAATAGAGTTTATTATCAGTATATGCGAGAAACAATTATAGCAACAAATAACTGAGCATGAAAATAAATGGAATGTTCGCTTACTTGAGTTAGAGATAGTTATTATTAGGTGTACTTTCTGAAAGGTGTGCCATTTGTTATGTTGTAATTTTTTTGCTAAGTGTGTTGTATTTTGTTTATTGATTTGATTTGATTTTTCATTCTGTTATGTTATTATTTTTTGTTTGCTTTATGCTCCTTTTAGTATATTTTGCTTTCCTGTCACAACACTATGGATGGTTGCGATTGTGCTATGAATGTAGGGGAAGTGGTTTTGGTGGACTGGGGGGTTGGAAGCCTGTTTTATTATTTTACTCTATTTTTCAAATGTATTTGTTTACAATCATAATCATAATAATTGTTTAGATAATGTCTTACCACTGAATGGAGGGCTTGGGTTGACCTCTGACTTTTGCGCAGATGACAATGTCTTGACCCTCAGCTACCCACTGGTCACATGGTGCTACCTTTAGAAAATGGCAATGAGGTTACCAGGCAAAGCAAGATCCTCAGGTTAGGCTAATTTTAGGGTAATGCTGTTCTAAATGTAAAAAAGCTTTACAAATTAAAAGCAACCGAGCTGACTTTCATGACCACCTTCTTACAGGCAGTTTCTTGAATGAATAGAGAAATGTTTCACTACCAAAATCTGGTTTAAACCTCACATCTGAGCTTGTAACTGAGTCTAACCTGAAATGAAGGTGGCTCTTTGAAGTGGACTCTTCGACTCTGGGACTGAGAGTCCCTGACCTCCATTAGCTCCTCCTCAGGGGCCAGACATGCGTCATTTGATTGAACCGGCTCTGAAAGAACAAACAGGTCTTACTGGAAATATCAATTTAACTCAATTTTATTGTATTTTTACAGAATGAATGAATCCCTCAATAATGAGTGTAAAGCAAGTCTGCTCTGATGTATTAAAAGAGAATTCTGACTCTTTTTTTTGCATCACTTTAGTCAAAAGGAACATTTGGCTACGATGAGTCAGAAAACAACACAACCATGCACACTCAATACATAATAATAATTAAAAAAAAAACAATACAATGCAAAATGAGTTCCAGTGCAGAGGCTGTGCTTGTACAATTGTTGCTCTCTGGTTCTTACTTAACCATCGTGTGTGCGCACTGCGCAGAGCAGACGACAATGTGACAAATGACCAAAGTGAGTAAAAGCTATTAGTGAAAGAAAGATAAAAATAGAAAGAGGCAAGGAGCATGAGCAGATAGAAGAGTAAGTGGCTAAATAGCTGAAAACAGCAGGTGACATAGGCTACACCAAAGACCAGCTTAACTTCACATGCAGATGGAAATACATTCAAACCGGAGAAAAAAAGTAATTAACAGCAGGAAAGCTTCTAAAGAAAAAAAAACCCCCAACCTTCTAGTAAATGAATAATCTAGCTATCGGCATTTAAAAACAAGGAATGAGAATGTAACCTACCTAAAGTCACATCTCTGAGCAGCATGTGTGAACTAAAGGAATAAGTCCCCGGAGTCTTCATAAGTAAACGTGCCAACTCTTACACAACAGCTGAACAGTCAGAGGCAGTTAACGTTCCATCTCTGCTTCATACTTGTGTTGTGTCCAAAGGCGGTAAACTGTGAAACTCATCTTGTGTAGAAGACTGAATGTTAATGTTTTTCTTAATCTTTAGGGGTTTCCTTTAAGAGAGCATGCATTGGAAAGTTAGAAAGAAGCCTTGACATTATGTTAGCAGTTTATTAATGCAGTTTACTGTATGTATATATAATGCATAGTTCTGACATCCTTTCCTTTCTTTCCCTTGTCTGTGTCCACATTCCACACCGCTCTTTGTGGAGTTTGGAGTTGTCATTCACTCAATTTTTAATCTCTAAGCTCTTCTATGTGAAACTCTCAGATTGCATCAGTAGCCTCACACAGGGGGACCTAAAGCAGACAGCAATTATGCGAGAGCACAAGAGGGGGCCTAAAATAACCCTGCAAGTTGGACTCTGCCGACCTAATATGGCAACAGAGGCCCTGTGCAGCTGGTGGGGCAGCGTCGGAGTCCATTTGTTGATAAAACCAAGGAGGTACAAGTTGCACTGAATGTGTGTGACCGCTGTACGCCATAAATTCATAGCACTGGATCAGAAACAGACGGTTGTTTCTGTGTCGTTTGTTTTTGAATGCAAATCCAAAGCTTCTTTTCACAGTCTGCATTTTGATTTACCCAAAAAAAAAAAAAAGCCAGCAAGCGATGCTCAGTTGTCATGGCAACGATGGCTCCAATGAGCTTGGTTTGGATGCTGAACTTAAACAAAGCCTCCATCATAATCAGGGCTGAGTTTATTAAGCATTCTCCATGTGCTTTATGCCACATAAACTGAATGTTGCTGAAAGTCTCTGAGTTTAATGTGTTTTCTATCGCTGGCACACTCACCTGTTTGGACAAAAAGCATCGCCCTGCATGACGATCTTCCTGCTGCATTGACAGCTGTGACGCAGTAGGAGCCCGCGTTATTCAGCCTCATCTCTTTGATCACCAGACTGTGCTTCTCACCCACGGCTTTAATCTGGTGGAAAGCATCGGTCCGGATCTGCACATTATCTTTCTTCCATGTAACTGATAGAAAAAAAATAAGCTTCTGTAATTAAAGCCTTACTTGTGTTTAAATAGCAACAACATTTATATGTAGGTTCATTGTCCTGAAATATGAATTTTTAACTGTACCAGTGAGAGGTGGACTGCCGTTGATCGTGCATGTTAGTTTGACCTGTGAGCCAATCTGGGCCATAGTGTCTTGCAGAGGGATGTTGAACCTCGGGCCTTGAGATGATTCTTCACCAGCCTCTGAAATCAGCAGGTCGTGATCATGTTAGCACGTGCTTTTGGAGTTCATAGTCATAGTAGTCAACAACAGCCAGTAATATCCTGGACTCCAGAGGATTACAGCTATTCTTTTGAAAAATGATCAGTTAAAAATGGCTTCATCTTCTATTTGTCTTGGTTTAGCTATCAGTTCTACATACACTCACATATGGAACAGCAAAGGTTCTCCTACCTTCTGCTGGTTGAAGGGTGTGACGATGTTTGTATATTTCACCCTTTGTTTCCATGGGTTCATCCTCAACCAGGATAGTGGGGATGATTGCTTTCGAGGTTGGAGACATGTCCCCCGCCTCCGCCTTCCTTCTTTTCTGGAGAGGGCTGGTGGATTGTGTAGGCAAAGCTGTGAGCCGTGGGGGCTTGGGGGGTGTTGGAATGGATTTTCCGTCATCTGCTTTGTTATTCTCAATGATCCTTATCGAACTAGTTCCCTGGTCTCTTGGTATGGACAGAGATTTTTGGGACGTTTTAACAAGTGCGTCCTTTTCAGTTGGCAGAGAGCTTTTTGGGCTTTCCCTGTATGTACAGATCATAAAGTTAGGTCAGTACTATCAAGAATAAAAAACTTTTTCATCATTTAAGATATAATTCAAACCTGATGGGACCTGTCCTGATGGCTGTTGGCAATGGTTGCCCTGGTAACTGGTGAAATGGTGCTGTCTCCATGGTAACAGATTTTTTTCCAGTGTTCCCCAGTGATGAGCCATTCACTGGTTTCCCAGTCGACTCTGGCTGTGCAGGAGAATGACTCTGATTCTTCACACCTCTCCCTTGGGCGTGTGGATGACCTGCCAAATCTGTAGCTTCTCGCTCCTCCAGGGCTCGCTCCCTCGCCTCCAGTTTTTTAACCACTTGTGAAGGAATTGGTTCCAGTTTCTCAGTGCACAGCCTGTTTTTTTGTGACAGCTGCTCAGTGGAAAATGCCTTCTTCAGGCTCGGCTTCCCCACGAGTTTCTTAATCCTCTGGAGCTCCTCTGCAAACTTGCTCTGGTAGCTCTGGACCTTCTGTGAGTAGCTCGTCTTGTCCTCCAATGAGGAGGCCCGCTGCTTAAATGCTGCTCTCTTCTGGGATACACCCTGCAGGCCTCCTGTCTTTTTCCCACTCTCATCAGAGCCAGAAGAAGCCCCTGCTCCTGGCAGATCCACGCTTGCCCGTCGCTCCTCAAAAGCTCGGACTTTATCAAAAATCTTAGGCCCTGCACGTGCTAGTTTGGGTGTCATGATAGCGCTGTTGATGGCTGATGACTGAGGATCTGAGGGTTTGGCTTTATCTGGCTTTTGTTTTGAGGTATTGATGCTGTTGGAGACAGTAGAGTCATCTGAACATCTAGAGCCATGAGGGGGACATGGAGGTGTGAATTTAGATACATTCCATTGCAGAATTCTGAAAGAGTTTCTAGATTTATCTCAGTGTGCCCATTAACATCTAATGTGTGTGAATGTGTTTTGTGTCTCTCTTCATGAGAAACACACAAGACAAAGTCAAGGAAAGTGAGAAACTAACCAAAGATTATTACATAAGTGTGCCTACGCACAAGTCTTACTGACAAAATTATCTGGAGTGAACCAGAACAAAGCAGATGAAACTCATTTTATGAATTCATAGGCATGTTGCAACAACAAATGTACACACCACTATAGTATTACAAAGAGCCATAAAAATTGTGTTTGCTTTCACTTCAAACACCAAAGAACATGCCAGAAAAAGACCTTGGAAATCCCATGGCCATTACGTGAGAGGATTCATGCTAATATCAGCTTGGATTTAGGACAGTGTCCAATGCATGCCACTGCAAACCAATGAACCTATAAAGACAGGGCGTTAATCCAAAGGGAAGGTTTTCCCTCCAAAACATGCTGTAAGTAAAAAAAAAATCACAGTTTTGTAAAGAGCAGACGATGCTGGTAGTGTTTCCTGATTGGCTGAAAAGTGTTAGCAACTGAAGCACAGCATCAAGCCTCAAGAGTCAAAGGAAAGTGTCACACCAAAAGAAAAGATGGCGGAAAAAAAGCTTGAAGATATAAAATGGGAGTAAAATGGGAAACTCTTAATTTGTGGTGGATCTGCTGAGATTATAATGACTTCTTTGTAATTTTGGGGTTTTTTTGGTCGTTCCATTCGTCCTAAGGTGAAATCCTTTAAAAGAAAAGCTGTGTGCTATAGGGGCATTGAAAAAGTTCTCCCCCTGTAGAGGCTAAACATGCTCCCATAGTAGTCGCTGCCAACGGACACACTTTCCTCTGACCCCTGAACAGGTCGTGCCAGGTTAGCGTTAGATGCCCGGATGAGGGGCTCCACACCCAGGTGACGGACGGGCGGGGCCCCGTCGGCAGGGCCCCCTCCAAGGGCTTGCCTGGCTGGGTTTGTGGGGTCCAGGTGGGAGCCTGGAGGACGGGTGCCGAGAGCACGAAGCTCTCGCTCCACTACGGGATCATATGAGCCTGGTAGGGTTGATCTCTGATCTGAAGCATCCAGGTAGTCAGTCATCCTTCCACCATCAGCTGTTAAGACAAAAACAGACGGCAAGTTAATCGAGTTTGTATTCGTAAACACAGAACTCCACTCTTTCATCTAAAATGCCTGCTAATCCAGATGAAGTATTCATTTTTCATTATCTGGCAGGCAGGACCAGCTCAGTTATTTCATCCCTCTCACTTTCTAGCTTCGTCTTTTCTCACTTGGGTGGGTCTAAGGCATGGATGAGGTTACGGGACCACGTCTATCCTGGCAGATAATGGTGTCTAATCTAATAACATCGCATATGTCTTTGCCCCTACACCAACTAACCTGAACACTTAACCCGTGCGCACTCCTTTAAATTTACATATATTTGTACTTCTTTTGTACACAAACGATCCATCTCACAAAAGTGCAATTAAAATGTACCCCATTAATTTTATTTTTACTTCCACCGCTTCAGATACAGTATGTTCAAAAAAGGGTTTACAGGATATACCCTATTAATCCCACTCTTTGTTTCTTCTTAAACTCCAGATCATCATATTTGGATATAGGCGTATTAATAATTGTTGTAGGATAAAATGTTTCAGTTTCTTTACATTAGAATTAAGAACATTTGTGCTAGGGCTAGGAGTGCTAAAAAAATACTGATGCACAGAAACATCTTTGGGAATGAAAATGGGCTCGGTGGCAAAACAGTCTATTGATTTCCTGAGAATAAGAAACAAAACCTGAGGGCAGCATTCGACCATTTAAAGAGATCCTCCCTCATCGCAAATCAGGCAATGACTGATGTTTAGTGATGAGCAAGGGAGACAGGAACGCTTTGGCAGCAAAAAGAAACGAGATGTCAGCATTAGCGCTGAAAACCTTGGAGTCTACAACATAAAACGTCAAATGCTCACTGGTTGACTGTCAGCATCACCACCACATGCAGAGAGTAAATCACTCCCTCGTGGAGGCAGAAAACCCAGAACGAAGCGCTGTTAAACAACATCAAAGACACGTTGATGAAATCCATTCCACTTTTGCTCATTGCGTCTTTTTGTTTCTATATGCACCAATGTTTGCCACTTACAAAACCAAATATAGGCACTATACACATGAATCATCGAGCTCATCTGAGAAGGAATTGCATCTTTGCTGTGGGTTGTAGGTGTTAGATCATCCAAAGCCGAGGGAAGCAGCCTTGGAGAAAACACATTATGCCTTACATCATCCCTCCAATTTTCTCCTGCTGGTCTCTTAAGGCCTATGCAGAGGGTGTAGTCAGCCTACCCTCTTGAAAAAGCTTAGAAAACGCTTTGCACAAGTGCAGGAAAAACCGGGGGGTCGATATTGTTGGTCGGTCTAAATTAAGATATCCAGCTGCCTGACTAGAAAAGAATGGCGAGGGCATGAAGACCGTAGAGCTCTACAGCACCAGCACGCAAATCAAGAGTGGTGACGGGGGATGGGTTTCATAAGCATGTGGTCCGAGGGGTTTAAGCTGTGCTTGCTAACAAAACATCCGTATTTGCCAGATTTCGGAGCAAATCAAACTAGACATTATTAATAGCTAATCAGCTCAAGGACTCCAATGTTTGCCAGTTAGAGCTTGCCAACTCTACAAATCCACTCTTTCAATTTAAACACCAAATTAAACATATTACAGCATTAAATAGCATTGCATTTCCTGGTGTTATACTGTGAATATTTATCAGCTAATTTTGTTTGTCAATGGTTGTCAAAGATATTCACAATAGCTGTCAGTTAAAGAAAACACATTAGATAATAATAAAGTCATGTATTTATCAAAATGCCTATGAAACACACTTGATACATTTATATTAAATCTAACATAATGTTTTCAATCTTTTCTGGCTCATATACCCCCTTCATGTCCGACTACAACATTTTGTTCAGAATTCTAAGAAAAAACAACTATAGATCATAATGGTGGATGAATGAGTGATAACACACATTTTAAAGAATCTCATTATGTAAATAAGTAAATGAAACAATAATTAGTGTCTCCTGAATAAATTTATTTCTATAGTTTTTATAATTTCCGGTCATCTCCCTCCTGGTGTGGGACCAACACTGATCTTTGTATTTTCAGTTCATGTTCTAATCAATTTCTATCTTCATTTTGTGTGTTTTTGTGCCATTTTTGTGTGCAGTGTTGTTTGCCTATTCTTTTTATTATTCAGTATATCTTTCACTTATTTTGTGTGTTTTTGTTGTAATTTTTGTGTGTTGTTGATGTCATTTAAATGACATTCTCAGTGTGTGTGTGTTTTTGATGTTTGGTTGTTTCCTATGTGGTTTTGTATGTTTCTTTGTTATTTCTGAGTATTTTGTAGTAATCTTGTGTATTTTTCTCTCATTTAGTGTGTTTTTGTTGAACGTTCTTTATGCATTTTTTGGTGTCGTTTTGTGTATTGACATTTGTCTGTTATTTTTATTATTCTGTATATTTTTACGAGTTGCTGGTAACATTTAGTATGATTATCATTTTTAACTCAAATTAAACATTGCAAAACGTGATTTTTATAGCTTTCATTAATTAATTTCCCTCTCTCTCTCAAGTATCCCCTGTAGTGCCCCCGCGTACCTCTAGAGGAACACATACCCCCATTTGAGAAACACTGGTGTAATGAATAAGCATACAGTAACATACAAGCTGTTTCCCAGTCAAAAAAAATCAATGATTTTCTTAACAATGCTGCTGAAAAATTATGTCTCACAATGTTTTGAGAAAAAACAATTATTTTTAGCCCATCGAGAATATGAACTGGAAAATTGTGAGTTTAGACCACAGTAAAATGTGTGATGTCATTCGTTTTGGCCACATTTGTCACAGAGAACAATTCCCCAGTGGAGCCAGTCCGACGCAGACCTGGGACAGATTCCCTTACTGGAAACTAGGGCAGTGTGTCACACAGTTGCATCACAGTTCGCCGTATCTCGGATTTCAGCTGCCACCTCGTAGGCCGAGCCGATAACAACCTCCATGAAATCCATCAAACCCCATTGAACCCCCATGTTGTCGGATGTCGCTTCAAAAATGTACGAGCTTCACTTCAAACACCATTTCAAGCATAAATTCTAGTTTGCACTTAAATAAATACACGTATTAAACGTTTGTTTTTGTTTTTTTTATGGTAGTTTGAGGAATGTACCTGTATGTCCTCTCCGGCCTGCCTTGTCTGGTTGCCTTCCAGCCCCTTCCTTGGATTCCATCTGAGGCTCAGTGGTCTCATCCTCTGTGGTCTCAGAGTCTGAAAGAAAAAGTGAATCAGCATCATTAGATTGACGAAAAAGAAAGAAAGAAAGAAAGAAAGAATGAGGTCAGAACCAGCCCAGACGGACGATGAGGAGATAAAAACACCAAGAGAACAAAGACGTCAAAAAAGACACTTCTAAATTTGTCTCAGTCTTTGGACAGATACTGTATGTAAGAGCGCACAGACGGTAATAAATACGTTGAAACTGACGTCATCTGAGGCCATATGAAAATACATGCCTGATAAATGAAAAGGGGGTGGGGGGGGGATTGACAGTGAATACTCTACCCTCAGGTTCTGGATTAGTCTCACTATTATCGAAGAATCAACAAGCCAAATGGAAAAGCTCAGATCACAGATCATAAAAAATTAGTTTTTAGATTAGATTTTTCAGTTACAATCATGTTTCCAATTACATTTATTGTTGTATCCTCAGAAAGTCAATTACAATTACGTTTTCAATTACTAAAGTTCAACTACAATTACTAAACCTAAAATAAATAACCTAATAAAAGTTTACTTTCCTCTTGTGTTAGCTTTCTGTTTGCATCCCTAATGCTAACAGGTCTTAAATCAGCTGTAAAATACACTAAAAACAAATATCTATCATCTAATTCATTTCCTATCTATTGATTACCTTGTTAGGCTTCATAATTAATGAAAATATGGGTTTTAATATTTTTGGTGTGGGTGTCTGAGCCTTTTTTTAATGTCATTATACTCCTAGGTTTCAATGTATTTTAAATGGTAAAATGTGGGAAAGCTTGATATGAAACATATTTTAATATGTGTACAGTAGAACTGTACATAGAACTGTAACATGGTTCCCCAGTTTCGCATTAAATTATAATTGACAATTTGTATAAAATTTTCATGGAAATTAGAATTACAAAGTTAATTATCTGAACTCAATTATAATTTTTTTTACGATTACAACAGCAACAGATTTTAAAAATTGCAATCATGCCATAATTGTGATTATGAATTACTCAATTAACTACAATTGTAATTGCGTAATTGATAACTAGAATTATGTTGTAACTGTAATTTTTTATGTTACAAATAATTATCGTAACAAAAATTCTAATTTAACGCAAAACTTTGGAACCATGTTACAGTTCTATGTACAGTTCTACACACATAGAATTATTAAAATATGTTTCATTTCAAGCTTTCCCACATTTTATCATTTAAAAAATATATAAATCTAAGGGTATATGGACAAAAAAAAGAGGCTCAGATACCGACACCAAAAATATTAAAACATATATTTTTTATTTATAAGGAAGCCTAACAAGGTAATCAATGGATAGAAAAGAAATTAGTTGAACGATATTTGTTTTTAGTGTATTTTACAGCTGATTTAAGACCCTGTCATCATTAGAAACGCTAACAGAAAGCTAACACAAGAGGAAGGTTCACTTTTATTATGTTATTTATTTCAGGATCAGTAATTGTGATTAATTGTAGTTGAACTGCAGTAATTTTAAGGTAATTTTAATTGACTTTCTGAGGATAGGAAAATGATTGTATTTGGAAAAAATGTTGGTAGCTGGTAAATGGATAATTTTAAAGATAATTGTAAGTGAAAACATGTAATTGACTCCAACCCTGGCATAGATGAAGACAAGTCCGTTTGGAATGAGTAGAAATGTCAGACCAATGCCTTGTGTTATATCAGTGAGATGTAAAGTAGACCTGAGGATGAGTGAAACCACAGACTGCTTCAAACTGCATCCCTGCAGCTGCGATCACATTACACGAGCAGAATGGACGGATGAAGTCAGCGACAGACGGGTGGTGGGGGTTGGTGGGTGAAAAGGAGGGGGGTGGGGGGGAACGGAGACGGGCAGCAGCTTTACCGTAGCTTTGCTTTCGGCAGGAGCGGAAAACTTCGCTTCCATAGTGGCAGCAAGAGAGGGCAGACGGGAGAGCACCGTTACTATGGAAACCAGCATCCCTCTCACCCACACGACCAATCCTCTTCGTACCCATTAGAGACTAAAATGAGCAGCCACATTGCTGGTTGGCTGACTGAAATGTTTACTGGTTAGAGAGCCTGTAGAGGAGGACGACAACCACAGAATAGGCTGCACCTCAATTCACATCCTTATTAGATCATTCCAGAACCCCTTGTTTAATGATGTAACACAAACAATTCCCCATTAAGTTGTGTTTTTTTTTTTAGAGTTGCGTGGATGGAACTCTACCCATCTGTGTCCAATGAAGTTTAATAGCCTTACACAGCAGGCGGAGCAAATCCACTCAGTGTTGCAATCACCAGGGAATAGACAGTTTACACCAGGGATGGGCGACTATCACAGTGAGGGCCACAAAATGTCATCGTATCTGATCCGAGGGCCACATGATCAATATTCATGTCAGCATTTAGAATAATGATCATTAACACAGGTGGGGTTCATTGTGGTTTTGATGCTTTCTGTTTTTAGTCATTGTGTTTTTGCTATTTTTTTAATGTTTTTGTTTTAATTTTGTGGATTTTGTGGATTTTTTTGTCGATTTGTGCCTTTTTCGGGGTCACTTTCTATATTTTCCTGTCCTTTTGTGTGTATTTGTTGACAATTTGTGTGTTTTTGCAGCTATTCTGTAACGTGTTAAGTGTTTTGTGTGTTTTTGTAGTCATTTTGTTTGTTTACGTGGTTGTTGTGTCTGTC
The DNA here is from genome assembly GCF_900634775.1 of Gouania willdenowi. NCBI lineage: Eukaryota > Metazoa > Chordata > Actinopteri > Blenniiformes > Gobiesocidae > Gouania > Gouania willdenowi. The sequence goes on from NC_041045.1 coordinate 8,060,466, forward strand.
TTTGTTGTCATTTTGTGTAATTTGTGGCGTTTTGCTGCCGATTTCTGTGTTTTGGAAGTTATTTTATACAGTACATTATGTTGGGTTTCATATTCCTATTTCTTGAATTCCAATTTTGAGGGAATTGCTTTGGGGGTTGCAAAAAAATAGACTGAGGGCCACATGTGGCCCCCGGGCCACCAGTTGCCTATGTCTGGTTTACACCCCGAGTTGTGATATAAATTAGATTTAAAGTAGAACGCAGCAAGTTCTAACTCACTCACACACACTGCATGGATATAATAATCACAATAATAATAATACCATGAAACATCAATGCCAGACATTATTGACCCGAGGGTTCTGTGTAGTAGCATTATTACTTAAATATTACATTGTGGGGGTGAATGTACAATAGCAAAAATCAGCTCTCGGTGTAAGCAAGAGAGCAAATATAAAGCAATACACTGAAGGTGTTCTACAGTAGGATGAAAAATGAAAATTAAAGAAGTGACGTACATGCAATAAAAGGCAAAAACTCAGGAAAAACCACTGAAAACCAGAAAAACAATAGAACCGACGTGACGCTCATACTGACAACACACCATGGGTAAATCTGCCAAATGTCCGTGTGGTATGCCCAGTTCTCTGAAACAAAATACAAGAGTAGAAAATGTTATTCGGTTACGGTAGGCAAAATAAATAACCATAAACTCTGCTTTTCTTTTTATTTGGGGGTGAAATCCATTTCTCCCCTACTCATGTCATTCAAAGTGTTCAGTGTGATTAATGGTTTGATGGTCACGGAGCTGCCTAGTCAGTGGTTCTCACTGGTCAGTGGTCGGTCCGTGCTGATGAAGCAGAAGAAGAAGAACTGCTTCCTGGACAGCCTGTCCATCAGCACCAAGGAGAGCTCCGCCATCTGACTCAATGCTTTCCAGCAGACGAGAAGAAAACGTGGCAAAAGTGACACTCGTTCCAAACGTCCTGAAACTTTATTGCCTGCTCCTGGTACTTGGGACTTGGTTTTGCACTTTTGTGCGTCGGGTAGCCGATGAATTGGCGTTAACGGCTGTCAAACGTTACTCATAACTTGGTACGTTCTCAAAAATGCAGAATTCAGAAAAAGGAACGATCTACTACTAGCTTTGTAGTCCTGGTGTTTCTATAGAGTCCAGCCAACTTATATACTTTTCATGTCTTCTATGTGTAAAAAAAAAATGTATGCATTAAATAATATTATGCAGAAAAACTGCAGAAAAAAATATATATACATATATATATATTTATTTTTTTCTCTAAAAACAAGGGGTTTTCCCATACAGTCTGTGATTGCTTGGCTTCTTTGATTGCTTGAGGTATTATGAGGACAAAGACAAAGACAAGTGGCCTACACATGATAAGTAAGTTTGTTTGAACCTTTTCCAGCTGACTTACTGTCATAAATATTTAAAACATTTCAGTTATTATCAGGTAATGGGTGTGGCATTAATACACAACCTCCACAAAGCCTACAAATATTTTAGAAAAACGAATTGCTCTAACGAAAAACAAACTCACCTGAAATCTTTTCTTGGACCAGATTTTCTTCATCTTCACAAGAATACTTGTGACACGAGCTCACAAAAACAGCCCTACAATCCCAAAGAGCCCAGGGTGTGGCAATAAGAAGAGAAACAAAAAGGATTCAAAGAGGAAAATCCGACTTCTTTTGAGCGTGGGAAGATTTAAACCTCGGTAAGGGAATAAAATGTAGCGGGAAAAAAAAAAAAAGAGCGAGCATGGGAGAAAAGAAGATGTAAATGAGGCAAAGCCAGGTGTCTTTGTGTCTGAGCGTGCATCCGCTGATGTGAACAGCGTCTCACTCTGACGTAGCATTGAGGCTGCTTTGAGTGAAGCTGCTCTTAGCTGATTGGTCCATTTTTCCCCTCCTCCACAGATGCAAAGTGCACAGAGAAGAAGCAGAGGTGATACGGGGTGATGGTGGTGGTGGTGGTGGTGGTGGTGTGGGGGGGGGGGGTGGACGTCTAAGCTCATCTGGATTGCAGTGAGGAGAGTGGAACGCGTTAAGGAAGATGAGAGCAAAGGGGAACCGAACTGGCAAAAAAAAAAAAAAAGAAAATGGCTTTAAAGATTAACAGAGAGAGACGGAGGGAAGCAGGACTTAAAAAACAGAAGTAAGAAAGAGCAAAGATGGTGAGGGGCAGATTCATGTGGGAGGAGGAACAACAAAGCTCTATGAGAAAGAGGAGAGCTGGACATAAAAGGAGAGGCCAGAGGTGGTTTCTTTTTATTTTTTAACTCATTCCAATCAATTCAAGTCTATTATTTCCCACGATCCAAATAATATTCATACTCTAATCCAGTGGTATGCGACTTTTATCACAGCGGGGGGTTGTCACAAAAATGTGTTTGTTTGATCAGAGGGTCACATGATCAACATTCATATCAGCATTTAGAATAATGACCAATCTGAGCATTAATACAGGAAAAAACTAAGTATTTTGTGTGTTTTTATCTCATTCTGTGTATGTTTGTTGTCGTCTTGCTCATTGTGAGACATTTTGTGCATTCCCGTAGTCCTTTTGTCTATTTTTCCTGTAAAATAAATGCTTATTGGAGTCATATTGTGCATTAATGCTGTCATTTCGTGTTTTTTGGAGTCATTTTTGTGTATTTCTGTTGTCGTAGGTTTGCAGAATTATTTTTTTTTGTGTTTTTCTAGTCTTTTGGTGTACTTTTGTTATTTTCTGAGTAATTTTGTGTATTACTGTTGTCGTTTTGTTCATTTTTGTAGTAGTTTCTGTAATTTTCTCTCGTCTTTTCCAGTATTTTCCTGCAATGTTTTGATTCTTTGTGTTTTTTGATGTATTCTTGCTCATGTTTTGTGTACTTTTGTCATTTTGTACATTTCTTTTGGGGGCCGCATAAAACAAGACCGAGGGTCGAATCTGGCCCCCGGGCCACCAGTTGCCTCCGTCTGCTCTATTCCTTATTTTTAACGAAGACATCGGTATCACATGTATGATATGATGCTTAACTGAGAAGTATATTCATTACATCAATGGTCTAGATTTTCTTTTAAATCAAGTCAGGTGGTGAAATCTCTGAGATGAGGATCTCAGAATATAAACATTAAAAAACACTAAACACAAAAATCCAGCATCTTGCTTTTCAGAATAAGAGCCTGGGATATTGGCAATTGACTTGTAATCAGCTGATGAACTAAAGTTGTTTTACATGATTAGAAATTGCAACAGAAAACAATTGTTTGTAATTTTTTTCGATCTGGGAAATGCATAATAATTCCATTGTACCTGTTCTTTTTAACTTGTACATATGGCAATAAACTCTATTCTATTCTAGAGTTTAAAAAGCAACAATAAACATTTTAAAAATCAAATCAACAATAAAATGCTTTAAAATCTTCCTCTCCGTCATAGGGAGTAGAGAAAAGGAGAGCTTTTTACTTGGATTAAAAACAAAAAAAACAAAAACTGTTTTGAATGCCAACTTTAGCTCTGCTACAGTTTCTTTGCAGCATAACAACTAAAAACTATTTCCCTATGTTTGCTGAAAACTGGGTTCCATTATTATTATACATTACATATATTTGTTTACTGTATGCATTTATTTATTAGAGCTTGGATTATATATGGTATATATGATTAAATAAATATTTTTTGATTCTATAGTAATGATTATTGAAATTTTAATTTCCCAAAACAAAAAGGTGAATTATACACTTGTAGAAACAATATGAGTCGTAGTTCTAAAGAAACACAAAAGTGCACTACACTACATGCAATGTCAACATATGGAGACATATGCAGACGTGGTTAAAGAATGTCAATTTTTAATATTGTCCCAAAAAAAAAAAAAAAAAAAAAGCATTTTCCCACCATTACCATTTACTGACACACAGTAGCACCTTCATGAAACGGGTGAAAATACTGCATTAAAAGAGCATTAAATCTATGTATAAATCAGTGAATAGTACAAACGCACGTCAGTTTTCAGCTCATGCTATTTTGTTAGCATATTAGCACAACTGAAGAATTTATAAACATAAAGACAGACAGAAGTGGATCGTATGGACACACACATATATATATATATACAGTATATATATATACATTAACTCCTTTATACACATGTCAGAACCACTCCTCTGCTTTTAACAAATTGACTTTTAAGCATGAGCAATGCTAACGTTAATGGCTTTGTAAACACTGACGGTGATTTACTCCCGTAGTGAATCAAGGAGCCGATTCAGCAGTCATATGATTTTCTTTAAGCCTCTTTTTTGTTGATTATCAAACAGCCATGAGAACCAGTTCAAATCTAACCTGATTTAATGTTTGAATCGATTAATCCTGGACGCTACGGCTGGGTTTTTTATTTTATTTTGTCTAATTTTACAACACCTCTCTCTGCTCACTCCTCCATCCTTTCCCACACAGAGGCATTCAGTGCAGGAGAATCAATACCAGTGTTTTATCCATGATATGGGATACACCCTCAAGTAATGGTGCAAATGCCACCACCCCCCCCCCCCCCCCCCCCCCCCCCCACCTCCTCCTCACATCTAATCCCATCATGACAGAAGATTACATGACCATTATTCAAAATAGAGCAGAAGACAGTGAGACAGAGTTGCCTTTGTCTTTAAAATGTATATTTAAATTACTGACAAATCAGTCTGATGCACGATGGTGAAGTTAGAAACCAGAGGAGATGTCGATAGAAACGGGCATTAGAATACCAGTAGGCAGGTGTAATTTGGAGCAAGCTATAGTTTAATTATCTTAAAACAAAAGAAAGTATAGGGAGACCTTACAGAAACACATTGATTTTCTGACGGAGGCAGCTTAGTGTAGAGCAGCCATGATGGATATCTCCACGGCTCACAGATTTATCAGCAGCGAGTCGGGCTGCCTGTAATCTGTCCGCGAAAGATTAAGTGGCTCCGCTACATCAGTGAGCAGCTTTCAAAAGCAAAAAGATATTTGGGGTCAAAGTTCTGTCAAGACATCGTTACAAAATGGGAACCAAGATTTCTATTTCATCATCTTTCCGTATTTGGATGACTTTACTGGCTATTAAATGTCCCAAAGTCAGGGTCGTTACGCTGAAATCACGCAAGATTACCTTACAAAAGCAAAAAAAAAGATCACCATTTCAGCTAATGCACCATCCAACAGCTAAACCAAACCTGTCTTTGTTCCAGGGCCTTCTCAGGTCTTAATGCAGTCAGAATAATCTGAGCAGTTTGTTTATTATAACACATTAAAAACACACTTAAGATGAAGCTGTGCATTTGTTTCCAGTCACAGGATACCACGGTCACTACTTGATCCAATACAAGTAGCGCAAGATTTTGAACAGGATTTCTAGACATTCAATCAGCTGTTTTTTGGTGAAAAATAGCGTGAAAATGCGTGATATTGTCCCAAAACATACATGACGCATTTCCATGTCATTACGGGGACACATTTTAACCCTTGTGCACTCCTTGTGTGCACAAACAATCCGTCACATAAAAGTGCAATAAAAATTTACTCCATGAATTTTATTTTTACTTCTACCATGTCAGATCTTTTCAACTACTTCAGACCTATCCATAGATAGGATGTACAGAATGTACAGCATTATCATTTTCAAACCCTTTTTATGTTTGTATGGACTTTTTTTTATCATGAGAAACTCCATTTTTTTCTGCAGGTAAAACACTAAATATGCATTATTTCCAAAAATGAGGTCCAAAGTGAAATATCTGTGAAGAAAATATTACAGTTTTGACCGTGTCATTAACTGATAGCAGAATTGAAATCAATGCATAATTGTTTTTGGCACAAGGACAGTTTTAAAGAAAATATTACACTTTTTGCAAGATAATAAATGAAGGCCTTCAGTGAAATTTCCTTAAAACAATTGTCTCTGGTTGGTAGGGGGTCATTACACCTAAAGCATACAGTTTTTCCCTTTATTTTGAAGGTAGAGACTTAGATTTATTAGGTATTATTGAAAAAGCATTATGATATGTCATGATCACAGTATATGAAAAATATGTGGTTACAATGGGAGTCAATGCATGAGGTTACTAAGTGTCAGTATGATGCATGATATATCTCCTTTTCTATACACAGGGCGTTAAAATTAAGCAAATAAAATCAACATTTCATATAACTAGCCTTAAAAATGACCAGAATATTGAGAGGCAAACAACTTAAAACACCCAAAATGTCACTTTTGGTGAAATAAAGAGAAAAAAGAACGAGTCACATTGATTTTTCTGTGTCAAATAGATTTTTTCCAATTCTGTTTCCATTTTCCGTGATCACAGAAAATCAGAGGCCCCACACATCCAACGTAACAAGGTTGTTTGGGTTCTTATTGTGAGGTGGTTTGTGGTCAGTGTTGACAGTCGCACTGCAACATGATCCTACCACCTAATCCCAACCAAATCCCTGAGGGTCCCTGTGAAATACTGTGTCCCAGCACTGTGGAACACAAACACACCGTTCTCCAGTGCAAACGTGGTGCAAACGACGTCAGCTTTGACCTCACGTAAATTCTCAGCTGTCTCATGAGAGAGGGGAAGCTAATTAAGCCATGATCCACTTCAGCATCGTGTCTGGAGGAGATTGGTAAATCATCGATGGTATGCCATTGTGAGCATGGCTGGAACGCAATATTTATAACGAGAATGGGGAGAATGCTGTGGGTGCCCTGGAAAAGACTTTATACACTACTTTCATACCAATATAAATACGTTTGGTTTTTTCCTGATTTGTCATTAAATGTCACGTTTTTGTGACAAATAAATGCCTACGTTTTTAATCTAAATCTAAACTGTTGTACCTTAAGGCCATTTTAGCATAACTCAGTGGTTCCCATACAGGGGTACGTGTACCCCCTAGGGATACAGCAGCCCATTGCAGGGGGTACTAAAAAAAAATTAACTATTATTTAAGAAAATAATCAGGAAATGTTCTCAGTTCCTTTTCAAACTTTTTTTTTGGACAAATTCACCACAAACTAACGCTACTATTGCTAAGAATATACTATATTTTCTTGTAATTTCTTGAAACGGGATTGATTTATGCTGGAGAGGCTATTTTATCACACTATCTGACAATAGGAGACAATACTTGGGCTACATTTTACAAAGGAGACCATATGTATTTATTATTAAAGAAATCACATTAAAGTTATAGTTTAACAAATTCCACCCACTGTTTTTAATTTGTAGATTAAGCCTTAGAGAACCACTGTTTAAGACATATTTAAGAGGTTGAGGAGATGAAATGAAAACACATATTAAATTACAGATATGAAGAGGGGGTACACATGATATGACAAAAATACACGGGACAAAAACAAGTTTGGGAAACACTGGCATAACTCAATCAAGCCTTATCCATACAAACTAGTCTCATCCAGTTAAGATTAGAATAAAGTACAAAGATTCACATGGAGCACCTTTTTTTTTATTACCATTCATACGACACATTACTGTCCTTTTCTCACCACAGCCAATGACAATTTGACCCAATATTTAATAACAGTGCGATGAACTCTTGCTCACCTCGCTTTTTCCTGCGTCGTGACCCACTCACTTCTTCCCTCACATTCCTTAAAGACCTCCGTGCGTCATGTAGCTCATTCCTCAACATAGCTGGGTTTGTTCAAGTTACCCTTCTCCAAAAAAAACACGTGTTTTCCATCGAAACGCCACCAAAAACAAAGCTTTCCTTTGCGTAAATCCACGAGGCCTCGTTACACGCTTAAATAATCACCACGTCCCGTCAAACTCATGGCTCTGACTGGACACTTTGACGTCCTATGGTTGACCTACCAAGTTAAACCCCTTCTAAAGCACAGTGTCACCCAACCCCGGTGTTGGAGCAGAGATTAAACCCAGTGACACTGAAACAAAATCATCTTTGCCGTCCTCTCAGTCTGTTACAAAGCTAAAACTCAATAACATGCTACTACTGTATATGCCATAGATTTGACAACAATAAGGAATACACAAGGGCTCGGGCTGAACTGAAGAGGATATCATTTTAAAAACAGGCAATAAGGACATGTTTAATTCACTGAATAAAAATAGAAACAAAAATGCTAAAAAAAAAAGACATTTATTTAAATTACATAATTTTTTGTATTGACTTGTTATAGATGAGTGATTATCGACTGTTCTAGTTTTGGAAAAGTGTTTATAAAATCTTCAATACCAATAAATACAAATGTGGAGCAGTTTTTAGCTTTCTTCTTTATTACATATTTACACCAGCATTTTCTTATCATTTATTTATTTTTCCATTAGCAGAATTATGTCCATTTTTCCAGAATTGTATTCAAAGATAGACCTTAAGCCATGGAAGATTCCATTCCAATTTTACAAAATGGGACTGTAGACAAATATTTCTTTTTTTTTTTTTTTAAATTACTGTACTATTTTCCTTTTTTTTTTAATTGTCAAAAGATTCCCTTGATAAACTATTCAAAACAATGCAATTTAACTAAAAATAAATCTTGAATGAAATAAATAAAGGAATAATACAAATGAAGAAGAAGCCTATTAATTTAAATTCTGGTTCTATAGTAAACAATGCAAAACTACATAATAGTTCCTTTTCTTTTTAAAAGTGTTGTATTTACGTCAGATATTTGTTTGGACCAGCAGAGGGCGCTGGTAACCCAGTGGTCGTTTGGCATGCAGCTAATCAAGCAGGGAAGAAGAGATGCTACACACTAGCACACAGAGCTAATAGAAAAACATGACTTTTACTGATATTCACGTAATATTACAGATATTCTTTCAGTGCTATAGGGGGAAGGAATCATTTATGAACATGTTTAAGAGTAGATGGCGGCCAGAAAGAAAGAAGTAGCAGATTCTGCCCGCCGCCTACACTTTTAGACGAGAAGGATATATAGATATATTAAAAAAAAAGTACTGCGATTCAATTTTCAGAGCATCGATGTGAACCGTGATACCTATGAATCGATTATTAACTGCCTTACGATTAATCGTTACATCCCTACCTAGAACACTATGGAGAACAGCTAGAACAAACTCACAAAGTCTATTAGTGGAACTACTGAAGAACACACGACATTCACCAGAAGAAGTGACATTGATCAAAGTGTTGTGCTTCAGTGAGAACATGAGCAGAAATAGCAACGCTTTACAGTAACAGATACAGTGCAGCTTTCAGTCTATACATAAACCAGGGCCTACTTCACTTAAAACAACCCATTTACACTGAATTCTGCAAATACACAACATTTAAACTCAATCTATAAACTCATGATCTTATAAAGTGATACGCAACCCATCACAAGAGTGCACTTTAGAGCAGTGTTTCTCAAATGGCGGTACGCGACGGCACTACAAAGGGTACGAGAGAGAGAGAGAGAGAGAGAGAGAGAGAGAGAGAGAGAAAGAGAGAAAGAGAGAGAGAGGAAAATTAACCCATTATTACCTTTATTTTTCATTATAAATGACAATCACACTGAATATTACCAGCAACTTACAAAACAACAGCAAAAACACACAGACTAAGAGAGAAATATACTTATTTTAGAGAAAAAACACACAAGATCACTACAAAACACACAAAAATAACAGAGAAACATCCAAAACGACATAAGAAACAACCAAACGACACCAAAAACACACACACACACACACACACCACACACACACACACACACACACACACACACACACACACACACCACACACAAACACACTCACACACACACACGCACGCACACACACACACACACACACACACACACACACACACACACACACAGAAAATCATTTAAATAATACCAACAATACACAAAAACACACAAATTAATAGAAAAATTGTACTGAATAATAAAAAGAACAGATAAACGACAACAAAATACCCAAAATTACACCATAAACACACAAAATTATGATCAAAATGATCTTGATTAGAACATACACTGAAAATACAAGAATCAGCGTTTGTCCCACACCATGAGGGAAATGACAGGAAATGATAAAAACTATAAAAATAAATCTATTCATGAGGCACTAAATACTGTTTCATTCACTTATTTACAAAATGAGATTCTTTCAAATGTGTGTTATCACTAATTTATTCCATCATTATACTGTATAGTGGGGTTTTTTTTCAGAATTCTGAGTGAAATGTAACTGTCCGACATAAGGGGGGACTTGCATTCAAAAGTAATAAAAAAGGAGGTACTTGAGCTTAAAAGGTTTGAGAACCACTGCTATAGATGATCGATCTAAAGGCGAACAACTAAACACTAACTACCGTAATTTGTCTGTAAAATGTTTTAAACACAATACTGTATACCTTTATGTGTGGGCGTCGACATTTTGGAGATTTCAGCCAATCAGCACCGTTCACATGCCCTTGCAGTTAAGTGAACGTCACACTTTGTTGAGTATTCTCCTTTTCCAGAGATGTTGATAATCTTTAGTTGTATCATGGCCTGAACTCTAAAGCGACTTAAGATGACAACTGAAAAAAAATGTGATCATTAAAAAAGATCAGATAAGATAGTGTAGGTTTCACCCATTGCATTGTGGGAAGTGGAGTCCAATGGATGGATGCATACAAGTGTGTTTTACTTCATTCTTAGTGTGATTCCATGTACTGTAAGCACAAAAATAAACATCTGTTATCGTTTTCCTGTAACTTCCAGTTCATGAAAACACCAGAAATGTGTTGGAAAGACACTTTGGCAGAGTTTTTGTGGGCAAACACAAAAAAAATCACAATAGCAATTAAGTAAAAACACGTCTATGGACCCACAATGCAATGCACAAAACCTTGAGTGTTTACAGTGGAGATAAAAACAAACTTTCGGTGGCAATTTCAACCTTTTACGATGAGTCTTTATCAAAAAAAAAATATTTTAAAGGGATATTCAACTCAAATGACTAAAACAGCTCAATTAAAATACTATTATAAACGTTACGAGCAGAAAACTGTGATGTAGTTCTTCTCTGTCACTTTCAAATACCATCACGTTAATACCAGCTAATCTATCTGTGATTACTTTATCAGACGATCCCTTTAAACTGCCCTTTGCCCCTTTAAATGTCCGACAACTTGTTAATTTAAAGCAGAGGTCACCAACACGGTGCCCGCGGGCCCCACGTAGCCCACATGGAACATGTGACGGGCCCTCTGGTCACCAATGAGCTTCATCCATCTACAATCTGAGTTACTGTCCAGGATTCAAACCCACAAAGATAAATACATATGACAGATATAGATAATACTTAGTATTACTTCACTGTAAACCTGAATAAGTTACCAGAACTTAAAAAAATTAAGGCAAGTTGATTAACTTAAAAGTCAACATTTTCCAGAACTTAAAAGGTTGGATGACTGGGTACTTGTTCTTTTTGATAACAGTTTAAATTAAAGTGCTATATGAGTTAAGTTTATTTTTAAATAACCCCTATTTGAAACAATAGGACTATCATTCTTAGTTATACTTAAGTTGTGTTTTTGACTTATGCTTTCTAATAAACAAATGTAGTTCCATTTACTCAAAAATTATTAGTTAAAGTTACACCAACTTGACATAATTAAGTAAGTAGAACTTCTTAAGTATAAACTCTACTTAATCTATTCAATCACTTGAAACGTTTGGGTTAAATACTGCTAATAATGTTTTAAATGAACCCTCTAATTGTTTATTTTCACTGAAATATTGTTACAAATGCTTGCAGATTTGGTGCATGTTATATATATATGTATCAGACATTTAAAAAACAGATTTTCTATAAAATTTAATGAAAATTTGAATGAAATTGCTTAAATAATCGAAATAGTGTTTCATGTTGAAACCTCAACATTTCCTATGATTTTAAGTTACTGCTCATCTTCCTTATTATCTTACCCTCTAATTAAAGTGAAACTGGGAAAATATAGCATTTAAAAAGTGCTTTCTTTTCCAACTGGTAGCCCCTCAGACTATACAGTATCTATAAAGTATAACTCACAGTTTCAGAAACCTGATTTAAAGCTATATTTGAGCTCGATTCCTCTCATTTCTCTGTCACTGTGTGACTCAAAACAGCCGTTAAAAAATAAATAAATAAATAAAAAAAAAAAAATAAAAAAAATCAACCACATGGAAAGACAGAAGCTTTTTCTTCTTCATTTCATCACACCGGCTGTGATTGAGTGTGACGGCGGTGTGTCTTGACTGTGCTGATGCTATAATTATCAGTGATGTCTGCCGGTGCAATGTGAGACGGGGGCTGGCGGCATCTACACATCACTGGAGCACGAGTCCTGTGGCAGGCACGGTACATACCAGTCCAATAATAACCACAAGGAGAAGGAGAAATGGTTGGGTGGTGGGGGGGGGGGGCAGTGTAAGATGGAGGCCAGGGTTTGGAAAATAAGAATAGAAGAACATTTGTGTGTAAAAGTGAGTGACGTTTGAGGTTACCGCTTACTTTAGACGTCGTCTGTCGGTTTGTGTTTTAGTGACGAGTCCAGGGGACACAGATGGTTTAAAATAAAGGGAGGAGGGGGGTGTGACAGACAAGGGCTGAATAGATGTCTAAGATCAAAACAGACAGAGAGGTGCTGAGTGATCCGCCAGCTGGACTATGTCTGTGTGAGAGCTGGTGACACGTGAGCTTAACTTTCTCCACAGGCTTAAGGAACTAAACTGTATATTTATGTTGTAACCCTGCACTTACTTGCCTGTACGGTGAACATTTTAAGACACGCTCAGGTCTCAGAGTGAGGTATCCGGTATCAGGAAAACCTCTGTTTTTTTTAATCAAACCAAACGGACTCATTTGTCAAACCAAACGGCATCAAATAAAATGGCCTCAGGCTTCAAAATAAAAGTCATCAGACTCAACGACTGCAAATAAAACCATCTCAGGCTGTAAAACACAACATGGAGTTTTTAAAGCTGTTCTTTTCTATTTATTTTTAAAAGGTTTAGATATAACAACTTTTCTTTCAACTATGTATTCAATAACAGACTTTGTTGTGTTCTACTGGTTTGTTCAAAATAAAACTGCAGGTAGTGTTTTGGGGCTTTTATGCCTTATTTTGAAGCCAGAGGACGTGTCATTTGACGGCATTTGGTTTGACAAGAGTAGAATAGCCTTTTATTGTCATTTCCCTTTAAAAGGCACAATGAAATTTAGTGAGGTCGTTTTGCTGAGTCATGAGTCCGTTTAATCTCATAAATGACCTGAGGATGTCCTAAAATGGGCTCTGATGTAGGTTTATCTTTCAGTTAAATTAAAAAAAAGCTACAAGGGCTTCATCAACAAATGCTTTCCAAACATATGAACCAATATGCGTCGTTAAAGTCTAAAAAAAAAAAACATGATAAAGATGCACTTTCCTGCTGCTATAATCCCACAGAGACTCGTGCCACGATGACTCAGCAAACTTCAGACCGTGCACGATACTAAAAAATGGGAAACAAGGCACCGAAGCACGTGGAAAAGCTCCCACCGAAAGGGTACGACTAATCTGACATCTCAATCCACTTCCCACTCTGCCATTCTTCTAGCTAATATATTAGCATCTTGATTCTTCTGAAATTAATTAATCTGTCAAAAAATGTTCCTGACCCAACCAAGCAAAAAATAGACTATAATAACTACTCTTTGAAATAGGGAATATATTCCATGAGCATTGGTACAAGGATCAGTGTCAGCCCTAAGCAAGTTGGCGCCCTAGGCAAGATTTCAGATTTCACTGACTATTCAAATGTCCTCACATAAGAATATGAATATCTATTAATGAAAAGACTTTTTCCTTCTTCCAAGCGAGGCGCCCCCTAGACAGACGGCTGTACTGCCAATGCCACGGGCGAGCCAATGTTTAAATTTCAGTGAAATGTATAAATAATTCCTTCAAGTTAAAGCAGCAACCGATTCCTTTTATATTCCCAACAATCTAATGCCGACAACGGTGATAAGCGTTCTTCCCAAAACCATCGTCAACGTCCTTAACTGTCATGAGCTTTAGTACAACAAAAGAAACAATAGAAAAATAAATACTTTCTGAGAATGCAATGCTTAAATATATTTAAACATTTTTAAAGACTCTGATATTCTGTTTCAAAATGTCCCTGAGTTCTGTTTCACAGTTTACCGTTTTCAATTTTTTACTGGCTATTAAACGCCCCGAAATGGTACAGAACATGCTAAATACGGTTAATCGAGTCAACCACTGTTCTTAATTTTATATCTATATGCTTAAGATGTTCTACGGAAGCCGAGAGGGTTACGTTGAAATGACGCAAAATCACGTCACAAGAAAGTCCGTTAGCCACGTTGCTACGTGAAAATGCGTGATAAGGTCCCAAAACGTTAAAGTAAGGGTTTAGTCTGTTATGTAGCTATTTACATTTTAACGAATTTTAGATTTACATTTAATTTTGCATAAAATTCCGCACAGCCGTGAATATGTAGCATGAAATTTTTAAATTCAACATATTGGTTTGTTGAGTACATTTTCAGTCATCAGTTTTCCAGGGAATGTAAGTGCGTGATATTGTCCCAAAAAATGCATGTGCGGTATTTCTGTGTGATATTGGGGCCTGGTCTTTCGTTTCAAGTATGAATTCCACGTTATTGTCAGTTTTCCGCGATCGCGGAAAACCCGAGTCCCTACGTTTTATGAGGTGTGATGGAAGGAAGCCATCTCCTACCTTCACCGAGGTCCATAACAGCCAAGACAGCGCTGCAGCTGGTCTCTCCCAGCTCATTGGCTGCTGTGCAGGTGTACAATCCGGCGTCGCTGGTGTGGCAGTCCCTGATCCACAGGCCTCCTGAATCCTGAGCCTCGAATGGAGGAAGCAGGTCATCGTTGTGGTACCAGGTCAGGGAAGGCTTCGGGTGGCCCGACACCGAAACCCTCAGGCGGATATCGCAGCCCGTCCCCACGGCTGCTTTGCGGAGTTTGCGTACAAACTGTGGCGCCGTAGGTTCATGGGTTTCACAGCCATTTTCTGGTCCAACATGGTCACGGTTGGTTTTGGCTCTCTTTGAAGGGACTCCGACTCCAAGGCCAGGACCAGGACTCGACCCGAGCCTTTCTGCCATCTGGAAGTCACTCTCGAGCTTCTTTTTAAACTTTTATATATTATGGTAACAGCTCAAAGTAGAGTTGGCATGAGTTGCGTTCCTGGGGGTCAGATGTCTTTAGATGTGTGCTGTCACATGCGGAACTGAAACCATCAGAGCAGAGAGAAATGACTTACTTACTGACCACGTCACATGTCATTTATGGCTGTTCTTAACGAGTAACTAAACCCCTACTTTCTCCTGACCTGCCATTAGGAGGGAAATTAAAAATACAGGCGTGGCTCCTGGAGCAGTTAAGACACGCCCACTCTAGACTATAAAATCTCCAATGAACAATTTATGTTATGTTAAACCAGCCACACCTTCAATCAACCAACAGCCCAGATTGGCTCTATCAGCCAACGCATACAGGAGGCACTACTTAAACCGTGTCTGCTGCCTCATACCTCCTCAGCAAGCATCTCATGGGCACATGGAAAAGCATTGAGTACCTGCTCTCCTTGCTTTAGCCTTTAGCTAGGTCTCATGGAAGGTCAGGGAGGAGTGCACTCCCGGCCTCCGGCTTTCCACGTAAGCACGCGGAAAGGGCAAGGAGGTCCTGGAATAGACCAATACTGCCAAATATAAGATTGCATGCACATCAACATAAAGCGCTTGAAGGTGGTATATAAAATCCAATGCATTGTTATTGTAAATAAATCCTTTATTTTGACTAAAGCGGTCCTGACTGAACTACTCATTACTCAATATACCTCTCTATTCACTCTTCTCTCAATCCAACCTACTCACCACAGATTGTAGAGCCAACAGGTGCTAGTTATTATAAAAGGGGTGGGGCTAACGGTGCTCGTTTGTGATGCAAGATGGCCCCAAAACGTCACATGATCTAGTTCTCAGCCAATAGCAAACATCATTTGTAGTAGCCTGGCATAGAGGGCAGTCACTGACATTTTACAACTAAATATGCCAAATTGAAATAGTTTGTGTAAAATGTTGAGAGTTGAACCAGGATCAACCCACAGCACTACTTCATACACAAATACATTTGTATTCAGCAGAAGAAAAAAAAGGTTTTGGGGTTTAGCTACTCTTTAAAAGTCAGAAAATACAGGTAAATATATGAAACCTAAGTGCTAATTTATGAAAATGCTGATTCAAACCATTGACTGGAATAGTGAATACCTCCTAATAGAAACAAATGCCACTTGCCTTGCTTTTAACTCTACAACTGAATGGAATCCCTTTGGACATCCCCGCAAAATCCAAGTTAAGGTAACCAGATCCATGGAGCAGAATATTTCATCTCAACTCATTTGTTGAAGCCGGCGTCTCTGTGTGTCCTTTAGTCGACGCAGGTTGTAGGTGTAAGTCCAGCTGAGATCATGGAGCATTAACAGCCACGGCCATGGTCCCTTTAAACAGAGCCAAACCCGACTTAGGCCGTGAACACAGAGTAACAGCTCTTTTTTTTTTCTTCCTCTAAATGTCAAACCATTTAGAGCAAGGCCGGCCTTTAAGCACTATTTTTTTTTTTCTTTTTACAAACTACACTTTTAACCTTTTCAGGCTGCAGAGTGCTATAATCAGTTCACATTATCCGTCTTCTTCTGTCTCATGTCACGGCTTCACTCCTAGCTCTCTGACAGCTGCAACACCACAGATAGGTCACATTACTTAGACTGCCATGTATGACCTGCTCTCTCTCTCTCACACACACACACACTTACTTACTTCAATGCAGTCCCTGTAGACAGGGCTGGGCCATATGGACCAAAACTCGTATCTCAATATTTTTTCTCAAAATGGCGATATACGATATAAATTTCTATAATTTTAATTTAAATAAAGTCTGACCAGAAAGACAATTCAGGGTTAATTGTGCTGATGCAAAATGCCACACAAGCCACACAAGCTAAAATAAACATCACGGTACTCTAAGAATAGCAAAAATAAATAAATAAATAAATAAATAAATAATGTGTGTGTATCACAAACATGGGCAACTAGTGGTCTCAAAAGTAAATGCACAAAATGACTGCAAAAAATACACAAAGTCGCTACAAAAACACAACTTTACAGAAAAATACACAAAAGAAGAACACAAATACTTAATAGGGCAACAAAAGACACAAAAGGAGAAAATACACTATAGAAACAACAAAACACACCAAAGGAGAAAAATATACAATGGGACAACAAAAAACAAACAAAAAAAACACAAAAAAAAAATGGATGAAGAAATGGGAAAAATACACAAAAGAACAACATGCACAAAAGGAGAAAAATACACAATGGGATGACAAAAGTACACAAAAACATGTACAAAAAAAATGGGAAAAATACACAAAAGAACAACAAAACGTACAAAATGAGAAAATACACAGGGGAACACAAAAATCCAAGAACATACACACACAACAGAAAATACACAAAACAACTCAGAGAGGAAGAAAATCCATAATCACGGAAAAATACACAAAAGAACAACAAAAATACATAGGACAACAAAATATACAAGAGCAGTAAAAAAAATTACACAATGGGACATTTATTAACAAACTGCTGCAAAATGTGTGACACGTTTTGCTGTTTTCTCTTGTAAGGGACAGTACGTGTGAGTAAGTTCTGTAGTGTGGCTTGTTAAGGGGAAGGTCTGAGAATGCATTTATAAATCCATATAACTAGAGATAGCAGCAACTTCTAAAACTAGCATTTTTATACAAAATAAGTTATGAAAAATATGTCAATACAGGTGATATTGTAAATTTCAAAATTGAAACCTTGATATATCTTAAATCTCGATATATTGCCCAGCTCTACCTGTAGATAAAATTATGAAACTAAAAATCCACGCCTGTGTGTGTGACTGTGCTATTCAGGAAGTCGGGCTTAACGTAGAAATGGGACGTTTTTGGAGACCAGTTTTTACCCTTCGGTCCAATGAAGGAAAACCAGTGTTTTCTTGGTTTTTATTTCCTTTGGGATGATGTAAAAAAATTATATCAGTAATATTTTTTATGCTACAATGGGAGTCAATACGTTGTTTTACCCCAAAAACAAATATGGCGACTGGCGTTGCTAGGCAGAAACGTCACAACTTACCCGGATACCCGACTTCTAGAATGGTCTATTTAAAGACAGTCTAAGAACACAAATGAGACAATGGTTTTCTAACACCAGAGATGTTTATGGCTAGGGGTGTGCTTGCCCTGAATCTGACAATACGATACGAGTTACGATATATTATATCGCAATACTAAACAATAAAATATACATCTTGATGTATCACAGTTACAATAATTAAGTATAAAATGGTATGAAAATGAATTGATTTCATGAATGGTAACTAACTGTAATTAAAACACGTGGTATGTTTAAAGTGCAATCAACTTCCAGCTAAAATGCATTGAGGAGTGGTAGTTTGATAATTAGCGCAATTAAATTGTTTTTAGTTAAAAAAAAAGATGATTAAAAAAATCAATTTGGAAATTTTTTTGATCAATACGATAATTGCGTGGTGCAATATTGCAATATATTTCAATATTTCCCCCCTATTTCTGGCTATACTATGCATAGGGCCCCATGAGCCACTAGGGGGCCCCCCAGGCTATGCCCCAGATCTAATCTAAGCAGAATGAAATGTACTGTAGCTGTTTTCATTCATTTTTAAAAATGAACATTAAATACATATAAATTAGAGCTGCACAATTAATGAATATTAAATTAAGCTAATCGTTGGCAATATTTACATTTAAAATACAGTCAATGCACACTGTAATAGTGTATTTATTCAGTTAGCCTTTGGTACATTTTAGATTCTTGGGGGGGGGGGTTATAAATACATTTTAAAGTATAATTTTGCACTGTAAACTGTACACCTTGTTTGTTTAAAAGTAGTGCATTAAAAGCACAGATTTTTCCCTAATATGATAAATAATTGTGATTATAATCTTGATTACAATATTGATTGCTTTTTATTTCCCTTTCACATATCTAGAGTATTACTGGGCTCAGACCTTGATTTATAGTCTCAATGAGTCTGTTACATGTGGTGGTGAATAAAGAAGTAGCTACGCTTTAAATCTCTCTCACTTTATTTGACCTTCAATGTCCAATTAAATATCTATATTTAAACAGTGCATTAGTCAGAGAAAATAAAGCATTCACCTGTTTATTTTCCTCTACCAGAGGCAGACAGGCTTTGTATTTATTTATTTTTATATTTTTTTTTTGGATCATCTTGAAAATGTCGAATCAAAACTTTGAAATAAAAAAATTTAAAAAAAGCAACAGCACCCCCTGCTGGATGAACTAGCATCAAACAATGATGATATTCTTAATCAAGTTTGTGAGCTTTCTTGTGCATATTCACTCTGTTTAAATATGAACTAAACATTGACAACTGAGTGTTAACAAGCTGAAACAGTTTAAAATCCCCACAAAATATTATTTAAAATGTTAATTAAAAATAAAAACATAAACATTTAGGAGGTGCTTCAAGGGCCACATTATCAGAATTCATGTCAGCATTTGGAATAATGACCAACAGTAGATAAAAGCAAATAAATAATTTTCCTGTTATTTTGTGTATTTTGGAGTCATTTGAATTTTTGGTTGTAATTTTGTGAATTTTGAAGTATTTTTGGCGTCCATTAATATTTCTACAAATTTTGCTATTTTGGGTAGTTTCGTTGCTATATTGTTTTTGTGCATTTCGGTTGTCAATTTTGTATTTTGTATTTTCTTCATTTATATATATTTTTGTGGTTGGTATGTGCATTTTTTATTGTCATTTTGTGTGTTTTTTATTCTCATTGTGTGTTTTGTTCATTTCGTGTATTTTTGGAGTCACATTGTGTGTGTTTTTAGAGTCGTTTAGAGTGTTTTCTTGTCATTTTGTGCTTTTTATTGTAACTTTGCATGTTGTTGGCGTTATTTACATTTACCTGTGCCTGAACAATAATAACTTTCATCAGACAAAATGCGTTTAATTTTAATTTGAATTTGAATTTAACTAATAAAACAAAATCCATGTCATTTTGCAGATGAACTTTACAATTTGAGTTATTTGTGAAATGATAAGACTAAACAAAAACATTCCATTTGTGGCTATTTTCACCTATTTTTGCAAACTATTCTAACATTAGCCTATTCAATGCTAGGTATAACTATTGAATCAAACAATAGATGAAGGTTTTACCACATTTGTAACACATAATATCTGTAAAAACAACGATACGTTACCATTTACGGACGTGTGTTTTCATCCAAATCCACAGCAGGTGTGACTCATCATCACTGATTAATGATCCACCTGATTCTAACCGCTACTAACTCAAAGAACATTAAAAACAACCTTTAAACATTCAATAAATTATTTTTAAAATTAAGCTTTGTTTGTTTTCTTGACATTTTTTTTAACGAGTATGAAAATTTTAGCTGATCAATATCGACTTCTTTGTGTAATTACAACCAATGACCACAGGAGGCGCTGTTTAACATGAACGACACGTATTTTTAACCCAGGAATTCTTTCGTCACCAATTTTTAAATTCGATTTAAACATACAATTATCATACTTTATTTATTTATTTTTTATCTCAAAATAAATTAATGAGCTAATTTAGACAAGAGTTACTTCTACCACTTCCTGTTTTAATTTAATCTTTTTTTTTTTTTTTTTTTTAAACATTAAATAATTTGTATTGTCATTGTTTAATTGAATAAAACATAAAAAAAGAAAGAATAAAAAGTCAAAGTCAACTCACGACTCATTATTACTTATTATTGATACAATTAATTTATTGAAACTGGTAATAAATATGTAAAAAAAAAAAAAAAAACATATAATTTCCCTACAAAAACTTGATATTTTAAAAATGTATTTACAGTATATCAACACCTGCAGATATATAAACCATATAAATTCCAAACACAAACAGCAATTGACCCAAAAATGCTTATTCTTGGCATTTGAAATTGATCCAAATGAAGTTTTTGTCTCTTTTATGGCATTTTTGGAGCAACCAAGCAGAAATTTCTCACAGCGTAGATACTTTCTCTGAGAAAAAAACAAAAAAAAAAACAACAATCAAGGCCAGTCAGATAAAGAGTCTTTTTCCTGCAAAACAAGGACACTTTTCAGTAAAAATATGTGTGTCGTGCATGCAAATGAAACCATAATGAAGACTTAATAAAGTTATTATTTGTAATGTGCATGTTGCACATCCCTTAATTCTATCTGTGCTTCTCAGTATTACTGTAAATGTTTTAGCATGAGAATAAACTCATGTTTGGACAGAAAACAAAGGCTGCAGACACACATTCCCAGAATTCTGTGTGAAAATGGCAGAAAAGCAGGTACTACAACACATCATCCTTCAAGGCCAAGCTTTTTATCTTCATATTTGGTGATAAAACAAAAAAAACAAAAACAAAAGCAAACACCTGTGAAAGTCACAGGAGAAAATACTAAGACACCATCATGTCCCATGCTGTTCTCATCCTCTGGTTCCTCACCGAGGCGGACCCCGGCCGTGGGGAGGACATCCCCAGGCCTGTTGTGTTGCTTCTGGACCTGCTTG
This sequence comes from Gouania willdenowi, assembly GCF_900634775.1. NCBI lineage: Eukaryota > Metazoa > Chordata > Actinopteri > Blenniiformes > Gobiesocidae > Gouania > Gouania willdenowi. The sequence continues at coordinate 8,082,135 of NC_041045.1, forward strand.
GTCTGGATCAGCCTCCTGTTGCTCCTGTGCAGAACCATGTGGTACGTGGACCTCTGAGGGTCCACAGGATGAGCAGAGCTGCAAGGGTGACACCACAAGATTACTCTTTTTCCCACTTCAGGTGAGAAGCCTGCAGGCATTAACCCTCCATTTTAATTTTTCCTCTTCATATTTTATGACTTTTCCTAATTTGATGGGTACAATTGATTAAGCGTAAAATTATTGGGGTCAGATTGACCCCAAGGGTAAAAAGTCTTCATAAGATTTAAGGATAACTCACTCGTTTCAATGGATTTTATGCTAAAGTTTCTGTATTTGTGTTGTTTTTCAGATTTGCTAAATATTTCATTAGACTATCAATAGTGAATTTGAAGAATGTTTGCAAGTAAATCAGAAATATATAAAGTAGTATAAGTGACTGCATCAGAATAACACAATGACTGATTCATTTTTCTTCCAAAATATGTTTGTTTTTTTTACTTTTTTGGGGGAAAAATGCAGAATTTTTTCTTTTAAATGTTTGTGTTTTACATCCATGCGTTGATGAAAACGGGTGCGCATTGCCACGAATCTGACGATATGATACAATTCACAATTTGCATGTCACGGTATATCTCAATACTAAACAATACAATATGCATTGATATATCGCAAAAACAATAACTACAAAATTCATCTTTTCGAGTACAAAATGGTATGAAATACTATTTATTTGTTTTTTTTTTTTTTTTTCAACTTGCGAGAACAAGTACATGTTAACTAACTGTAATTCAAGCACAAATAACAAAAACAAGTGGTATGTACCACATGCATGTAGTATGTCTCTATGCTTGTTTGCGTAATTATCAGTTTTTTTTATTAAAAAAAAAAAAAAAAAAAAACATGATAAAAAAAATTGATTTGGGCAATTTTTGGATTAAAACGATAATCGCGCAGTCAAATATCGCGATATATTGCTGAATTGATTTGTTCTAACAGTCTTCCGAGCAATCTGTTCAGTTAAGATCAACTTATTAATGTATTTTGTGTTTTATTTCAGATTTGCTAAATATTTAATTCGACTATCAATAGTAAAAACATGTAATTTGAAGAATGTTTGAAAGTAAATTAGAAAAACAACGAAATGAATATAAGTGACTGTATCAGAATAACACAATAACAGATTTATTTTTCCAAAATATGTTTGGTGTTTTTACTTTTTTGGGGGGTAAATTGCTCAAAAAATTATGACAGATTTGCAAAATATTTCATTAGAACATCAATCGTGAAAACATGCCATTTGAAGAATATTTACAAAATATATGAAATGCTATTTATTTCAATTTTTTTAAAACTTGCGACAATGAGTAAATGGTAACTAACTATAATTTAAGTATATCAAAAACATGTGGTATGTACCGCATGCATCTATGTAAGTATCTCTCCATGCATACGTCAGAGCAATTAAATGTTATTTTTCGTTAAACATGATTTAAAAAAAAGATTTTTGGATCGATACGAAATATTGCGATATATCGCTACATAGTTGAAATTAACCTTGAAATTGAATATCTCCTCTGAGTGTCAGTGTTATGATCCAGACAAGATGTATTTCCTTCATTTGAAGGTTCTAGCCCGTGGTTGGGTGAGTCCACCCCGTCGTGCAGCACCACCCCCTATCCCCTGGTCCCCCCTCTGTGGTCTACCTGTACCAGGGGACTGTGAGCGGGCACAGGTGGACATCAGCTTCCAGGAGCTGGGCTGGGAGAACTGGATCGTCCATCCCAAGGTGCTGACTTTCTACTATTGCCATGGCAACTGTTCATCAGAGGAGGGAACCACATCCCTTCTGGGGATCATCCAGTGTTGTGCACCTGTACCAGGAACCATGAAGTCCCTGAGGATCACCACCACGTCTGACGGGGGCTTTCCTTCAACTGTGAAACTTTGCCCAACATCCCTCCTGAAGAATGTGCATGTATTTGAAGGTCAATAAAAGTACACATTCACACCTAATCTAACAGGAATCTGGAACACTGTAGCTATAAAAAAAAAAAAAAAACATACTTTATCTGCTTTGTGAATTTAAGATCTTTAAATATTCTAGAAACATAACATTTGAACGATACAAATCTTTTTCAGTTAAAAGTAATAGATTAAAAGCATCACGTTACTGTAATTGAGTTGCTTTTATGGATACTTGTACTATCAGAATATACTTGATTTAACCCCGAGGACTAATTAGAACGGCAAAGAGCGGCATATTAAAATAAAAATAAAAACACTAATAATTATACACACGCAAAAAAAAAAGAGCAAGACTACACAAATTATTAAAAATAACGAATACAAATGAATATATACACTTTTAAAAAGACTTTAGGTTCATGGCGGACCAGCTGTAGTGAAAAAAAAGTCAGATTATTTCAGCCCGATAGTAGTATATTTTTAAACCCCAGTTATTTAATAATAACTTGTACTTAAGTATGTTTTAAGATAAATAATTCATTATATTTCTACACCCAACCATTCCTGAGTACTTTTTTTTTTTTTTTAAATTATAGGACATTGTGAAACTACAAAAAATTAAATGATCATACAACAATCACATCAACTAACCGACCAATCAGATTCAAAGTGCTTAAAAGTCATTAAATACCAGGTATTTTTTTCAGATTTAGAGTTCATAAATTCATCTATATTTAGAGCCTGAGATTTTTTATTTAAATTAAACAATCTGGTGTTTTTTATTTTTAAAAATCACATTTGACAAACTTTTTATTTCATACAGATGCCTTTGTAGAAAATACTACTTAATCGAGCTACTTTTACTTGAATCTGAGGCTTTTTTTTTTTTTTTTTTTTTTTTTAAATAAATGACTTGCTTGTACTTCAGCGCAATTTCAATAAAGTAACCGTACTTCTACTTGAGTAAGATATATTAGTACTCTTTCTTTACACCTTTTAACAAATCTAGGTGAAAGTGTGGATTTTGTGCCATGGAACATTTGATCTTCCCTCCTCCTACAGGTTTTAAAACTTTGTTCTGCAGAGGGCAGTACACGACTGGAATAAGAAATACAAGCTCTAAATAAACCACCAAAACCCCATCATCTGCATTTTTTTTGTGTCACAAACTGGAAATAATACAATTTGATTCAAATATATTTATTTACTCTGACAAAATATTTTCTACAGTTACAAAAAAAAAAAAAAAACAAAACTACAAAATTTTGCAGTACAAAAGTATAAATCATTGGAAGAATACCGGAACGTCGTACCTTACAAAAAAAGTTGCAAATGTGGAAGATTATTATTGTTATTACAAGCATAAAGCATCAAACAGCTCTACAGCAATCCAAGGTTTTTGCTTCCAGCCACAGATCATAAAAACCAACTGATGGGCGGAAAAAAAGAAGGAAAGTTTGAAGCATGGAAGAAGGCGACTTGATCGGAAGTCTGGTGACAAACAAAACATGAGGATTAGAAGTGCGTGGCACACAAACGGCGTCCGTGTTTAGGCACCAAACAAATGGAGCGCTGCATGTCAAGGACGGAAAATATGTCTCACTGAAAAAGAATGTAAATTTCCGACGGATGTTATTCCGTCGGAGGTTTCCAGCTCGCCTGCTCCATGGTTTAAAAAAAAAAAAAACAACAACACTTGCTGGACCTTTGATCGGATCAGTTTAAAGAGAATAAAAAAATAGTGTGTCAAATCAGTTGGACAAATATGATTATTGGCAATTTCTTTAAACATTTCCCAAAAAATAATTCAAGCATTTTCCAGGTACACATTGTGTCTGAATACAGATACACAGGCTGTATTGTCAATGCGATGGCAGAGGTTTTGAGCCAGATAATGCCAACAGGTCTCTTCATCCAACATGACTCATCCCGCAAAAATCACGCTGGTGAACTTGCTTCAAAAAAAAAAAAAAAAAAAAAAAACAACAAAAGACTTCACCTAAGGCTGTGAACTTGTGCTGTTTAAGATTAAGACGACTAACAAGTGAGACCTTTTGGTGACATTTTGGTTAAAAAACAAAAAAAGTCTTTGAGGAAGACAAAAGTTAGACTGCACTCATCCTGGAGCCAACGGTAACCCAAAGAGGGCTTCAGACCAGCAACCCTGCAGTGCCACTAAATGGCCACTGGGGCAGAAAGAAGCAGGTAAACCAGCTGGAATTAAAGCCACAGCTTGGGTTCTGATGTCTATCAGCAAGCAGAGACTCAAGACGTGGCAGACTTTCAAGTTTAGAGTCGCGGAGATGAACACAACTTAGGTCAGCGCCCATTTTTATTGTTTTTTGGCTGACTCTTAATACTGAAAGGCACATAATTCACCCATCCACACACACACACACACACACACATATATATATATATGCATATGCTTCGGTCTCCCTCAGTGGTCTGACTGCATTCCTGTATGTGCTTCCCCCATGTGTTTAAGGCCAGTAGGAATGGGAGGACAGACGTTTGAGGCAGGAAGCACGCTCAGGCATGTATTCCTAAGGAGGAGGAGATAACACACATTATTCACCACGTACATTCACCTCACTTATCAGTGGCATATTTTGTTTTCTTAAACTGCATAAACCTAAAAGCAATAGCAAGTTGTGTGTACAGAATGATTTCAAACAAGCTGCGTTTCCATTACCCTTGGAAATGTGCAAAATATAAATAGTGCATCAAAAACTGACAATGGAAACACCTGCATTTTTTTTAAAAATCCACTCAAATATGGCTAAAACAAGGAATTTCAGACATTTCAATATTGAAATGTGTCACAAAAGCGCTATGGAAACGATTTTTTGCAAATACAAAGAACGTGACGCACATGGTCACATGACCACTTGTGTCTGAGAAAACATGGAGCGGTATGTGTAAACAGAAGAGGAGACCCAGACATTTCGTAGCATTATACATGAAAACTTAGTGCCCCATTAGACGTGAAACAACAAAGAAATGCAGTGTTATAAGGAGGTTTGGAGCGTCTCTTTTCCTGCGCCAAAGTCTCGCGGGATGAGATTTTACGGGAGTGACGAGGCTCCAAAACAACCTTTAATGGTAACACGTTCCAAGCGCAATTATACTTTGTCAACATTGAGAAATATTGCTTTCATTTTGCAAAAATCTGTAATGGAAGCCCAGCTACAGTCTCCAGTTAAAGCGTCCAAAACGGTGGGAAAATGTATCGATTCATGGCATGTCGCCATTTCTTTTTTGGTGACGATATTAGTCTGATCCCCAGAATCGATTTGTGAATTGTTTTTCATTTATTTAATTATTTCTAAAAGATTAACTAAACTCAAAAACAACTTTTTTCCCTGCTGAAAACAAATTTAATTGGGTATAAAGTAGAGTTTGACCGCCCTCTATGGGTAAAAACCCAGCTATTACACTAAAAATTTCCTATTGGCTGTAAACAGAGGCAGATGATGCATTAGGCGTTTCTTTCATCATCAACCATCACTGCTGGCCACGCCCCTCCTATAAAAACTGGCACCTGGAGGTTGGATTGAGAGAATTGTGAATAAAGAGGTATAATAAGAATTGAGTGACTCGTTAGCATAGCATTGAATGTTCTTTGGAGAGTTTATAGTATAGACTGAGTGTGTTTTGACTGCTCCAGTAGCCCCGCCCATAATACATGTATTTTTACTTTCCAGCCTAGACGCACGTTGGCCAAAACCGAGGGTGTAGTTCCTCTTTAAAGTATGTCTGCATAAGTCGTCATAGGTGAACACTACAGGTAGTGGCACTGTAAACTGACTTGTGTCGTGCATTTATTTTTGAAACTATGGCTCATTTCTAGACGTATATGATTTATTAAAAAAAATCTATTAAAATCATTCATAATTGTAACTAACTGCATAGCTCTGCTTCATCCATATCCACGCATGTGTCGGGTTTTGATCAATTGCCGAGTGTACAGGAGGTACTGATGAAGGTAAGCTACATCTGTAGCTGCCATAACTCTTGCTTTTCTTATAACCTCCATGTTACGCTACCATGAATGGTTTCCAACCCTCCCCCCCCACCCCCATTTCCCCCCAGCCAATCAGGTGGCTCTACAACTACAGGTTCATAAGTTTTGTATAGGAATTAAACGAATCTTGTCGTAGCATTTTTTGCTGATTTAACCATTAGTAGTGCAGAAAAACCAGCAGCTCCATCTCAACATTGACTTCCCAGTTCACCTTTCCTTGGATTTTTTAAAAATCCCAACATGAGTAGGGCTGCACAATTATGGCCAAAATGCTACTCGTGATTTTTCTGATCAGTATTGTAATCAAGATTATTTATCATATTAGGGGAAAAAAAATTTCTGTCTTTTTATTATTATTATGTATATAGTTTACAGTGCAATTTTAAGCTTTAAAACTGCATTATAATTTGAAAAAAACTTTAACAAATTAACCCAAGAAATTACTGTGATGGACTGACACCCTGTCCAGGTCGTACCCCCCCCCACCTAATGCCTAATCGTGATCACGATTAAACATTGATTAATTGTGCAGCCCTAATCATAAGTATTTTCTTTGACCTTATGCCACAAAGTTCCACTATGGAACGTAATACGATACCAGCCTCTAATCTCTAGCATAGGGATATTTCTGTTACTATGGTAGTTACAATTCACTTTGAACACTGTTTCTTGGGCGTCTCGATACCTTTTTCGCTGGTTTCGCCCTGCTTTTCTTGGGCAAAGTTGAGGCGGTTCTGTTCAGCAGCGCTCTGCGCCCCCGTGTTGACCTCTGGACTGCTGCTGCGTGAGGGGCTGCCTTCGTCCACCTGGTAGGCCAGGCCCAGGTGCTGCTGTGCCAGCTTCAGGTGCCTCCTCAGCCGCTCCAGCTCCCTGGACGAGTGACCCTCGTCTCCAAAGCTCTCCCTCCCAGAGTCGCCGATGGGCAAGTCCCTCAGGTCTCCTTTCAGTTTTTCTTTCTTCATGGTGGCATGGTATCCTGGGGGGGCTGTAGGCATGGCTCGGGAGGAGGGGCCATGGTGGCTACGGGAATTTAACGTGGCCCGTCTGCGGAAGGTGTCGCGGACGCCACCGATGCCCAGGTGAACAATTTCCAGAACCGTGAGCAGTAGGCAGAGGAAGGAGACGACGTACATCACCATCAGGAAGATGGTCTTCTCCGTCGGTCGGGACACGAAGCAGTCCACGGTGTGGGGGCAAGGCATGCGGGTGCACACGTACTTTGGTATCACCGCAAAGCCGTAGAGGATGTACTGCCCAAACAGGAAGGCTACTTCAAAGGCAGAACGCCACAGCAGCTGGCACACGTAGACTTTCATCAGGCCGTCACGCAGGATCCGCCTCCGACCATCGTGCTTTTTCTCAGAACCTTTAACGGTAAAAACATTAATGACAATTACAACTTGGATCAAGGAAAATAACACTTGAACTGAATTACCTGGAGTACTTTTGTCAGTTTTTTCTGGTTTGTCTGGTTCAATCTCTTCAGCTATCATTGGGTCTTCCTCTCCGTTGTCCTCGGCCTCTTCGTAGTCGCGCACCGCCCCCCGGCTGACGATCGGCATCCTCTTCTTCCGGTTCCTGATGGGCCTGTACTCACTATCATCCATGCGAGCAATTTTGTGCATCGCGAACCCCAAATACATAATTGTCGGGGTCGTGATCATGATAACCTTAACAACAAAACATCATTTTCATTCAGTCAACAACTTTACGTCATCATCAGAGCTTAGGGTCACATCTTCCTCACCTGGAAGATCCAAAACCTGACGTGCGACAGTGGTGCGAAAGCATCGTAGCACACGTTCTCACATCCAGGCTGCTGAGTGTTGCACACAAATTTACTCTGCTCATCGTAGTAGATGGTCTCGCCCCCGACCGCCGTCAGCACGATGCGGAAAATGATGAACACCGTCAGCCAGATCTTCCCCACGAAGGTGGAGTGGTTGGAAATTTCATCCAGCAGACGGGTAAGGAAACTCCAACTCATGGTGGCGAGGAGATGGTCGCGCTAAACTCAACTAAGAGCAAATCAGAGGAGAAAAAATAAATAAGAAAATCAATAAATATTCAAGTTTGGACCAATATTAAAGACACTATCCAAGCTTCTTCCTTTGACTGATGCTCATTCTTTTGGTTAGAGGCGTTGTGCTTTAATTCAATGTGTGCCAATACTGAGAACACAATGTTATACTAAATTTTATGGGAAAATTACATTTGTGTCCACAAAAATGTTAATTGTGGACACAAAATTGATCATTTTATTTTTTCCAAGCATGACGGTGTTAACCACGCTTTCAAATATTTGGAGATTGTACAACATTCTCTCTTTATAAGAGTAAAATAGGTCATTCAGTTTAGTTCCCCTCGGGGTACAGGAGCACATTGCAGGGGGTACTCGGAAAGATTTAACAATTAATTTAAAAATAATTGGGAAATATTAATGTAATTCTTTTTTAGGCTTTTTTTGGGACAAGTTCATCACAAACTAACAGTTCTATTGCTCAATAAAATACTATATTTTTTGTCATTTACAGAAACATTCATTATGCTGTTGAGGCAATTTTATCACTCTCCTGACAATAATTTTACAAAGGAGACCATATTTACTTACGATTGAAGTAATCACATAAAAGTTGCATGGTATTATTTTAAAGATAAATTCCTCTTTAAATATCACTTATTGTTTTTCATTTGTAGATTAAGCCTTAAGTGTGTTAATGATTTCCTCTAAAACAGTCGATAAGGATATCACGATGATGCGTAAGTTGATATATTGCAGGAAAAATTCCTCAACAATACATTGCAATATCTGTCTCAAAGATATATTCCTCAGTTTATTTATTGCGGTTTCGTGTCAGTTTCACAGAATTTAACAGACTGAGATGAAACACTGATGATTGACAGACCAATAATGCCTTTTGTTTAAATGTAAGTCCTCTCGAACCCATTCACCTTTTTATTTCCCTCCTTTCTCAGCTCTAAATGCCTTATTTTTACATTTCCTCCCTTAAAGTTTAGCTAACCCTTTTTTTGCGAACAAAAATGCGCTAATTGTGAAACTAAGATGACAAATGCAGAAAAATAACTTTATCCGTCGCATATTGATCGTATCGCGCGTAGAATGACGATTGCCATGGTCATTTATTGGCATCAATGGACGATTCATCGATTATGTCTCCCACCCCTAGCACCGTATATTAATGACTGATGCAGCATTATCAATAACAATTTCTTTGGAAATCTGGTTTTTAATGGTCTACTTAAAGTACTTCATGTGCATATTTTTATAGATATTTTTTTTTGTGTTGCATTAATGGGAAAAAAACCCATTTTTTTTTTTCATTTTCCCCACTTAAAGTTTAGCTTACCCTTTTTTGCGACCACAAATGCATTAATTGTGAAAATAAGATGAAATTATCAGTATCGCACTTAGAATGATGATTGGTCCTGTTATTACAGTATTAACATTTCATACTAAACAATTGCATTCTGCTTAAAACACTAATAAGTACATTTTTGCAACATTTGATGAGATTTTTGGGGAAAAGAACATCCTTGTTTTTTATGGACCTTAATGATAAAATATTAATTAAAGTTCAATCAACTTTTGTGGACTAATAAAGTGTCCACGAGCGTCAGGCGGCCAACTTTACACGTTCGTACAATGTGTTTTATAAAAAAAAAAAAAAAAGAAAGAAAGAAAGAAAAAGAAAGGATGCATGCGTAAATAGCGCATGCGAGGACTCTGGGCAAACTTAAACCACAAGCCTGAGAAATAAACAAAGCCACATGTTGTGTTTTAATCAGACACAGAGCACGCAGACCCACAGGTATCCATGTCGAAACGCCTTCACCAAATACACGGACAGAAAGCCCTGGTTCTGGTCGCCTTTTTTGGTCGTAGCCACATTCTTATAGCCTTTTTCATGCATAATTTAAAGCCATTTCATGAATGACAAAAACCCATCAACTGTAAAGGTTATTTGGCAAATTGCAGCAAGCGATGACAAGATCTCCTCAGCTCTGGTCTGAAGGTTTTCTGACGCCAAAGCAGTAAATGGACTAAAGCACGGGTCCGTGCAGCCAGGATGTTTTACATCACATCTGGCCTCAATGTCGCACAGCTTGGTCTGCTTGCCACAGATATTTTAAAAGAACATAAATTCCACCATAATTTCATTTCCCAAACAAATTTGACGCCAACGCAGAGGGCGAAAATAAAGACGGCATGAAAATCCTCCTACTCCCCGTCGTTACTTTTAGCACACAGGGTGTAACAAGGAAAACAAGCAGCATTTCATGACTCAGTGGAACAGAATCAAGCTTTTGGCCTTTACAAGCATCTGTCTTCTCGTCTCTTTAGATTAAACGCTGCGCACTCACACCCTCACTCACCAGGTTAATCATCCGTTCCTTTGCAAATCCCCTCCAACTTGGCACCTGGAAATGCTAAGAAAGTTAAATCGACTTGCCTGAGCCTGAGCTGATGGCTGTAGAAAGACTTTCTACCAAAAAAAAAGAGAAAGCAGTCCACCGGAGCCAAGAAAACACCCAGACAGTGAAAATTATGGCCTTTAAAAAGTCTTTCTGATTTAGAAAGCCATCAGTCTGTGCTCAATCCTTAAAACTAAGATCTGTCTACGATCTGAAACATGATGGAAAGTTATAAGAACAACCAACAACCAAAAATGTGTTTGATCGGATGGTCACATGACCAACATTCATGTCAGAGCATTGGAATAATGAGAAATCTGAGCATTAATGCAGGAAAGAACAGAATTTTTATAGTAATTTTGGGTTTTTCTGTCATTCTATGTATGTTTGTTGTTGTCTTGCTCGTTGTGAAGCATTTTGTACATTTTTTTTCTGTAAATTATGCGTTTTTGGAGTCAGTGTGTGTGTGTGTGTGTGCTGCCATTTTGCATTTTTGGGAGTAATTTTGGTGCATTTCTGTTGTCGTTTTGCTTTTTTGTTAGCAATGTGGGTTTGCGGAGTCACGTTTTATGTTTTTCTGTGTACTTTTGTTGTCATATTCTGTAATTTTGTATTTTTTTTGAGTAATCTTGTGTATTATTGTTTTGTTCTTTTTTGTAGTAGTTGTGTGTGTTTTTGGAGTATTTTCTCTTGTCTTTTAACACTATGTTGTAATTATTGGTATTTTCACTCTTGTTTTGTGTATTTTTCTGTTATTTTGAACATTTACTTTGGGGGCCGCATACAATTACACCGAGGGGGCGCATGTGGCCCCCGGGCCACCAGCTGCCTATGTCTGTTCTACAGGGTTGCAAACATCTGTGTGGTGACATCTGTTTTACCCTCAGCGTACAATTACAACACCCACCTATAAATGGCAGTGTTTTCACATTTGCATGTCATGAAAAATTTGGTGCCTACACTTTATTTTGAAGGCCTGCGCTTCCCACAGACACAGGTTGTACCTTAGACTTTACATGCTGCATTCACAGACACATTTAGGTAAAAGGCTACGCTAAGGCTGCGGTATTGAAGCTGTAGCTTATACTACATTCTCTGCTTGTAGACACTTCATCATTATGAACGTAAACCACGGCCGCAGAGACTCAGGCAAATATTAAAACGTCACATAGGAAATCAAGACAGCAGGTTTTCCATAGCCAGGAGCAAATATTTTTAAAATCACATGTTTAGAGTGGTTGTAAACACGTGGGTGGGATCCCAAGTGTGCCTTAAGTGGCCAAAACAAAATACACAGGTCCTTTAAATTTATTTTGAAGAGTATTTGTTCGTGAGTACTTTTATTAATAGATGGCTTTTTTTGTTTTAAGATCCTGATTTCTGTGGTTTAAAGTACTTCAAAGACATTTTTTGTTTTGTATATTTATTCACATTATTAGAAAGAACTGCTGTGTAACCCAACATGTGATTCTAAACTACACTAAATGGTGACGATGGGATGATATATCGCAAAATTACGTCACAAAGGGAATCATCGAGGGTACAAGTAGTATTATGAAACCCACACTAGATTGACACATTTTCTGATATTCCAATTGAATGAAAATGTCAAATAAAAGCATGGTTGTTTCTGCAACTGCATTTTTTGGTCTTTTTTCCCCCCCATCTATAGTATCATGTCGTGAACTTTTAATGGGTTATCATTAGGGATGTAACGATTCACTCAACTCCCGATACGATTCTCTCACAATTTATTTTACAAAACGGGACAGTAATAAAATGACTGAAAAATATTTCTTCATTTTTTTGGGGGAAAAAAAAAAAAAAAAAAAAAACTATAATGTTTTCCTTTTATTTTTTTATTGTCAAAAGAATCCCTTGATAAACTATGCAAAACAAAATGCAATTTAACTAAAATTAAATCTTGAATGAAATAAAGGAATAATACAAATGAAGAAGAAGCCTATTAATTTAAATTCTGGTTCTATAGTAAACAATGCAGAACTGCACAATAGTTATTTTTCTTTTTAAAAGTGCAACTGAAAATGTATTTTGTGTCTGAACAATTGGACTTAAAAAAAAAAAAGTCATTGCACTGATTTACTTCAGATATTTGTTTGGACCAGCAGAGGGCGCTGGTAACCCGGTGGTCGGTTTGCATGTAGATATCTTGCAGTGAAGAAGAGATGCTATGCTAGCAGACAGAGCTAATAGAAAAACGTGACTTTTACAGATATTCACGTAATACTACAGATATTTTTTGGCGCTAAAGGGGTTAGGAATCATTTATGAACATGTTTAAAAGTAGAAGGCGGCCAGAAAGAAAGTATTAGCAGATTCCGCTCGCCGCCTACACTTATGGATAGCAAAAAAGTACTGCGATTACATTTTCACAGTATCGATGTGAATCATGATGCTTATGAATCGTTTAACTGCCTTACGATTAATCATTACATCCCTAGTTATTCAATTATAAGGTGAATTGATTAAGAATATATGCATCTTAGGTGCACTTTTTAAGCATTTTTGTTTCTCACCTTGACCGCTGATAACTCCCGGTTTTTAAAAAAACAGCATTTGCATTCGTAAATGGGACAAATTGACCTTAAAAATTTGTTTTTATTGAAGCAACAGCATGATATCTATTCACTGTTTAGTTAGAACTGCATGTCAAAGGGCTATATTAGCAGCATCCTATGCAATACAACAAAAAAAAAAAACCTCAACAAACAAAAAGGATGTTCTAAATCAGCAGCACAACCATAGTGCTTTGAAAATACCCTTTAACATTTTTTTCTTCAGAAGAAGAAAAAATTTGGCGTTTTTATTACACTACTTTTCAACAATGTGTGTAGTTAACAGTGCAAAATGTAGCTTTAAATAATACTAAAAAAAAAAAAAAAAAAATTACCCAAGAATTTAAAATGTACCCAAGCCCAACAAAATAAATACATTACAAAGTGCAGAGCCTGTATTTTAAATGTAAATATTCCCGATGATCAGATTCATTTAATCGTGGCAACCAAAATCGTCATTTAATTGTGCAGCCCTACTTCATACGTATATTTGCCGAACGCAACTTGTGATCCTAAACTGTACTAAATAGATTTATTGGGTAAAATGGAATATGTCTGAGTTGTATCAGTCAACTTTCTTTAGTAAATCTGTATCATGTCAGGTTTAATATGATTATTTTTTATAAAGAAACGTGAACATTTTGACTTTGACCCAATGTGCAGGGCTAAGGTCACATTTAAGTGTCCAAACCGTGAAATTTCCCACCCTCGAGGTCCAATAAATGCTTCCAGACAAGAATGGCTGAAGAGAAAAGGTTAAAGACAAAATGCACATTGTAAAGCCACTGTTAAATGCCCCAAACAGAGACCAAACAGCAGCCCATTGCCTTACGAGGACAAACTCAAACCCAGCTGGAGTGAATGCAAACATTTCTACTTCCCCACAGCTGACCAAAGACTCCCTTTAAACAGTAGCTTATTTGCTCATGTGGGCTGTATCCAGCTCATCTGGTTTAATGGCTTTTCTGCTCCAGAACTCACTGTGTCTGCAGGAAAAAAAAGGAGGAGAAGGAGGAGAAGGAGGGAGGGAAAGATCTCAGGCTAAATATCTGGACTAAAGCGAAGAAGGAGAGTTAACATTCCTGTGTAACCAAAAGCAGAAAGCTGGATTTTTAGGGTTCAGGGAGCAGACATGATGGCACAAGCAGTCCTCTGAAGTCTGAGCACCATCCACACATGTCGATCACACACTGTGAAAACATTTCGGTTTGTTCTCATCCTGAAACAAGTCCGTGTTAGGGAAAAAAAAAAAAAAAAAAGAAGAAGAAGAAGAAGAAGAAGAAGAGAGGAGCTGTGAAGGCGTTTTGCTGACTCAGATCAGATTGTGACGTTGCAGAAGGAAAAACTGCAAGGATTTGGTGAAGAATGATAGAATTGTGGCGACTTGAGGAATAAGGAAAAAGAAGTCTGGAGATGAAATGCTCATAAAGTGGCGCAAAGGAAAATCACGGTCATGCGTAAAGTTGAGGGTGTGAGGTCATCCAAGCAGTTTAAAAATCAAACTTTTCAACCTTTCTGCTTTCAAACTCACTGACGTTTGAGACCTTCTTAAAAAAAAGAAGTTTGTTTTGCTTTAAGCACCTTCCGGATTTCATAATATTCCCCCTTGGTCTTAAAACCGGTAAAATAAAATAAAACAACTCACCGCTCTTCAGTTGCAGCTTCGACTGGTTTTTTTTTTTTTTTAAACAAGCTTTTTAGTACTTTTTAAATGTAAAAACAAACAAAAAAACAACAACAAAAAAGGCTTAAAGTTAGTTGTGTTTAGAGGCTCTTGCCACGCGCTCACCTTCTGCCTCCGGTGCGCGTGTTCTCCCCTCGCGCTTAATTGCTCGACCGGGTTTTTCTAATTAACGCACGCGCTCATCAGCCGTCAGTGAGTAGTAGTAGAAGAAGAAGAAGTAGTGGTAGTAGAAGAAGAAGAGGAGGCCATGCAGACCGCACTGACCCCCGTCCACCGGGGTCCACACTCACACACAGACACGGAGGAACGGGCTCCGGCGGCTCCCCTCCTCTTCCTCCACGTAAACTCGGCCCCCCGTTCAAAGAGGAGGCCCCTGGACCTGAAACCTGAGAGCAGCCGCTCCGACTACCGTTCCCCTCACAACGGACCATGGGAATCCTATTGTGGGTGATGCTTAAGTCCCAGTTAAAGCCAGGTTTCCACTGGGAGAGAGGAACGTCAACGGAGACGAGGATTCCACGTGGCGCATGCGCAGTGTGGCATTAAATAAGGAACAAACCCATATTTAGGGCTCATTAATGTAAAATCCCAATCATTTGATAGTCTAATAATCACTGTAGGGAGATTACAGCCTATACAACGTGTAGCTCAGGGGTGTCCAAGTCGAGGCCCACGGGCCAAATTCAGTCCACCAGAGCACCCAACTTTGGCCCCGAAGTGTCAAACTTTCAATCTGAATAATCCAAGTATTTCAATAAAGTGAAGCACAAACATATGACATTACTTAAACGTTCTTGTTTTCCAATAACTTTTCCTCATAAATGAGCAAACTTAGTTCCTATAAGAGTAAAAAAAAAATGAATCGTAGGCCTTGATTTGGATTAGCCATTTGATAAATTACTACATAGCATAATATTTGTGTAATTTCTGGTCATTTTTGTGTATTTTTCTGCCACTTTGTGTGTTTCTGGGGTTACTTCACGTAATTCTAACAAAGCTCTGGCTGATTTTTTTTTTCAGTCAATTTGTGTCTCATTGTTGTAATTTTGTGTATTTGTTGTAATGTTGTGCTTTTTTTTTTTTTTCTTGGAGTCTTTTCATGTATTTTTGTTGACGTCGTTGATGTTTTAGGCTTTATTTTATGTATTTTCCTCCACGTTTTGTGAGTCATGTCATTTTGTATTTACTTAGAGTAATTTTGTGAATTCTTTGTAGTTTTGTGCGTTTTGGAGACATTTTTGTATAGTTGTTGCCATCTTGTGTATATTTCTGTGCCTTTTCTGGTCCTTGTGTTTATTTTTCTGTCATTGTCTATGTTTTGGGGGTTATTTTATGTAATTTCTTCAATGTTTTATGTTTTTTTTTTTGTACATTTGTGTATATTTGTTGCCATTGTGTGTATTTTTTTGCTCAAGATGTGTTTATCTGTCATTCGCTGTGTTTTGGGGAGTTATTGTCGGTATTTTCCTTGACGATTTGTGTGTTTTTGAGGTAATTTTATGCATTTATGTTGGCATTCTGGGTGTTTTTGGAGTCATTTGTGTATATTTGTGTTTTTTTCCTGGTCATTATCTGTATTTTTCTTTCGTTCTCTATATGTTTTGGTATTTTCCTTGACGCTTTGTGCATTTTTATAGTAACTTTACGTATTCTTAGAGTCATTTTGTTTGTTTTTTGGTCATTTTTGTGTGTTTTTGGAATAAATGAATGTATTTCTGTCCCAAAACATACACTTTGTCTGTGGGAATCAGCTTCATCCTGCCCTGATTGCTCAGCACCTTCTCTCTGCTTCTAAAATGTGATCACATCGAAGCTTGAACTCATTCACCCGCACTAAAACACTGACATGAGGGAAAGGAAAAGGCTCATTTTTTGGGGGGTGGGATGGTGGGGGTAGGGTGGAGAGGGAAAAAAGCCCCCCCAAAAAAAACCAAAAAAAAAACCACGAGGGTATTAGGAGTTTTTGCAAGATCTTGGCATGAAAATTCCAATAAATGTGAGCTGGTAAAGCATTAAAAGCAACACAGTGGGCACACAAAAACACACGGACGGAGCAGTTTTGGACAATAATATGAGGGGGCTCAGGTGTACCGCTCTTAGGGCTCAAAATTCTTTCCTGCACTCCTGTGGAGAATATATTAACTACTAAGTTAACCGTGCTCACATGGGGCCCACCTACCCACTCTTTGTGCTGAATGTACACATGCTGTGGTTGTGTTTTAGTGTCAGTCTCGATTGCCTATTTCCTCCCCCCCCAAAAAAACATAAAACCTAGTCACATAAGTGTGCAGCATGCATGGGATTATTATGACCCATCAATCCTGACTTCATTAATCTCACCACGCTGTGAAGCCAAAAAACAAACAAAAGGAGTCAATATTTGATCGCTGAGGGGTGATTTTTGAAAAAGATAGAGCAAAATCAAGTTGAAAACCAAGTGTGAAGGAGTTAACATTTACAGAAGGTTCAACAGAAAACAGCTTCCACATGGAGTAAGATAATAAAAAGGAGAAAATGCGCTGCTTATTATGGGCAAGCGAGAGTGAGCGAACTGGTGCCAGATGTCATTTCAGTGCCATAAATTGAAATAATGATGTACAGTAAACTTTATGCGTTATGTGCCTCCTTTTTGTGGCTTCAATGAAAGATATCAAAGGAATCAAAGCTGCTCTCTTGAAAAAAAAAAAAAACAATAAGCTTGAAAAGGAAGAAATGAATGTTTGGTGATGGAGATGTTATAAATATGGCTCCACAGAATCCACTAAATGCCATTTTGTTTACAGTCGTCTATGACACAGACCACAGCGGGGGCCACAAATACTGTATGTGATTGATCGGAGGGTCACACGATCAACATTCATGTCAGCATTAGAATAATCTGAGCATTAATACAGAAGAAAATGTACATTTATCTGACATTTTTGTTGCTGTGTTGTGTTTTTGTAGTCATTTTGTGTGTCTTTTTTGTTTTTGTAGTAACTTTTGCGTATTTTTGTTGATATTTACTAAAATTATTCAGATGTTTTTTGTGTATAATTAGTCTTTTTATTGTTTTGTGTGTGGAGAATTTTACTATGTTGTTTTTGTCATTTTTGTGTATTTTCTTTTTTAATGTTTAGTATATTTGTTCAGATGTTTTTTGTCCATAATTTTTTTCATTTCGTGCATTTTTGTCATCATTTTGTCATTTGTTGTTGTTTTGAGTATTTTTGTGTATTTTCATTGTCATTTTAATGTATTTTTTCCTCATGCATTTTTATCTTTTGGTCTTTTTTTATTTTTCTTGTGTCTGTTTGGAGACTTTCTGTGTTTTTTGTTGTCGTTATGTATATTTTTCTGTTGTTTTTAGCCGTCTTGTGTGCTTTTTCCTTTAATTTAGGGAGTTTTTGAGCTCATTTTGTGCGAATTACCTCGCAAATTAGACTGTGGGCCGCATGTGGCCCCTGAGCAGCCAGTTGAGAGGCATTTGGTCTACGATTGTTGCTTGAGTAAATATTACAATGACGAACCAGCATCTTAAATAGCAATAATTCCACAAATCAAAGCCTTTCAAAGGCTACGAAGTGAGGCTAGTTCAGGTCGTGGGTGAGTAGTCCCCAGTCATTTAGTTCCATGAATGAGAATCTTTTCTCGTCATGACATGTGGCTGAAATCGAGGGTCACTCAGGTCTTGGACCAACATGTGCAAAGCATGTGTAAATTACCAGGGGTTGAGGAAAGCGTTTCGTGCTAGTTAACATACTTTTCCACACAGTTGAGGGTGGACACTTTGCCTCACAGGGAAGGGATTAGAAATTTGGCATAAAGCGGAAAAAAAAAGAACACAGTGTAACCACAAAGCAATGTGTTTGATCCAAGGACCAAGGAGCCCGACCGGCTTCTGCCATCGTCTGAAGACTACAGCAACAAAAAGAAATGACATGCATGAAAATCAATGAGAATTAGGCCATACCTTTAGCTATAAGCTCAAAGCAGTGCCATATCAAAGGATTGACGTTTGAAGTGAGAGATCAAAGGCCGGGGTCAGAAGTTGTGGCGGTAATCTGCGTCACATGTTGCTTAACACAGTTTAGTTAAATGTGTGGCTGATTAAAAAAAAAAACTGGAGCCTAAGCTGAAACAACACACTTTGTCGTGTTTTTTTGTTCTTCCCAAAAGTGCGAGAATATTTAAAGCCTCTGAGTAACAATAACAAGACTAATTACAAAAATTGCCAATATATTGATTTATTTGTTAAGTTAAGTTCACGACACAAAATCCAATCAGAACAAAGTTTCTTTTTTGGACGATATTCTTTTTGGTGTTGAAAGGAGGGACAAGTCGGTAAGTGAGCCAATAGGAAATTAGCTGATTGTGTTTATCGACATATTGATCACTAAATCTGTGTGTATTTACAAATATTAATACCGTCTCAGGGTGTAGGAAAAACCATTATTCAGCGTTACATTGCAATATTTCACAGCACGATTATAGTATCAATCCAAAAAATGTCCAAATCAATTATTCTAATCATGTTTTTAGCGCAATTCATTTGTTTTTGTTTTGTTCGCTAACATTTGCATAGCATGTAAACGCCTGGTGACTTGGTGTCAGTAAATGCACCATCAGACCTTTTTAAACTCACTCACTCCTCAAAGTTAAACTTTTTTGAAAAATGTAATTTGACAGTTTGATAAACATATCACTTGTTTTTGTTCTTGAATTACAGTTAGTTACCATTTACTTGTTCTCACAAGTTCAAAAAAATAAAAAAAAATTCTATTTCATACCAACATGTTCTTGTAAAGGTGAGTGTTGTAATTACTAATAATGCAATATATTGTGATGCATATTGTATTTCTTAGTATCGGGATATACATCGTATCGAGACATGCACATCGCGAATCATATCATCATCCCATGAGGTTGATCAATGGTAAATTAATCATTAAAACGATATATAAAATCTTATATTATATATATTTTAAGTCCACTAAAATCCTAATGTCATTTAGTCGACTCAAACTAGACTATACAAGCAAAATAGTTCTGAGAACTACGTTTTCACTAAAATAAGTTGCATTAATTTGCGGTGAAGAAAAAAATTAGATTCAAGACACAAACACTCATTTTATTTATTTACTTATATACAGAGAACATACAGTGATATAAAAATAACTGACAAGAAGATGCAAAGAGGGAATAAATAAGGCTAATCTTTAGAGTCCATTGAGTTTTTGACACGTCACATGATGTTAGCCTCACGTTGAATGCGTGACAACAAATCTCCAATCTTAAGGAATTTCCGAG
Organism: Gouania willdenowi; assembly: GCF_900634775.1. Lineage (NCBI taxonomy): Eukaryota > Metazoa > Chordata > Actinopteri > Blenniiformes > Gobiesocidae > Gouania > Gouania willdenowi. Next base: position 8,102,092 of record NC_041045.1, read on the forward strand.
TGGGGGTGGGGGTAAGTCGACTTGAAATCCCCAGACAAAACATGTCCCCCTTTTCCTCTTGAAGTCGGACAATTTGATTTGAGAGTGAGCAGATGTGTGTGGTGGTGGGTGGAGTCGAACAGGAAAACATGGCATCCAGAAAAGAAACTAGGCACAGGATGGTATCTGCAGGAAGAATTACGCAACCGCTGCTTTCACCGGCTTGTGTACCACATGAATGAGCGCGATCACGTCCAACACCTCGGCAGCAGAAGGCCAAACGGGAAGCAGGACAATCAAGACACACACAGAGAGAAAGAGAGAGAGGAGTGTGTGGCTGTTTCCTTCTTTTTTGCGGTTTGCCCCCATTATGCAGGAGCTTTGTCTTCCTGCAGTCTCACTGAGAACATGCCCTCCCACTGTGTTCTGACCCAGGCTAGCAGACCCTGGAGGAGCTCACTGCTCTCTGAGCGCACACACCACGTCCTCTCCTGTTTCACCGTCTGCAGGACAGAAAGGAAACGTACACGTTAGAAGAGTCAGTCCACTTCCTGTCCAACATCTGAGAAAAAAAAAAACAAAACACTGCTAACGACCTCATCGTAAAGCTTAATGTCCACCCTGCGTTGGTGGTCGGGCCACACCACCACTGAGCTCACGCAGCTGATCGGTAGCGTTTCTAAGACAGCGACGCTCCCGCTGGTTGGATCGCCACTTTCACTCTCTGCTGCCACGCTTTTCCTCCACTGGTGATCCTCATGCAGCAGGTAGAGCGTTTCTCTGGTGGCCAGGAGCGTCAGTGGTGTCCAAAAGTCCTCTGGAGAGAAGACGGCCTTGTTTAAAGGGGCAGTATTATGAAATTTTTGCTACAGTGATATACATTCCTTTAACCTCATTCAGAGGGACAAAGTTGAAAAAGTTCTGTTTCCTCCCTCCTTTGTTGTTCCACATTTTGTAAAAAGTCAGCTCCAAATGAAACACTTGGAATTTCCCCCCCTTATGACGTCATAATGCGGAAACTCCTCCTCCTGACACTCCTTGCTCCTTCTACCCGACATAAGAATGTAAGCTCCTCCCTCTCAAACTACCTCACAGGTAAAACAAACATAGCGACAGCAGGTTGATATCAGTTATTATCTTTACGTCCAGTTTAAAAATAATCCAAACAGTAGCGCAAGCGCTCACAATCAGTTCCATTTTTAGTAGCCGTTACACTGCCTCGTATCGCCTTTATGGGATGATCTGACATGTTTGTGACCCAGTGCGAGGCAGCGATCGGACGAAACAATGGACAATTGTCTTAAATGGACTATTTCTGTGGTCACAAGAGGTGAGGAAGACAAGAAAGCGACGTAGCAGCTCATGTGAGTGTTTGAAACAGCTGACTCAGCTGATAGTTGAGCGTTTACCTCCCTGCACCGCAGAGCGAGTGGTCACAATCAGTTCCATTTTTAGTAGCCGTTACACTGCCTCGTATCACTTTCATGGGATGATCTGACGCGTTTGTGACCGAAATGTGACACAGCAGTAAAATAATAGACTATCATCTTAAATGGACTATTTCTGTGAGGTGAGGAGGAAGACTGTTAATGATTTACTGCTGCTGTTATAACAATAACATTATATACGCCCACTCATGCATATGTAGCCTGTTTTTAGAAGCGCTCTGAAACTGACATTTCAGAGGGCTAAAACTCCAGTAAAATTGGCATTTTTCCACTAAACAATTTTTCCACAAAATGTTTCCAGTCACACTTTACTTAAAGTTTTATACCAGGGTTCCTACATCATTAGTCAAATTAAATTCAATACTTTTTAAACCTTTTTATTGCCATTAGAAATTACATTTAAAGGCAGGATAGGTAATTTTCGAAAACTAGCATGATTTTGAAAGTAGCATCCTCCGAGAGCTCCGCTTTTACCCGCCCCCTTCCTTCTGTGCTCCCTCGAAAGCCACGCCCCCTCACTTACATGCACGAGCGCTGGTGCTCCAGAAGCGGACATATCTTTCTTTTCTTGCCCTTGTTAGCAGGGCAAGCCAATACCAGTAAACGTGGAACATGTAATTTCTCCTCCGCCATTCTACAGTCAATTTGAATTTTCAACGCTAACACCGTTTTAACTGTCACCGGTGACGCACTTTAAGTGTGGGCTAATGCACGCAAAGGGTCGAGGACGAGCAGGGAGACGTGATTGGTTAATAAAAAAGGAACCGTCTTTTTTCATTGGTCGAAGTTTTTTCATTGGTCGTACAGCTGCTACAGATGATGTATTTTCTTCGTTACATTTTCAGAGCATAGAAGATCTTCAATTCTGTCAGGACATCAAGACAATTTCAACCAAAAACTTAACAAGTGTATCTGGAGAAAATTACCTACCCTACCTTTAAGACCAACTTCACAGTAAACTCAATTACTGGAGAAAAAAACACCACATCAATTCCATAGGGTTAGGGTACATTTATTTCTAGTGCAGACGTGCAACTGGTGACCCCCAAAGTAAACACAAAAATACACAAAATAAGTCATTTTTTAATGCAGATACTTGAGTGCTTTCACTGACTGAGCTATTTTGACCTTTATTAGAATAGTTTTTGACAAAGCGTGTCTGTTTCTCTCCTCTAGTATTAAAAGTGAGAAATTTTCTATGATGTGAGTGACTTCACGTCGTCATTAATCACGTTAAGTGCAGGTGTGACCCTCTGATCTCGGGTGAAGCCTGACTTGCTGCTCCTCATCCACAACAATAACTTGTCCTGTTATGTTCCATATCAGAGAACTCCATCTTCAGGGGGAATCAGTGGCATACTGAAGGCAGATTGAGACTTGTTTAAAACTGACTCAGCTGTGCGTGTGTGTGTGTGTGTAGCCTGCAGCGACCACGGCCTGATGCGGCGCTGCATCGCTGAATAATGAGGAGAAATGCAACAACAGCAGAGCTCAAAGAAGGTTCCTGCCTTATTTTATCATCTCGAGCTGGGTTTCCCTTACAGATTTTTGCAAAATAAAAGCAAAAAAGTCAGTATAATTGCACTTTGAACGCGTTTCCATTGATTGTTGTTTTTGAGCCTCGTAACTCCCATGAATTCTGATTCCGCGAGACTTTGCTGCAGGAATTTGGACGCTCCAAACCTCCTTATAACACTCTGTATTCCTTTATTGTTTCACATCTAATATGGCAGTAATAATAAATATTTAAGTATAATGCCAAGAAACGTAGCAAAAGTTTGATAAACATACCACTTGTTATTACAGTTAGTTATCATTTACTTGTTCTTGCAAGTTTAAAAAAATGAAGTAAATTGTAATTCAAACCACTTTGTACTTGTAAAGGTGAAATGTGTGATTCATGATATTGCGATATATCGCGATGTATATCATATTGTTTAGTATCGGGACATAATGCATCGTGACTCCTATTGTATTGTTATTCCATCGGGTTGATCAATGGTCAATTATTCTTTAGAAAGATGAATAAAATCTTATGCTTTTATATTTTAGTCGACTATTTCAGTAACAGATTTAAAACTAGAATAATGAGCGATTTGAGCATAATTACAGGAAAGAACAAAAAGTTGTTTTTTTTCCTGTCATTCTGCATGTTTGTTGTTGTCTTACTCGTTGTGAGGCTTTTTGTGCATTTCTGTAGTCCTTTTGGTTATTTTTCCTGTAAAATATTGTGCGTTTGTGCTGCCATTTTGCATTTTTTTGGAATAATTTGTGCGCATTTCTGCTTTCGTTTTGGTTGTTCGTGAGTACTGTGGGTCTAAAGTCATTTTTTAGGTTTTTCTTGTCTTTTTGTGTACTTTTGTTGTCATATTCTGTAAGTTTGTATACTTTTCCGAGTAATTTTGTGTATTACTGTTGTCGTTTTGTGTTTTCCTCGTCTTTTAATGTATTTTCCTGCAATGTTGTAATTCATTGTATTTTTAAATGTATTCTTGCTCTTTACTCTTGGCATGTGGCCCCCGGGCCGCCAGTTACCTATGTCTGATTTTGGCCACAATCGTGCAGCCCTAATCTGAGCCAGATACGGGCTAATAGTCATTCATTCATGCTCTCTTGTCTTGGTTGTGAAATCTACTAAAGACAAATAAAATGCCTGAATCCAAACCAGATGTATGTCTCAGTTTTCCTTCACCTTGCAGCACAAAAGCCAGGATGTAGAAGAACTGTAGCTGTCCGTCCTCCACATCCTCCTGGATGTCGTCACACACCAGAGGCCTAAAACGTAAAAAAAAAAAAAAAAAAAAAAAAAAAAAGAGCACAAGTTCGTTAAAAAAACCCAAACAAACAACAACCAAAGCCGTTGCTAATTGTCGTGTTGGGGCTGAGACGTGGGAACGCTGTGGCAGCTTGTGGCTGGCAGGTGCGGCTCTGTCAGATGGAAGCACTTCACAAATCACAGGCACGTCTCACAGTAGCTGTGAAGCAAAGGGGATAATTGACATAATAACAGCAGACAGCATTGCTAGGATTGCTGGGAGTGGTCTGACACTGAGGTCCACGCCGCAGCTTGGATTAGTTTGTATTTTTGGAGGATTTGGGTTGTGAAATTTTGTCACCTGAAGACAAATTAAGAGGTATTAAGTTTGATTTGAGGTTAGAGAGACGTGGTGGGATGAAAACAGCCTGATTAAAGTTAAACATTATCATCTAAAGGGAATAAATACATCTTTTCCCAGTGTTTCTAACAGTTTGTCTGTGTTGTGCATTGATCTAACGGAGAGAGAAAGTGGAGCTGTAGCTATAGAAGCAACTGGTGCTGCTAACAAACTGCACATAAGGACATGCACGCTCCCAGATTGGCGGGGGCCACACATGGTTCATATTAAGATGTGGTTTACCAGCTAATTTGGCGAGCCGTTTCACAAAACAAAGTCTAAAAAAAGCCAATGGTAATCAACTAAAGCTGTGAGAGAAATGTGCAGCGTTAAAACATCTGCAGATGTCACCAAGTCTCAAGAACCTGCGTCACTCAGCCAGGCCACGGTTTCTGCTTTTCCTACCAGAGGTGGTGCTGTGGGGTGAGTCTGGTGGTGGAGATAGACTTCAGTTTGCTCTCGGCTTTGTGAGCCAGCTCGCGGACGATGCCTGCGATAGAACGACAAAACGGGAAGATTAAGGGAGCGAAGGACGGCCCAAAGACTTTTTGAAGAGTCAGCGTTGCCAGATAAAGACGTGAATAAAATGTCGATGTTTTGGGTTTAAAGCAAGGGTCACCAACCCTTCTGAATCTGTACTGGCTAATGGCTAACAGTCAGAAAAGAGGATCTTAAATGCTACATTTCACTTTAATTAGAGGGTCAGATAATAAGGAAGGCTAACGGTAACTTAAAAAAGGCAGGAAATGTTTGTTTCAACATGCAACAGTTTATTTCTCATAGAAAATCCCCCGAGCTACCAACAAACAACTTTTAACTGATCGTAAAACATGTAAAATGAGTCAAATTCACCTTGTGTTTAAAAAAAAAAAAAATATATATATATATATATATATATATATATATATGTATATCATTATATATAACATACCACTCCCCATACACCAAATCTACAGCATTTAAAAGCATTTGTCACAATTTTTCAGTGAAAATAACATTTAAAGATGGTTCATTTAATACTAAAACTTTATCAGGTGCAGCAGTATTTAACTTTACTAAGTAATAGTTTGAATCCTAGAAAGTAATTCAGATTTTGGGCCCCTCACATGGTTCATGAGGGCTACCTGGTGCCCACGGGCACCGTGTTGGTGACCCTTGGTTTAAAAAAATCTAAAAAATATATTTGTGATCAGCAAAAAATAAATGTCAATGACATGCCTTCTGTAGGAAATGTGCTTTACAAATAGAGTGAAGCATTCAGGATCATTTAGCAGCTTTCTCAGTCCAAAAGACAACTTGTGCTGCTTTGGGTTGCTCAAACAATCAGTAAAAGTTAAAAAAATAAATGAAAACCTCTTTTGTTTAGGGATGATAAATTAAAACCATGACCCGAAAAAATCTGTGACCACAGGGGGCGACAGTTCCCACTCTGCTGTTTCGTAGACACCATTAAGGAGAGAAGAAGAGCTCCGTGTGCATCAAATAAAGGCAACCAGGATGCAGTGGAGTATTTACAGTCTACATCTTGGATTTATTGATCTACGAGGCCTACACTATGTCTTTATCTGATAAAAAATGTTTTTGTCTCCTGCAGCTTTAATACAGTTTTTTCAATTCACAAGCCCTGCTGTCGAAAGATAGGAACTATATGATAAATAAAAATGTTTAAATGCAGTTTCCAGCTTGTTGAGAGAACATTTTCAGACGATGCAACACATTACCAGGTCGTGTAAACTCAAAAGCAGAAAGTTAGTGAGTGAAAAATGACAATAAAAAAAACAACCTGATTTATTAAAAGGCGTAGGCGACTGAAAATGTCACGCCCGGACATTCAAGGAAATATTCGCACACAAAAGGCAGAACTTAAGCCGAGACGACCCGTGCTGTGTGGACTGGGTGGACTGGGACAAGAACGAGGTCTCTGGTTGCAGGTGTAGCGTTTCAGCTGCATTGAAATGAGCGGCTGAGAAAATGTGGGAAAGGCAATCCTCTGGGTCACAGTCGCAGGCATGAACTGCAGCGTGTCACTGAATATGACAACAATACGCGACAGAGGAGATCAGTGCAGAACGGGCTGAATAGAGAGGATTTAAAGAGGGCACACACAGAAGAAAAAGTGCACAAAACAAATTGGAATCATGTGACTTTAATCGCCAAAACAGAATGTTGTGATGACGCAAGTGATTGAATACAGGTGACGTGTCTGTGGTGGACGTATTTCAGTACATTCAAGCACTAAAGCGTCTTCTAAGCAGAGTGAAAATAATGAAAAGTTGACTTTTAGTCTGTCGGCACATTTCACTGAGCTCTATTGGGATCCTCTGCAATTCATTTACGACTGTAGCTGATCAGCATTGTAAAGATCATTACTTGGAAGTGGGAATAAACTAGTGATGCACCAAAAATTTGGCCACCGAAAGTGACCCAAAAGTGCATTTTCGGCTGTTCTTGATAGGCGTTAAAAAAAGCATTACTTGGATGTGGAAATAAATGAATAATGCCACAAAAATTCAACCACCAAAAACCGCATTTTCAGCAGTACTTGATCGGCTTTATAAAGATAATTAATTGGATGTGGGAATTAACTGAAAATGGCCCAAAAGTGCATTTTTGGTTTTTGGCAGAAACACTTTCATCCACTGACACAATCGACTGAAACAGGAAGTTTTCAAACACCGCAGTCAGCGCGCTAGTGTCTGGAAGCGGTCCGTGGAGCTGCCATGTTTTGACACATCTGAGCATTAAAGCGGGGGTCAAGTTAAATATTTTATTTCCATTTCATTTGATATTGTACATTGTTGGAATGTCGGTGTTAATCAAAACGTATACGTATATTTTTAATTATTATATTCTTTGAGCATTAATATTACCTTACACAATTGTAATGCTTTGATTTTAGTGAGGTTAGTACACACCCAGCCATAAATGCAATGGTACTAAATATTGGCATAATAATAATTTGGGCTTTGGTTTTCTAATGATCGTTTTTCGATTTCGGTCAAGAACTTTTATTTCGGTGCATCCCTAGAATAAAGCAGAAGCAAGATGGCAATAGTAAATGATCACCTTATTTATTATACCTGCAATGAATCAAGTAAATATCTTAAATAAGAGTCTAAACTGATTTGTTTTGTCGGATTTATGCTGTGCAAATTCTTAATATACAGTATATGGCATCTCAAAGCTATTATGATTATTATTTAATTATGATTATTTTAATTTTATTATTATTACTTCTTTATTTTATTTATTATTATTTTATTCTGCGTAAATGAAATGCATTGATACCCACATGACCCTGCCTTCTTGTTAAGTTTAAGTGTCTGTATGGTGTTTATTTGAAAATAAAATAAAATTATGTTTTTAAGAGAAAACTTATTTAATTTGACTCTCTTTCAGAAGCCCAGTCAGTTACAGGCATGTACATTATTATTTAATGTACACACAATTGTTTACCTTTAACTGATTTTAGCGAGGTTAGCTCACAGTCAGAGCCAGTATTACAATGGTACTAATAATTGCCATAATACTTTTTTTCTTACGATATTTTGGATTTCAGCCTTAGTTTCCTCATTTTTTATTTTTTAGTTTCGACCACGAATAGTGAGTTAAGTAAGAAAAAGTACTGTATGCACGATTCACGGTATCAGCCGATATATCAGAAGTGAAAAACAACATGAAATCCAGTGAAGTCTTGATTGAACCAAACAGAAGCTTCAGTTCTCCGCTATTATCTGAACAGGAAGATGGTTTTTGTTCCGTTAAATGTCATTGTCCAAATGCAGAGTTGAGTCAACATTTCCTACGAAGTTGGTCGTCTGGCAATGAAAGGTCTGTGCTGCCATCCAAGTCTGCCCTCAAAGGTAAGCAAACGATGACAAACTGAGAAACGAGTGGGCTCCAAACACACTCTGGTCTGTGTAAACACTGCACCTTCCTCTCAATTCACACACACACACACATTCAACAACTGACGCATCTTAGTGACTAAAGTCAAAGCAAACCTTCGAGGTTCTTCAAGTCTTAATGTGTGAAGTTAAAATAGCTTTTAAGTGAACCTTTCCTTTCATTTCTGATAGTTTGTCCACATGATGACAGAAGCCAAACTTGAAACTGGTCTATTCTATTTACAAGTGATTCAACAGCTGGAAGCATTTGGCCTCTCGGTATCCGTCGGCGTCTTTTTTTTTTTTTTTTTTGACACGAGCAGGTAACGCAAACACCACATGCTTGCCAGCGCTGGTCACTGTTGGCCGTGACAGATCGAAAACAACATCCCTGGTGTTTTTGACTTTTGCCTGCTCTGTTTTGGAGACACTGTGGTCTTGCTGAGAGCAATCTGGAATCGTTTGGAGCCACAGAGAAGACAACAAAGTCAACGGGCTGTTTATGGACTTAAATGGAGAGAAAAGGCCACCACAACGAGACGGAGAGTCACAGGCGGGCGTGAGAGAGAGAGAGAGAGAGAGAGGAAATTAAATGTGACCTTGCACTGTCACAGCACAATTTCAAATATTAGGTCAAGACCTTTTTGAATATAAACGTAAAAAAAAAAGCAGCGTATTATCATCCCTAGTTAATCTATCCATTAATCATAAAAGATAAATCACAGCACATTTTTGTTGTCGTTTTGTGTATTTTTCAATTATTTTATGTGTATTTTTGTTGTCGTATTGTGTGTTTTTTAGAATAATTGTGTGTTTTTGCTTTTTTCAAATGTGTTATTATGAGTCATTTTGTGTTTTTATTATTTTTGCGTATTTTTTGTTGGTATTTTGTGAATTTTATTGTAATTTTGCATGTATTTGAAATCATTTTGTAAAATTTTTGTATGTTTTTGTGCATTTTTGTTTTGATTTTTTATATTTTCTGTTATTTATGTGAATCTTTGTTTGAAATTTATTTTGTGCATTTTATTGTTGTTTTGTGTGTTTTTTTTTAATATTAATTGTGTGTTAAAATAAGTAATTTTGTGTTTTTGTGTATTTTTTGTTGTTGATATTTTCTGTATTTTATTGTAATTTTATATGTATTTGAAATCATTTTGTAACATTTTTGTGTGTTTTTTGTGTATTTCTGTTTTCATTTTCTACATTTTCTGTTATTTATGTGTATCTTTGTGGTCATTTTGTGTATTTTTGTTGTCCTTTTGTTTATTTTATTGTAATTTTGCATGTATTTGAAATTAATTTGCAACATTTTGTTGCCATTTTGTCTATTTATCTGTTGCTGTGTAATTTTTTTCTACTTCTGTGAGTCATTGTGTGTGTTTAATTTGGTAGCAGCACAAAATTGCCCATGTCTGATCAACACTATGTACAACATTTAGGGTCAAAATCAAAATCTATATTTTTGCAGACAGTCCACGCTCACCAAGGAGCCCCAGTGTAATAAAAGGCCTTTGGTGCTCCAATGCAGACGAGGCGGCCAGGCCAGGATGTGCTGTGCTTATAAGCTAATGCAGGGGGGGGGGGGCACGTCACTAAGCTCACATATGGTTTAGTATTCTCTGGGAGAGGAACACACTGTTCCTATACCTGCCTCAGCCTCAGGGAAATCAACAGAGCTCGCCTATATTAAAGCCTGTTTCCTTTGTTTGTGAGCAGCATCTTTTTGAAAAAGTGCCAGAGGAAAAGAGCAAAAACCAGACTTTCCAGTGGGTTGAGACATAAAATCTCCTCTGCACTTTGATGAATTTGAATCTCTCCTTTGTGTAGTCGTTCACCTGTTAATGTTGAGAAGAAGCGCTTGCATCGGACACTGTCCCCGACGAGCAGCGTGTAGGCCACGCCCCCGAGCTCTCCGAACTCGATGTGGATGGTCTGTGAGGCCAGACCCACCTCGAGGTAGCTGAGCTCCACTATAGAGTAGCTCTCTTTCTTCTGGAGCCAGTCGCTGAGGTGGCCTCTGCCGAGAGGAAAACCAACGAGATCAGGTTTTTAAATGTCACAAGTTGATCTATAAAGATGTCAGTTATGTATTAATAATTGCCTAAGGCGGGGGTTCTCAACCTTAGGTTTGCGAGGCACTGGGCGAGACTTTAACAATATCAGCCCATTTTTGCTTATTTCTTTTTACCATTTTTCTTCTGCAACTACACCAAACTTGCCATATTTTCACCAATTTTCATCACTTTTTCTTCTCATATTTTTGCTCCATTTCAGAACAGACGGGGTCAGAGTCTTTTAAAGTGAATAGTGGGGCGACGCCCATTTTTTCCATCTCTGATGTGCCGACCTTTCACTGACTCATCATATTAAGGAAGCTACGTGCATGTCTGACTTTGATCTTCTTACCAGGTTTGGGGTCAATTATAATTGTAATTGTGTAATTAATTACTATGATGATGTAATTATTATTGTAATCATAGTTGCTGTTGTAATCATAATTGAATTGCAATTGAGTACAGAAAATTGACTTTGTACTTGGCATTAAATTCTATTAAAAAAATGTCATTTACAATGTAATTAAAGGCAAAACTGGGGAAACATGTTACTGTTCGATGTCTTACACACAGTTCTCTTGAGGACATCAATATGTTTCATTGATTAGGAACCCTAACAAGGTAACTAAGAGATGAAAAAGAAGTTAGATGATAGATAATAACTTTAATGTATTTACAGCTGATTTAAAACCAAACTGACCAGTTATCATAACAGATGCTAACAGAAAGCTAACACAAGAAGGTTATGTTTTATGTGGTAATGTATTAAATGCTCAGTAATTGTGATTAATTGTAATTTAACTTTAGTAATTGAGAGTGTAATTGTAATTGACTTTCAGTGGGAAAATAATCTTTTTATTTGGGAAAAATGCATGTCAACGTAATCGTAATTGAGCTGTAATTGAACATGAATAATTGAAGACGTAATTGTTGCTATTGAAAAATGTATTTGACCCCAACCCTGCTACTTACCGCCCATCTGACGTCATCTCCAGGAAGTAAATGCGCTGGTTTGAAACCACCATGAGTGAAGGAACCTCACCTGGTTCCCCAAATTTCACGGCAGACATCTAAAAGAAGAAAGAAAATCACTTTGGACTTTTTCTACCAGGGTGGAGATTTGAAAACAGCCATGTGGACTTACTGTACTGCTTTCATTTGCACTCAGACAGTTCAACAGTAATATAAACTGGAATTTAACAACCCGTGTTGTTTGGTAAATAAACATGACGAGGATGAAGGCAGCGGGGCCTCTTTTCCACAGCTGGCGTTTCCGCTCGTTGCTTTTTGTCTAGGTTTCTTATGGCAAAAATTAGTCGTTCAAACAAGACACCTCACAGCCTTTTATTACAGTCTGAAAACAATGCAACGTTAACTCAACCAAAGTCTCTGAAACCACCTTTTTTCAATCCCCGTCTTCATGGAATCGATAAAAGTCAAATTAAAAGCCCATTGTTTCAACTCTAAAGTAACTCATACAACAATATAAATTTGTTTCAATCCAGAAAGGTTTGAAAACATCTCTTTATGCTCACTAACCTTAAGGAAACAGCGCAGCTCCTCTTCTTCCTCAAAGACTTCGACATCCAGGAAAAGCTTGAGCCGATGGTCCACGACCTCGTAGTCTTCAGACAGCAGGTCCAAATCTACTTAAAATAACAGACACGCTCATGTTTAGCTTTTCTGATAAAAAAAGGTATTTACTGCAAGCAGAGGGAAAGAAATAGATACTTTTTGGCTTTTATGGCAGCAAAGCTTGATTTTACAGCAGCAGATTGCTGCGTAAGCCAACGGCCATTGAGCAGAAAAGCAATAAAAGGCAATAAACCCATCATAGAACAGCACAAAGAGTCATTTTTAAACTGATGAATGGTTACAGCTCATCCAAAATGGCAGGGAACGGGCCTGCAGAGGCCAAAGCATGGCTCCGAGTCTTTGATTTGAAAGGTATCCCAAAACCACCAAAGCTCCTCTCCAAGAGGAGAAAAATCGAGGACTCTGTATCGCAACAATGAGTGAAACGAATGTCATCCTCAGCCTTTGTGCAGCCTGAGACAGCGATTTGAGCAGCACAGATTACATGATGCTAGCCCTGCTGCTTCAGTTTAGAAAAGAGGCAGAAATGATACAGAGAGCTGTTATTACCACTCGGCCCGCTCGCTCTCTGGCTCTCGTTTTTCTCCCATCGCTTCCAGTAATGACTCCAATCTGTCTTGTTGCACATTTACCATGTGGTTCATTTAAAAATGGCAGACAGATGTGAGGAGCAAAGCAAACGCCGTCACAAAAATATACACAGCCTCAAAGGATTTCTGTGCCACCGAGAACCCAAAAGATCTAAAACTGTTTCCCATCACCACTCACTTTCCCTTTCTGTGCTAATCCATCCCTAACATCTACAATAAAGCTGAGGTGAACAGTTTAGATTGATATATTTCATAGTTACAGCATGACTCGAAGAGTTTTCACATAATGCAATAAATAAATAATTATATACAGGGTTTAGAGAAAGTAAACGCACAAAATGATAAAAAAAAAACACAAAATGACAGAAAAATACAAAAAAAAACCTGGCAAAAATACAACAGACAACAAAAATACAACAAAGGACAACAAAAATACACTGAAATGACTGGTATACACAAAAATTACTTAGGATAAGTTACTGTATATCAGATTAGGATATATCATCTATAAAGCAAGAAATCTCTGTGTGTGTGTGTGTGTTCCATGTTTCAACATGGCTGCTACTTGGTTCAAGGGTGCGAAACGTCGGATTTGTTTGGACTGCAATGATACCGCCCGGGTTGGGGGCGGAGCTACCACAGTTACATCACGTGAGTGATGATGTCATCAGTCCTACCTCCAGAGTGATGGTGTCATCAGTCCTACCTCTATTAAAGCAAAGAATCTGTGTGTGTCTAAAATATCTCTGCGGTTCAGGATCAGACTGACTGAGAGTTTCAACATGGCTGCTGCTTGGTTCAAGGGTGTGGGATGTCAGATTTGTTTGGACTGCAATGATACCATTAATAAATTATCTCTATAAAAGCAAGGAATTTCATAAATGCTTTCCAAATTCCGTGTGCATTTAAAATGTTGTGGATTAATGACACTAAACGAGTCCGGACCGAGTCTGTTCTGGTCTGTGGAGATCCGGATCCTCGAGGAATTGATTTAATTTGGTCTTCCAGCTCACAAAACCCAAGCTGCTTGAGGTCCAGTGTGAAATATCCACAGTCAGTCATGATTTGGGGTGCAATGTTCTGTTCTGTTCTGTCCCTCACCCGTCTTCCTCCAAACCCTTGTACCTTGATTCCCGAATGAAAGACACATTTTACTTTCATCGGAGAAGAGGACCTTGGACCACTGCCAAACAGTCCAGTCCTTCTTCTCCTCTTTTTTTCTGCAAAAACTGAAAAGTAAATGGTGATTCCTTCACAGTATTCTAATTTATTTAATTCCCATTTTCATGGTTTCTGTGAGCTGGAAGCCTAAATTATATAAAAATAAACAAATAAATACTTGAAATCGTTTAAACTGTGGGCCCTGAATCTATAATCTATAAAGTTTAACTTTTTGCATGGAATTATGGAAATCAAACAACCTTTCTAAATTTTTTAGAAAGGGTCTGTACATCCAAACATACAATGTAACAGAAAAATACACAATATGACAATAAAACACACAGAAAAATATACAAAATGACAGACCAAAATACGAGACATCACTTAAAAAAAAAAACGAAATATAATAAAAAATACATCAAAGGTCTCATGACACAAAATATACAGAATGTGACAAAAAATAAATATATCAGAAAATTACAGAAACTTAAACATGACAAACAAAAATTACTCATGACACAAAATATACAAAATGACAAAAAAAAAAATACACAAAAAATGAGACAAATACACAAACCAATACTCAAAAAACAAACTAAATAAAATATACACAGAATGACTTCAAAAAGGCACAAAATGACTTCATAAACACACACAACACAACAACAAATACAGACGAAACCCTTTGTTGTTTCCTGTGTTAATGCTCAGATTGGTCATTTTCTAAATGCTGACATGAATGTTGATAATGTGGCCCTCGAATCAGACAATCACATTTTTGTGCCCCCGCTGTGATAAAAGTTGCTTATCTCTGGATTATTGAATTTTTTTTTTTAGAAAAAATGGGAATAAGCTTAGCTCACCGTCAGGGCTGTATGGGACTACAGGCTGGGTCTGGACCTGAGGTGGTGTAGCCCCCGTGATGGAGTAGTGGTAGCTTCCTGCTAGGTCTTCTTTGCTTTGATACTCCGTGTTGTACAAGAGGCTGCTGGTGTTGCCTGGGCTGTCCCCGATGTAGAAACAGCTTCCCTGAGCTGTGACGAACGCAGGCTCTTCTACTGTAGTGGATCTCTCCTGGATGAGGTCAGCATCAGCATTAGCATCAGTGTGTTGGTCCTTTAGTGAGAAAGTATAACGTTACAGTAGAAGAAAACAAAAACAAAGTGAGGTATCTGAGGAAAAAGACCTTCTTGGGGTCACAGGTGGGGGGCTCGTCTTCACTGTCACAGATTGGAGTGCTGCATTTTGGTGCCGAATGCACCTGAACCACATGGTCACTCCCACATTCTGGACAAATCTTTAATATTCCTACAAAAAGGAACAGATAAAAAAGTCAATCAGATTAATGATATATTTTGGATTAATCGTACTATATAGTTCCGTAATCTTCATTACTTCAAGTTTATCCAGTGTATGTTGGTGACAGGGGTGGACTGGGACAAATAATCAGTCCTGGCATTTTCTATCCATACCAGCCCACTACATTATCAGTGACACCACGAAGAACGTGGTTCTTCTTTTTTAACCCCTTTTTTTACCTTTTTCCTTTGGCCATTTTGCAAACTTCTTTTGTCCCATTTGTGCCCATTTTCAAAAAGTTCTGACACTTTTTTCATACTTCATCTACGTTTTGTCAATAAATACCCCCTTTTTTCTTATTTTTGTCCATTTTTGATACTTATTTTTTACACTTTCATCCAATTTTTGTCCTTCAATTTTTTTGGCCACTTTTTATTCAAATAAGATAACTTTTGTCCAATAAATACTACTTGTTTCCTTTTTACCCTACATTTTACCTCTTTTTGTGCCACATTTTGCCCTCCTTCACTATTGATTGCCACATTTTTGCTCATTTGAGTGACCCTTTGCCATTATATATCCCGTGGTTCCTCTTAATTTGCCATTTTTGGGCCATTCTTGAC
This sequence comes from Gouania willdenowi, assembly GCF_900634775.1. Lineage (NCBI taxonomy): Eukaryota > Metazoa > Chordata > Actinopteri > Blenniiformes > Gobiesocidae > Gouania > Gouania willdenowi. The sequence goes on from NC_041045.1 coordinate 8,117,887, forward strand.
TGCTTTTGGAACATTTTAGTCACTTTAAACTCTTTTCTTGTCACATTTTTGCCACTTTCGGCTATTTTTGGCCACCTGTTACCATGTCTGCCTACACTCGCTCATCAAAAAATAAAAAACAAAAAAAAATAACACGCAGCGGACCGGACCGCTTTGAGTCCCACTCCGGGTTGATGCCTGGTATGCCAGATGGCCAATCCATTTCTGGTTGGTGATATTATAATGTAGCACACAGGGTGCATTCAGTGCCTTTGTGTCCTCAGGGCATGAATTTCTCTGACTCACAAAAAAGCCTTCAGACACGTGTGCGCAAGAAAAGTTCTCTGCAGGAAGAATACTGTGGGGAGCTGTTGGCTAAGCACTGAAACAATGAAGCGTGAAGCGCGTGTGGGACAAAGCCTCTGTTCTGTGTGTGTTCATGCCTCAACAGGTCCTAATGTCAGGTTTACTCTGCCTGCAGGGAGGGGAGAAGGATGTCATCTTCCTCCAGCTGATTATAGAGGAGAAAGATGAGTGTAGACGAGCTCCTGTAATGTTCAACTGGAGGACTGAGGAACGGTGAGTTGAGCAACGGCTTCAAAAATACACAAAATGACAACAAAAAACACAAAGTGAGAGAAAAATAAACAAAATGACATCAGAAACACACAAAAACACAACAAAAGCACACAAAACGAGAGAAAAAATGGACTAAATTACAATAAATACACACAATATGATAGAAAAATATACTAAATGATAAAGAATACATCAACAAGAACAAAAATACACAAAACGACATCAAAAAAATACACAAAACAATAACAACAAAACACAAAGTGAGAGGAAAATAAACAAAATAACATCAGAAACACAGAATGACAACAAAAGCACACAAGAGAAAAATGTACTATATCACAGCTAAAACACACAATATGAGAGAAAAATATACAACATGATACAGAGAATTGTCAAAGTGTTCAACTGCTTTGATGAGGTTAAAGGCATTCGATGGTTGCCATGGTAGCCTAGACTTGTTTAAAGGTGTCTTCCATGTCTATTCGAAGGCTAAAAATGGACATAAAAAGTTTTATTTATTATTCATCTGAAGTGCATTCATGTTATTGGTTGAGCCTCGCTTTAAAGATTATATTTCAATGTTGCCAATTTACCGCATTTGCAGAATTAGGGAAAAGATCAATTTGATCATACTTTTGGAATTTTTGGAAACATTTCTAAAGGGTTGTGATTGAAATGTTATTTTTCCAATATGTTTTTGTAAGAGGACGAGCTGGGCCACCCCTGGATTAAAGTTGGGCCACATGAGTGAATGAATGGAAGTTAAAAAAAAATCCAATCACACATTTAGATTTGGAGTAAAGCCAGTTATCTGGTTACAAGAAAACAACAAAAAATAATTTATACTATAAAAAGTGTTTTTTTCCCTTTTTGGCTGCTCTGCTGCTAACTGATCCCACATATTTACCGTAAGCAACATTACAACATGGACAAAGTGGAAAACAGACACACAGGTTATGTTCTCTACATTATAAATGTGTCGTTTCTTTCCTCAAACATTAGAAAAATGTTTAACGTCCAACACGAGCCTCTTCTTGTTTCCACACGTCAACATCTGACGTAAAAATCCCGCTCACCTTCCACGTCGTCATGTCCCTCTGCCTCCGCCCACTCCTCCCTTTTCCTCTCCTCCACACCTTTTGGAAGCATCATCTTTCCTTCTCCGTCCGTACCCTGGCTGAACTCTGACCTGCAGCGCAGACACTGCAGTTGAACCCGACTTGGGCCAAGCGCCGAGTCCCGCCGCTGGTTTTCCTCCACCACGTGAGACAAAATGTCAAGTAGAGCCTAGAATGATGACATTACTAATTTAATCAAAATGAGATTAAATATAAACCAAAAAAAGATGTTTTCTAACTGAAAGCGTTTAGGTTTTTCTTCCCCCCCCCCGCCTGTGTCTTACTTTTAATGGTTTCTCTATTAAAACACTTTAGTAATCTGGCAAAAATCTAAAGTTACATAAATGGGCTCGCGTAGCCAACAATGACCACCTTCAGCAAATCTGAGCAGTTAGCTTTCGACAATATGTGTGTTTTCTGCAAACTAACCCCTGTGCACAGCACTGAGCTGTGGTTCGCGGGCGCTCATTTAGTTTTATGTGTTTCAACTCCACTCTTGTGTCTTTTAAAACAACTCGTCGGCTCCCTCAATATATATATAAAAAATAAAAATAAAAAAAAAATCATCAGAAGCTGGCTTTTTCTGTTGCTTTCAAATTATATCTGGCACAGGTTGGATGTTGCACAATAGGAGGAGAGCAACAAAAAAAACAACACAAACTCCCAAAGCGAGGCAGTAAACACGGTACAAGCTGTACTGCTGCTGGTTGATGACACAGAGAAACATAAAAAGCAGGAGCAGGCATGTAAAGTATGTCCGAGAAGTCACAGCAGGGCGTGGGCTTCTGTAAACAAGCCTGAATGAGGATTACTTCATCATATGTCTATAGCATGCCATGCATGTGGTTGTCAGTGTGTTTAACCCTTATATAAGTGCGTCAAAATGGGGATTTTGTGTATTTTGCGTTATCGTGGAGGATTAGCCGTTACTCATTCCTCTGTGTGTGAATGGAAATGTGTGTAGGCTTGCCTGTTGTGCTTGCTGTGGGTCATCATCAAGAAAGACGTAGCATCTCTTCCTTTTGTCTCTGCTGATGTAGTTGAAGTAAAGCTTCACAGCAGGGAGGAATGTTTCTGTATCCTGCAGGAGGAGAAATCAAGATTAAAACTAAGGGTGCAAGAAAAAAAGGATTTCCGTGACATATCAGCGCGATTATCGTATCACTTCAAAAAAAAATGTCCAAATCAATTTTTTAACAAAAGAAAAAAAATTAATTGCGCCAATATGTGTAAGAAAAAAAATCAATTTGGCTATACATCGCAATTTTTGATCGCACTATTATCGTATCAGTCCCCAAAAAATGTCCAAATCAATGTTTTAACATAAAACCCTTTAATTGTGCCAACTAACGTAAGAAAAAAATCGATTCAGCAATATATAGTGATATTTCACCGCACTATCGTATCAATCCAAAAAAAAAAAAAAAAGTCTAGTTAGATTTTTTAACCAAAAAAAACATTTTCATTGCAATAGCATATGTAACAAAAGAATAGATTCGGCGATATATCGCGATATTTTACCACACAATTATCCTATAGATCCAAAAACATGGCCAAATCAATTTTTTTAACAAAAAACCTTTTTAATTTATAGAAAAAACACCAATTCGACAATATATCGCGATATTTCACAGCACGATTATTGTATCAATCCAAAAAAAATGTCCAAACCAGTTTTTTAACATGAAAAAAAAAACCATTTAATTTATATATATATAAAAAAAAAACTATTTGGCGATATAACGCAATATTTCACCGCACTATTATCGTATCGATCCAAAAAAAAAAAAGTTTAATTCGATTTTTTAACAAAAAAAAAACATTTTCATTGCAATAGCATATGTAAGAAAAAAATTAATTCGGCGATATTTTACCACACAATTATCCTATCGATCCAAAAACATGGCCAAATCAATTTTTTAAGAAAAAACCTTTTTCATTTATAAGAAAAAACCTTTTTAATTTATAATAAAAAACCTTTTTAATTTATAAGAAAAACACCAATTTGACGATATATTGAGATATTTCACCGCACGATTATCGTATCAATCCAAAAAAATGTCCAAATCGATTTTTTTAATGAAAAAAAAAACATTTAAATGCGCCAACATATGTAATAAAAAAAATTAATTTGGAAAAATATCGCAATATTTCACCGCACAATAATCGTATCCCGGGTTCAATATCGTCCCCCTTGAGAAAGTAAAAATGATACAATAAACATGAAATATTTTGCAAATTACCAACTTAAGTCAGTTGTAGAGATCTCAGCACCTTCATATACAAATATTCAATTAAAATCGCACAAGTTTACTGGTTGTTATATCATTATTATATAGCAAGACGGCAGTCTCAAATTATTACATGAAATTTCCCCAAATTCTCAAAAACATGGAAATGTCAAGTGAGGATCCTGCAGGGACTGATGTACTCGCATACTTTATCATTTAGATGTGAAAGTGCAAACCAGAGCACATTAATGTTTAATTTGCTCTTTTTCCAACCTAAAATCTGTGGTCCACTTAACATCCAACTGGTCCATGTTTGGCCCCTGAACTAAATTGAGTTCGACACCCATGACTGACTTCACAGAACCAGAATCTGTTGTAGAAAAACCATTTGTTTTTGTACTTGAATTACAGTTAGGAACTATTTACTTGTTCTCGCAAGTTTAAAAAAAAAAAAAAAACGAATCAATATCGCCATATATATTGTATTGTTTAGTATCGGGATATACAGTATAATATTGGGACATGCAAATCGTGAATGTACAGCCCTAATTCAAACGCTTTGTTTACATTTAATAAAACACGCTCATAAATAAATGGGCTTCTTTTCTGCTCCCACCCCATGTGTCCACGCCGCCTCCGTCGTCTCCACGCGCTCCAGGCTGTCCAGCTCCAGGCGTCTCCTCTCCTGGCCGTGCTGCACGTCCATCTCCACCACCAGGCCCTGTTTGATGCAAAGGAACACCTTTGCTCTGTTCTTTAGTTCCTCCTGACCTCGCCTGTCCTCATCGGACAGGACACCCATGAGCAGAGGGGGACACAGGTCCACTGAAACCAAAAATAACAACGACAGCATGTTATTGCATTGAAGGCAAACATTGTTCTATGAAGTTTATTATTATTATATGCACCATAGTATATAGTCATCTTAAAGATGTAAATCCTTGTTTTTAATCAGAAATGAAAATGGGTTAAAAGTGAACAAAAATTGTGGAAAAGGTGGTGAAATGGGATTTCAAAAACCACAAAAATTGGCTAAAAGTTGCAAATGCAAAAACAGACAGAAAAAGTGGTACAAAGGGTTTCAAAGTGTCAATATTGGAACAATTAGTTCAAACTGGCAAATAATGTGTATGACAGATTTGTGAATGTGGTGAAATTGGCAAAAATAAGCATGAAATATGGTGAAAAGAGGTTAAGATTGACAATAATGAGTAAACATGTGTGGCATTAGGTCGGAAAAGAGGTGGAAAGGGTTTCTTAAGTGCTGAAAATGAATTGACATTGGAAGAAATGTGCAGAAAAGGCATTGAAATTTGATGAAGTTGCAGAAATGGGAGTAATGTAGCAAACTATGGCAAGAAAAAGTGATAAAAAAATAGGTTAAAATAAGGTAAGTTTGATGGAGTTGCAGAAAAAGGGTAAAAAACAAAACAAAAGGGGTTGAGAACCCCTGGTCTCAGGGACTCCACATCCCATAATGCGTGAAACTTTTCCGACAATGTCAATAAACGGCCTACATTATGTGTCTATCTGATGATCATCTCCTATGGAGTATTTATCTGGCCGTACCCCCGAGTTCCACTTCATCCTCATGATGGGCGACTGCACTCGCCGCTCGCTCAGACCTCGGCGACTGAGGCGAAACTCCTCCTTCATGGCCATTCTCCGTGGGATCCTCCAGGGTGGAGTTAGTCATCCCAGTCACAGTCCCAGTACCGTGACTGGGCCACAGCAGGGTCGACTCTGTTTCCAAGACCATTTCGATGTCAGATATCTCAACTTTTGTTTCTGTGGGGATTAGTGGTGAGGAGACGACATCCTGGACTTCCAGAGAAGATGATGAAGACTGTTTCTGCCCAGGAGGATGGAGGGTGGTGGCAGGTACGATGTTAGGAAGTGCTTCAGCCTGATTGGCTGGTACGCTGGAGATGGTGGAGGGTGACGCCCCGTCCAGATGGTGTTGGTATCTCAGCCAGTCTTCTCCCAGCTGCTCCCTGAAGCTGGACATGCGCTCGATCTCCTGCTGGTGAGGAAGGACAATCTCTGATGGAGGAGAAATAAAGTTATTGACTAAACTTTAGAAACTGACTTTCCTAATTTAGGGGTGTAGGGGTGTGAGGATACAGCCAACCAACGATCCCATTCCTGAGTTTTCTTTTTAAAAGAAACTCAAATCAAAGATTGGGATGTAATTAAAACTTAAAACACTCCCAGCACCACCTATTGTTTAAGCAGAGAAACACAAACTATGTTCAAACGATTTCAATCCCCCGTATTTGCCGATTTAGGACGTATCCTTACATCCCTACTTCTTTGGTTAAAAAAACAAAAAAAACAAACAAACAGGTGAAAAATGTGAAAACCACTCTTTGATAACCAACCCTGTGCTAACGTCAGCGTTCTGCTTTCATAATCGTTGTCGCTGGGCTCTGAAATGCTCGCCCGCCGCACTTTCACTTTACTCTGGAACAACAAAAGACATCAGCTGGAAAAACAATCACTGATTCTTGGTCTGTGTGCACTAGCGTGGTTCACAAACTTAATTTTCACCAAATTTTGATTGATTTCTTTTCGCCTTGTTCCAATTGGCGTTGTAAGCCAAAAATGTAGTCAATTGCTGCACATTTAGGGGAGGAAAACTTTTGCACAATGTTGATGCTTTTTCTATTTTCAGGAATAGTGTTTAAACTGCTCTTACCAGGGTTGGGGTCAATTATGGTACAATTTTCAGTTCCAGTTAAGTTTTCAATGATCCACCTTTAATAACAATACAGTTACGATTGCAGTGAAGGAAAGTCAATTACAAATACGTTCTTAATTACTGAAGTTCAATTACAAAAAATGACAATTACTGAGTTATGTTAGCATTTAAAATAATGATCTGAGCATTGATACAAGAACAAAGGGTTTTGTCTTTGTACTCCTTTTGTGTGGGTCTTCTTAGTGTTATTTTAGTTTATAGACCTTTTGCGTGGTTTTGAATTAATTTAGTCTATTATCTTGTCAATATGGCAAATTTTGTTATATTTTTTGTGTTATTGTAGCCTTTTTTGTGTATTTTTCTGTCATTTCGTGCAATTTTGTTGGCATTTTGTGTGTCCTTTAAGTCCTTCTGTATATGTCGTTGTCAATTTGTGTTATTTTGTGTACTTTTGTTGACATTTTGCTGTTGTTTACTGTGTTTCTGGAGTTTTGTGTTACGTTGGGCATCATAACTTCCAACTTCCTAACTTATAATTTTGTTTAATGGGCCGCACAAAATTAGACAGAGCCTCATGGGGCCCACAGGCCACCAGTTGCCTACGTTTGTCTTATAATAACGGGTCTTAAATAAAAAATATTATCCATTATCTAATTTGTTTTTAATTCCAAGTTTTGCGTAAATTACATCGGTAATTTACAGATTCTATAGAATCTTCATGCCAATTACAAAGTGAATGATCTGAACAAAATTACAATTTATGATTACAACAGCAACAGATTTTTAAAATTACAATTATATATATATATATATATATATATATATAATTATGCCATAATTATAATTATATTTGATCCCAACCCTGGTTCTTACTCATTTAGTATGAATACAGAAAGAGACTTTTAATGACAATACGGACCTTTATATTGCTCAAGTTTATCTGTGAAAGTTGAGCAATAAAAAACAGTGAAAAAGTGTGCCACACTTTACCAACATTATATTGGCTCAATTTTTTGGTACAGATTTTAAAAATGTCAAGGGAAAATGTGATTTGGAAAATTCATTCAATCATATTGTGAACCACCCTACTGTGCATCCAAACATCTCTGATGATGACGTGCTTTCACTTCGTATCTACCCTGGATTTCTTCTTACGAAAACTCGACACGATTGCGTCTCCCACAGACTGGCTGTCACTCAGCTCCCCCGCGCCACTGGACAACTCGTGGTTCAGGCGCTCCGACGGCGTGGCAACAGCAGGCAAAGTTTGGGCCGGACCTGGTTTTGGCAGAACCTGTGGAAACATTTTTCAAATCCTCGTGAAAAACAATGAAAAACAGGAGATCTGGTAACCATTAAATAACTGTTGGAATAAATAAATGGTGTGAGGGAAATCATGGTGGACAGCAAATTAAGCCTGAGTCACAGCCTGTTCCAAATATTAACCTTAAAAACAAAGCTCACGCACGACATTTGGACTTACAGATAACTCAGAGGAGGAAAGCGTTGCAGCATCGAGACGAAACTGGGGAAATAAAAAACAAAAGCAATAATCGCCTATTAGGAGGGTAGAGACAGAGTCAACACACCAGGTCTCGCCCTGTGTGCCTGCCTGATAAGCATGAGTGAAAACCAAAAGCCAGTGAGTCTGCAGCTCTGTTCAGGCTAGTATCTTCAAAAGGAATCAACATTACGCTGCTGATGGAGAGCAGACTCCACTCCACTCATGGCTTTATATCATTAGATCACTGTTCTATTTCCTCTTAGTTGTTTTGACTTCCAGCTCCAGCAAAACTGACCATAAATGTCTCCCAACGCTTGCGCTGCCCCTCTTTTGCTCTGTAAATGTTATATTTGAAGGTTGAGAACCTCAAGTATTAAATATACACAACTCACCCTGAGGCTGGCGGCCTTGGGGGAGAGATGTGGGACGGTACAGGTTCGATGGGTCTTTTGGAAGAATAGGGGGTTGCCTTCCAGATTCAACTGGCAAAAACAAAAAAAGATTCAAACGAGGTTTTATGATACATGTTATGTTAGAGCAATGGTTCCCAAACGCTTTTTGGATTGTGACCCCATTCCAATATCACAAGACATTTTTTTCTTTTTCTTTCTAGAATTAGTTTGAGATTTATATTTGAGAAAGTGAAAGTATAAAATACAGTTGTTTAAAATTGTGTGTTTTCAAAAATACGAAATTTAATTATAAAATAATTCAACTTTATATAACGCTAATTATCTATAGATATGAATATATAAAGACTTATCGATAAGAATATATAGATAAGCATAAATATAAATCAATATATAAGCATATATACAGATACAGATATATATACATTTATATAAATAATATACATATTTAATAATAAGAATATATACACATTAATAGATAAGAATATATAGACTATATTGTTTAATCAGCAATTGCTTTTCAATCAATTAGTAGACATTTCAGGTGACCCCATTTAACTCCCAGGTGACCCCACATGGGGTCACAACCTCAAAGATAGCATCAAAGCGATATTTCAAAGTGTCTTACTTTGTGTCTGTGTGTGTGTGTGTGTGTGTGTGTGTGTCTCTCACAGTGCTGAGGCAGTGCAGTAGGGAAAGAGGAGCCAGCTGGGAGTGTTCCAACAGGAGGTTGTACGCCAGGTCCAAGTGCCGGAGTGAAGACAACTGCTCCACACCTTTTAATGAGCGAGACACACACACCATTATTCAACAGCACTGACAACAATAAACACTCACAATAACTGATTACTCTGTTTCAGACAAAAAGACAAACAGGAATAAACATTAAACGCTTTCTTCCCTTTTGCTGCTTTTGATTGACTTTGATGAGTTTGTTGAAACAACACCAGTAATGGAGGAGGATGATGATGCCTGCTACGCCTCACCGTTAATAGTTTCCAGTTCGTTGTTCCTGAGATTGAGCGTCAGGAGTTTGGCCCGAGCGGCTGAGCCAAGCGTTGGCGCCCTCTGCAGACAGTTGTAGCCCAAGTTTAAGTGTTCCAGCTCACTCAGAGGCTGTGAAAAAAAACGACAAAACTTTGTTTGTTATAAAAGAAAAAAGCAACAAAATCCAAATGACATCAATACCTTTAGGAACTCTGCACATTCCTGAATCTTGTTGTGGCTTAGATCCAAAGACTTCAGGACGTTAAGTAAACTCTGTGAAAGAAACACAGCATTTTTTAAAAAAAAAAAAAACCTAATTTACATGACTTTTGTTAATACTTTTTGAAAAAAGTGGCTCACAAGTGACTGGTCAAGGCCGACAATGAAGTTGTAGCTAAAGTTAAGGGTGAGGAGTTCCAACCAAGGCAATGCAGAGCTCAGATCCCCTCCACACAGAGAAAGAAGCTCCTAAAAACAATTTAACAATCAGGTTCCACCTTAAACCCACATGTTTTGTATAAATGCAGCTAAGGATGTAACGACTAATCGTAAGGCAGTTAAAAATCGATTCATAGGTATCACGGTTCACATCAATACACTGCTGTTTAAAACAAATACTGCGATTCAATTTTCAGAGGGCGCTATATACGTATATTTATCCTTCTCTTGTCCAGAAGTGTAGGCGGCGAGCGGAATCTGCTACTACTTTCTTTCTGGCCGCCTTCTACTCTTAAACATGTTCATAAATGATTCCTTACCCCTTTAGCACCAAAAGAATATCTGTAATATTACGTGAATATCTGTAAGAGTCACGTTTTTCCATTAGCTCCGTCTGCTAGCATAGCATCTCTTCTTCACTGCAAGAACATCTGCATGCCAACTGACCACTGGGTTACCAGCGCCCTCTGTTGGTCCAAACAAATATCTGACGTAAATACAATGACATTTTTTTCAAAAGTCCAATTGTTAAGGCACAAAACACATTTTCAGTTGCACTTTTAAAAAGAAAAAGAACTATTATGCAGTTTTGCATTGTTTACTATAGAACCAGAATTTAAATGAATAGGCTTCTTCTTCATTTGTATTATTCCTTTATTTATTTCATTCAAGATTTATTTTTTGTTAAATTGCATTGTTTTGAATAGTTTATCAAGGGATTCTTTTGACAATGAAAAATAAAAGGAAAATAGTACAGTTTTTCTAGTTTTTTTCCCCCCAAAAAATAAAGGAATATTTTTCAGTCATCATTTGTCTACAGTCCCATTTTTTTTTTTTAAATAAACCGTGTGAGAATCGCATCGTGAATCGAATCATATCGGGAGTTGAGTGAATCGTTACATCCCTAAATGCAGCACAAACCTCTAAGGAGCTGAGGCTCTTGGAACAGGTTAACACCTCCAACTGGGAGTAAATCCCTCTGAGTCCTTCCAGACAATGTGGGGGGACTCCTTTTAACTACAGAGAAACAATATTCCTTCAGTGAATTATTAATAAGTTCCATAATTAAAATACATAAAGCAAAAGAGTGTTTATACGTTACCTCCAAACACTTCAGAGACTTGAACGGGAAGATTTTCACCCCAGACTGTAGCTTGGTTCTGGTTGGGTTGATGAGCTGCGTTTAAAACAAATGTAACAAATGGGTGAGATTAACAGTTAAAAGTGCATTGGAATTATCTTCAGACACAATTTTCAACTTATTTTTACCGTAAAGTCAGGAAAAAAAGTGTTGTAGTGCGGATGTTATAGACACTAGGGCAAATTAACAGGATTTTGACTTGGATTTATTTTAAATTTAATTTATTTATGCAGCAAATGGCCATTTAATTAATTAACAATGACAGACTGTTTTTTCTTTTTCTTTTAAATAATATTGTTTAAGATGCAATCCAAAGTGCTTCTTAATTACGCTTACAATACATATTGGCTATTTAAATATATATATAAAAAAAGCTCAATAGTAAACAATAAATAAAGTGATTAATACACATTATTTCTTTTGCTGAATTTTACTTTTAGTGTAAAAAGAGTAGTTCATCCTGCATATAAATGTACACGTTTATAAATGCAATTTCATTATTGTGCATAGCTCCTGTTAAGAACACATACGTAGGCAACATCTGAATGAGGCAACCTTTCAAATAATAATAATTTAAAAGTAAATAATGAAAAAAATACAATTGGTTTTCATGTGTTACCGAGCACTAGGAGCTGCTTCCCGGTAAATAAAGCCCAGTACAATTATGAAAAAACAATAACCAGGACTAAATATTCGCTCCCTGGTACAGATAGTAGCTCTAGCAATTGGTACAATGATAAACTTGGTGATATCACAGCCTGTGCATGCAGTACGGGGCAGAAGTTACTGTCTCTGGTATGACCTTAAAATGTTTCCGGGTTTAAGTATCTCCCATATAAAAACACATAATATAATCTGGTGATAGCCGTCCTTTGTCGGGAAAGGGGAAAATCGGCAAAAAAAAGAGCACGATTAAACCCACTTAGTTGTTTCTAAGCTGCATATTTTAGTTTAAAGTAAAGCATATTTTTAATCAAAGGTTAATTCAAACACTTGTGTATAAAGTGTATTAGGGCTGGGTTTTTGGGGTATGTCTAAGGTGAGTCTAAAGCCCACCTTTAGGGATATGGTCTTCTGCAGGACATCAAACAGAAACTGCAGCTGCAGCAGAGAGGCAGTGTCAGCTGGATGGGAGGGTAGAGCCAAAAAGCCATGCTGCTGACTCCTGGACAGCAGGTACATCTCAAAAAGCCTGGTAAGATGCTGCAGGCTGGATGCAGATAGAGTCAGGGTGCTGCTGCCATCCAGGACCACATCACCTGCAGAGTAAAGGACACAACTAGTGGAAGAAAAAAAACCAACAACTAAAATATTCACTTTAACCGAGTGTCCGTCCATTACACAGTAACATACCTTTATCTCTGAGCAGTGTGGCCAAGCTGTGAACAAGTGAAGACTGTCCTGGATGAGAGACAGCCATTCTGATGTGTCACAAACAAAGCACAACGATAAGACAACAGGAAATCCACAAACACTTGTTTTTTTTTTTTGTCAGAAAAATGTAACAATAAACTTTATTGTAATTGTATAATAAAGCCAACAACAACAAATAAGCTCATGAGTATTTTTCAAAATGGCTTTAAGTCATAGCCAAGCTCGAATTGAGCTAACGCTAACTCGGCTACAATAACACAGCTAACTAGCTTCCTGAATGCTAAGCTAAGCTTAGCTAAACAACGTACCTGTGCGGTGACAGCCAAAATGCTGATATGACTTCCTCCTACATGTGTGTGCAGCAGCGTGTTACTTTACTCACCCTGGGGAAAGTGGTTTTTTTTTCAATGGTTTGAAAAAGTTACACGATACATATTGACAGTTCTCCGTCACATGACGGCGAGCTCCTCAGACAGACGACGGTGGCCCCAATGTGCCAAAAAGTATTACAGCTGAAAAGTTCGCGCCACAATAGGCACTTAAATAAATATGTCGCTGATTTTTTATTCCCTTATAATGCTTAATGTTACACATCAATTCAACTTTTGACATCTTTTATGACTCAAAATTGTTTAGGTTAGTGGCATCCCACTCATAATAACATATTGTCCAGGGGTTCTCAACCTTGGGTTCAGGACGCCATTTGGGGTCGCCATTAACAATTTGAGCCCATTTTTGCTTGCATTTTTTATTTATTTTTTTAATTCTGCAACTGCACCAAATTTTGCCATATTTTAATCTATTTTCATCACTTATTCTTGACATATTTTTGCTCCTCAATAAATTTTTTGCTACAATATTCCCATTTCTGACACTTTTTCCATCAATTTTCAACGCCTTTTCTGCACATTTTTCCACTTTCAAGACATTATTCTGCACATAAACCCTTTCCGTCACTTTTTCCACCTAATGTCATATATGTTGACCGATTATTGGGACTTTTACAACTTTTCATTATATTTCATGCTTATTTTTTGCCAATTTAACCACATTGACGATTTGCCATGCCCATTATTTGCCAGTTTAACCTAATTGTACCAATATTGACACGTTGAACCCTTTTACCACTTTTTCTGTCTGTTTTTGGCCACTCCCACCAATTTCTGTGCTTTCCCACAATTTTTTTTTTTTTTTTTTTGTCACTTTTAACCCATTTTTATTTCTGATTAAAACAACAATTTACATCTTTAAGATGACTATATGCTAGGGTGCAAATAAAAATAAACTTTCTGGATAGCAGTGGATATTATTCAATGACAGTACAATACAATCTTTTTTGGGAAGGGAAAAAAGGCAAAGAAATTGGATATGAAAAAGAAAATAATGTTTTTTATTAGACTTTAACCCTGGACATACTTATATACTTACTCTAGATATAACTTTTTCAACTGAAAATGAAAAATAAAGACATAGTATAGTAGATTGGGGTTAAGATCAAATAAATAAATAAACAATATCCAAAACCAACATAATTCCTGTGTGAATTGAACCATTAAATAAACTGAAATTAATCATCTATTAATTAGCAACTTATTTAAAAATTAATAAATAAAATAAAAAAAGTGGGAACGTATGGGTTTTATTTTGACCACAGGGAGGCACACTTTTGCAACAAACCTGGCTTGTTCAGTGTTCAGACGTGGATAATCAATCTATATCTGCATTCATTATGCAAAAAAGAGCTGATTTAATATGCATTATTATTTTTATGTACGTATGCAATCTAGTTATTTACATATGTAGTAAAAAAAAAAAAAGGAAATATGACTCATTAAATAATCTGAAAGATGTTTTAATGGATGGAACTTTAGTGAATTTGGAGAAAAATTAGACTTTTGGTTAATATTTACCATCATTTTTGGACAGTTGTTGTTGTTGTAATAATTGTTTTATCTCATTGTGCATTGATACAAGCCTAAAAATGCCATGCTGGTAACAAAACACTTGTTGTTTTTCCTTTTTCTCTCAGTGCCAGTTGAATTGTGACTTCTAAATCTCCTAACCATTGCATTTAGTCTTTATCTCGGTTTATTTGTGAGGGGATTTCTGAGGCGTGAGAGTGAAAACTTCACAAAAATTAGCATGAGCAAATAAAAGCAGAAACACTTTCCTAATCTGCACATGCTTTACTTGTTGCTAGGCAGCAAACAAACATGGTCACACTCAGGCACACAAACATGCACACACACTTTTCCATTTGGGACAAGCAGAGCAAACATTTCCATTCACAGATTCGTGTATGGTAATTTTGGTAAACATTTCCATTTTGCAAGATTCTAAAAAGACTTTTATGCAAATTTGGTTGACGGGCAAATCACAAATGCACACAGACAGAGACAGAACTGTGTCACCATGCTTTTCAATTTGGATCTATTTTTCCTTTAAAAAAAAAAAAAAAAAAATCAACTGAATTGGGATTATTATGTAAAAAATGGTTGAGAAGTCATACACTATGATGTATTGTGCATTTTTAGGAAGTTTAGGAAGTTAATTCTTGTATGATTTGCATTTGTTTTCTTTGAATCACTTTTTTCATTTGAAATGCAAATAATTATTACACTATTAAAGTATAATTCCCGTGTATTTGGAGAACAAAACAGCTCTAGTAAAAATAAAGATATAATTAAGGTTTTGTTTTTATATATTTATATTCTCCTTTTCCACAGGGCCACAAAAATGTCAGCATTTAGAATAATGAGCATGAAAAGAACCAAGGATTTGTGTGTAATTTTGTTGTTTTTGTCATTTTGTATGTTTTTGTGTTTATTTTGGAATCATTAGATGCATTCTTTGGTTATTTTGTGTAATAATTGGTGTTCTCTTTATCTATATTTTTGTCATTTTATGTATTTTTGTTGTGGTTTTATATTACGGAGTCATTTTATTGTTGTTTTATTTGTCTGTTATTTTGTGTATATTTGTAGTCATTTTTTGAGTACTTTTGTGTATTTTCTATGTTTTAGGCATCATTTTGTGTGTTGGGGGCCGCACAAAATTTAACCGAGGGCCGCATTTGGCCCACAGGCCGCAGGTTTCCCACATATGGTTTCAGGTCACCTCAGAGCATTTTTACTCAATAATTAAGCCTTTAATCCCTTTAAACTACAGCTGTTATGAAAACTTGGTCAGTCATTAACAATTTAGTTACAACTTAGAGAAATATCAGATATTCTGTTTAAAAAACAACATATTTTTGACATTTTTCTACATTACAGTCATAATTACGAAATACAAAGTCAAATTAATGAGAAAGAAAGTCATAATTATAAAATAAAAGTCATAATTTATTATTACGATGTATTTCTACAATATGTGTTTAATTCTAAGACTGAATAAACAGCCAAATATTAGTTTTCAATGAATTATTTAAACTGTAATTAACAATGGTAACAGTCAGTGTCTGATTACTGCTGCAAATACTCAATTTGTATCTCATAATTATGACTTTTCAAAGCCATAATTATGACTTTTCATCTCATAATTATGACTTTACAAAGCCATAATTGTGACTTTTCATCTCATCTCATAAATATGACTTTACTAACTCATATTTCTGCCTTTCTTTCTCATGATTCTGACTTTATTAACTCAATATTATGACGTTACTAACTCTTATGTATGACTATTTCTCATGATTATGACTTTACTAACTCACATTGACTATTTCACATAATTATGAGTTTCTATCTCATAAATAAGACTTAAACTCATAATTATGACTTTCTTTCTCATGATTATGACTTTACTATCTCATAAATGACTCTTATAAATATGATTTTACTAACTCATAATTATTAATTTCTATCATAAATATGACTTTGCTAACTCATAATTATGAATTGACTTTTTATGTCAGAACTATGACTTTACTAACTCATTATTATGCCTTTATTTCTCATGATTATGACTTTACTAACTCGCAGTTATGACAATTTCTCATAATTATGACTTTCATTTTATAATTATGGCTTTACAAACTCATAATTATAATTTTTATATCATAATTACGACTTTACTAACTCATAAATATGCATTTCTTTCTCATAAATATGACTTTACTAACTCATTATGACTTTTCATCTCATAATTATGACTTCACTAACTCATAATTATGCCTTTCTTTCTCATAATTATAACTTTACTAACTCAATATTATGACTTTACCAACCGACTTTCCTTTTAATAATTATGACTTTCTAACTCGTAATTATGAATTTTCATCTCAAGATTATGACCTTTCTCATAAATACGACTTTGCTAACTCTTATTTATGACTATTTCTCATAATTATAACGTTACTAACTCACAATGACTATTTCTCATTATTATGACTTTACTCACTGATAATTATGACAATTTCTCATAATTATGACTTTCTCTCATAATTATGACTTTCATTTTATAATTATGGCTTTACAAACTCATAATTATATTTTTCATCCCATAATTACGACTTTACTAACTCATAATTATGACTTGACATAGTGTTTATAATTGATAAACTGCGGGGTCCCTGAGAGTAAATCTGGTAACTTGTAGGACCCAGCAGAGTTTCCAGCCCTGGCTTCACCTGTTCACGCGCACATTTCGTGCCATTTTTTAACGTGTGTTCCGCTGTTCATCGCCCCATGGCATTAACCAAAGCCCTCTGTGCGGTAACCATGCTGTCCGGCTGCAGCCTGCTGGTCCTCTGCGCGTCCCTGGCCGGTGCCTCCCTGGCCGAGATGGTGTTCCGCTGCCCGGGCTGCACCGCGGACCGCCAGGCGCTCTGCCCGGAGCCCACCGAGACGTGCGCGGAGATCGTGCGCGAACCGGGCTGCGGGTGCTGCCCCGTTTGTGCCCGGCAAGAGGGCGAGACGTGCGGTGTGTACAGCCCGAGGTGCAGCACCGGGCTGCGCTGCTACCCGAGCCCGGACTCCGAGCTTCCTCTGGAGCAGCTGGTCCAGGGCCAGGGCCAGTGTCGGCGCAAAGTGGACCCGGAGACCAGCACGCTCGGACAGGAGCCCCTGGAGCAAAGCAGCGGTCAGTTTACTGGGAACCTCTGCTTTTTAAAGTGTGGCCCGCGGGCCAAATATGGAACATTAGATGGGCTAAGGTGACCAGATCTTTAAAACTCAAAACCACGACAGTAACATAACCAAATAAGACAACAGATTTTCAAAATAAACTATTTGCATATGCTTTTATTTGTAATTTAAAAAAAAAAAAAAAAAGGTCAAATAAATTAGATATCTTTTTTAAATGGCGGACTGAATTTAAAGTGGCCATCGGTGAAAAAAAAAAAAAAAAACAATAAAGAAATAAAAGTAACATTTTAAGCTAACAGGATTTTGATGCTAACCCCAAGGTTTTTTTTAAATTATTAATTAAAAAAAAAAAAAAAAAACAACGTGTTTTTCTTATTTGTATGTTGAAAGAGAAAGAATGAGAGGAAGTGAACAAGTAATATCGTCAAATGTCATCAACCAATCAACATCGTGTTGCAAACGCAGAGAAGACTTCTGAGCTTTTTAATTGCTGTATATTGCAAGCGCTACTATGGCAACTGCTCACAGTCCACAGAAATCACGTTTTTAAGCAAAATGCGCTGCTTTTTTCACGGTCTTTTCTGTCAGCGGGAATAGACCAGGCGTTCATTTATTAAACAACAAATCAATGGTTTGTGAGAAATCGACCGCGATGTAGGACGCAACTCCCAGGTAAATCGGGACGCCTGGTCACCCAAGGCTATAGGCCTGAAACTACAATACCTGAAGTTGGTCGATATGGACCAAAACTCATATCTCGATATTTTTTCTCAAAATGGCGATAAATGGTATATAAATCCTGATATTTATAATTCACGTAAAGATATATTGCCCAGCTTTAACAATAACCTTAATAACAGTTTTAAATGTTTATTTATGACAAGGGATAATTCACGTTAATGGACAAATATGTAAGTTTTCATCTTTAGTCCAAGCTGGTTGATGTTGTGTACAACAGAAAGTACAGAAGAGAAAGACAACTCCAGCATGGACAGTACAATAAAATACAAAGACTGAAATAAAACATCATTTATCAAAGATATATACTTTTAGATTACCCTTGAAACCTGCACAAGTAAGACTGATGTTTCGGCTCCACGTGTATTAGTTTTACCTTTATACAGTATTTCTCTATAAGTCTCACTTTAACAGAACACATTTTGATGTATTATTTTTTATTTTTTGTGTTTTATTTCTATATATTTTGACAACTTTTGGCGAAACAATCCATCTTGTCTTGCATTTTAAATATAGCTTCCTGTTAATAATGCTCAATCAAGTTTGTAACTCCAGTTTGTTTATATTGGATTTATTTAAATGAGGAGCTTTTTGCACAACTGGGACCACTGGGAGTAACGCAGGAACCAAATGGGTTATTACCACTCGTAGATGTTAATTATTAGATGTGTGTAATGTCTGATAGTGAACCTTCCCCTGCCTACAGAGAAGGAAATAAAATAACAACCACTGTGCCCAGCTGTGCTTCAAACAGCTGGATCTCCTGTCTTTCCCAATCCCAACCCCTCAAAACCGGCCTTGAGCTCTAAACTCTTTAACTCTACATTGATGTTGACACTTCCGCTGAGGATGGGAGGGAAAGGAAGAGGAATGTTGCATTGATTGGAAAAGCGGACTTTAGTCTTTGACCAGAGGTGACCGTATACGCCGGTGCCGACGATGACGAGGGTGACGAAGAGGAGGACCCCCCGTGAAGCTCCATTGGCTCGTGTGTGTAAACAGGGACAGGTCAGAGAGACGGAGGAAAGTAAACAACGTTCATTGACAAGTGACGTTGGAAAGTGAAAGACGACGCTTGTTGATTTGTACTCGTTTCAAATATATTCAATATATCAATGAAAAAAAAATCCCCCTTGAACGCGTTTAGGATTCAATAACCAAACATCACTTTTATTCATTTCTATTCTCGACGAATGACATTCTCGAAATTTGCTCTCACAGTTAACGCTGATGTTTGCAGCTGCTGAAATTAGCGGGAAAATGCTCTTTCTTTAACTTTAGGATCAAGAATATTTTACAAATAAAGCCTTTTTTTGGGTGTATTACTTCATTATTACACCTACATATCAGTCACCGAACTGTCGCGATTGCGCTCAATTCTTTTAAACTTCTGTCCAGATTTCTTAAAAGACGGGTCACACCAAGGACTTTCTATCAGAAATGTAGATTATTTCATAATTGACTGTCAAAAGCGAGACCATTTCAAGCAATCGTCAAGGTTTGAAGACAAAACCTTAAACCGAATCTGTGTGTTCAGTTCTTCACTTGTTTTGTGTTATTTGACCTGTAGTGTTTGGTGCAGGTGTTTATTCACACCGTCATAAATAGACGAATAAATCAAAGATATTTCTTCCAAAAAGCGCAAGAATTTAATCACGCGCAGATGTCGAAGGTTGAAGTTGCTGCTGCTCGCAAGATAGAGTAGTTGTTGACTCCATCACAACCAATCAGTTTGTTGTGTGTTGCCATGTGACTTGAATTTCAGAAACGTTTTACGCATTGCATTGTGGGATTGGGAATCCCGCAGGAGAATAAAGAGAAGTTTCCCTCAGAAGTGTTTTTACTTCATTTTTATGGTGTTTTCTTATGATTCTTTGCTAGACAAATCATTCTCTTGCTGTCATGTTTATGTTTTGGATGAAATGGTACAGTTTAGATCAGTGGTTCTCAAACTTTTTTGGCCCGTGACCCCGTTTTGATATCAAGAATTTCTGGCAACTACGAAGACATTTTTTTCCTCAAATTAGTTTGAATGTTTTTTTATTTGAACTAGATTTATATTGATTCATAGATTGTGTGTTGTTTTAATTAAAAAAATATATATAATTTGAATTTTTTAGAAATTTCAGGCGACATTATTTAAACTCCAGGCGACTCGTCATGGGGTCCCAGCCCCAAGGTTGAAAAACACTGGTTTGGTGGCTCCTGAATAGATTTATTTCTATAGTTTTTATCATTTCCGGTCATCTCACGCCTAGGGTGGGGCCAAGATTGACACTTTATTTGTTCATTTTCAACTCTCTCTCTCTCTGTCAAGTACCCCTTGTAGTGCCATCGTGTACCCCCCTTTGAGAAACACTGGTTTAGATCATATTAAAGCAGCTTTAACTCATTTCTAAAGTAATACAATAAAAGTAAGCTTAGTGTTACACGTGTTTTACGTTAAAAATCCACCTGTCAATCTTTTCTATTAGCAACGTAGACCCAAATGATACAGATACAGACAAAGATAGCGGAGCTTGGACTGGTGAGAAAAGCAGACAATTTTTTGATGTATCAATATTGTTTTAAGTCGGTTTGGAAAAGGGAAATCAAGTGGAAAGAACAAGGGGGGGAAGAAAAAAGGGCTCCTGTGCCATCTGGATTTGAAATAACAATGTTAGCTAACAAGGGGCATTCCTGTGTATATGCGGAGGCGTCTAGACGAAAAACCCTCCTGGATAATCCAGCCTTAAAAAAGCCAGGCTTCTCCGGAAATGTTTGTTTTGTGCCATCCTTCTGATCGGCTTTAGCATCGGTGCCAAGAATGTGCCAGAGCTGGGTCAGATCAGATCCCACCTTCCATTCAGATCAAGGGTGATATCAGGCTAAAGCAACACCGTCTGACATCTTTCTACCTATACAGGGTTGCCATGTCAACACTAACGGGGATGATACACACTGAGATATTAAGAATGGCCAGTTCTATGCTGTCGTAATCATAATTAAATTGTAATTGAGCTTAGATAATTGACTATGTAATTGTAATTGCCATGAAAATTCTATAAAAAATGTGAATTATAATTTAACGCAAAACTGGGGAACCATGTTCCAAGTCTATGTACAGTTAGCAAATATTAAGATATGTTCCATTAAGAAGAAAAACGTTGAAATCGACACAAAAAAGGCTCAGACGCCCACACCAAAAATATTAATACCAATATTTTCATTGATTAAGGAGCCTAACAAGGTAACCAATAGATAGGAAAGAAATTGGATGATAGATATTAGTTTTTAATGTATTTTACAGCTGATTAACTTTATGGTAATTGAGAACGTAATTATAATTTGCTTTCTGCGGACAAAAAATAATTGTTGATTTTCTGACCAAATCTCAAAAGTTCTAAGGTCAAATTGCTCGTTTTTCAGTTTTGCCAATGACAAACTCACACTGCACTAAGACACGTGCTTGATCTATGTCATATTTCTAGATTTCGGCATATTTCTTTGGCAGTGTGACTGCATAAAAATTGTAGTAGTTTGCTATTTTGCAATGAAAGTTCAAGTGCAATCACAGTCCAAAACCTGTATGCATAACGATAGGTCTAAAATGTTCATTTACATGCTTAATTCCTGCAATTTTCTTTGAAAATGTTCACAAAATGTTCTTAAATTATGTAAAAATTGTTGACAAAAGAAATTCACAGAGAAGATCCTGCAGGGACTGAAATCTGTCACTTATTGCTTCGATATTGTTGGGGCTTTACATGAACTCACTTTGTATATTATTTAAATAATACGTGGAGAAAACTAGGGCATATTATTGTTGAAATCTACACTAGGGATGTACCGAATATTCGGCCGAATATTGCAAAAAAAAGCGACATTCGGCCTTCGGTTTAGTAAGATAAATGCAATGCCGAATAGTAGCGTGTGACGCAATCAAACAACGCGCAGTGATTTTGAGTCAGAAAAGTGTGTGCGTGTTGCTGCAGAACCAGAGCAGCAGCAGCTCCTCCTTTCCACACACAAACACAGCCAGATTCTTTCCTTACCGCTCGCCTCGTAAAATTTGGAAGCTGTCCAATTCCACAACCGAGTTTGTTGTTAGCGCGAATTCGTAAACTTCCCCATCATTTCCTCCTTACGCTACACCGGGTCACGCCACATAGGCTGCTGTAGCATTAGCACGAAGTGCTAACAGCTGATGTGTGTAAACAATGGGTCCGTGGCTCTTTGCAGTGACTTCCAACACAATCGGCAGCAGAAAAGGTAGTGCAGTTTGCGTTTACATTTATGGAAATAAAGAACAATATATATTCTATATTAAACCGCAGTGTTTGTTTTAGTTGAAGAGGGAGGAGCTCACATTATAGGAGGCGTGTTAGGTGACATCACCTGCCAACGTGGGCAAAATCTAACTCGCTTGTTTAAAGCTGACTTTTTACTAAATGTGGATTGAGGAAGGAAAAATAACTTTTTCAACTGGCCCTCTGAATGTGGCTAAAGGGATGTACAGTATATCACTGTAGCAAAACCATTATAAAGTCATTTTTTTTCATCATACCTCCTCTTTAATGCACTTTAGTTTTTTTTTTGGAATGCATGTTTTGTTTTATTTGAAGGCCTAATAGAAATGAAAAACTTTGTTGTGCTTTTTTGAAAAGCAAAGGCTACTGGAATATTCAAAAAATGTCAGAATATTCAATAAACATTTACTTTCTTTAAAAAACATGTCTAAAAATGTATTCTAGGCTATTTATGCACTATTCAAAAAAAAAAAAATAGTGAAAAATTTAACCACATTCGCTATTCAGTATTACTCGGCCAAGCTTTGGCCACAAATTTTAATTGCGGTGCATCCCTAATCTACACCCAAATACATAAAAACTGTCAAATGCATTGTTTTTCCTATTCTGAAATAATTCACTGATTTATTGTTCTTGACAAACATGATGCATTTATTTACGTGTCCTCGACGCTCCGACAACCTCAGCCTGTTTCTGGAGCCTTTGTTTGGTTTGGTGTTCCTCTAATGTCTGATGTGATGTCGTACATGGACATGCTGCAGCTTGCCCCCTGTGTTGTCTTAGTTTAGGTCCTGCACACCCCAGAGTTCACGCAGCATTGCTGTGGTGTTTAGCTACATGCTGTAGCCTGCGTTTAGGTGGCTACTGCAGGAGAGGCAAGAAGCCCAGAGGCTAAACATATCTACGCTCCGTTGGCGTATAGACACAATAACCACGCTCATTTAAAGTCAAGGAGTTCTTCTTTAAACGTTCCCATTAATATTTTCAGCTAAGTAGAGATGACTCCATAATTGCCCCTTTGAAATTAGGCTGCATCATTATCCTCAATGAGTTTCTTTTTTCTTTCACGTCAACTTTTATGCTCTAAAAATTTCCTCTGTGCAATTTTTCCATTCAACTCAGCAATTTGCAAACAAAATCGGAAGAATCAGGCGTGACACTTTCTGTCCCGTGTACTGAATGGAGAATCCAACATGGTTCAGAGTAGGGCTGGGCGATACATAAAATGACAATATCACCTACAATATCGATATTTAAATTTTTATAGCTTATTTTGTATTAAAATACTCAGTTTAGGAGTCTCTGATTTAGCTACTTCTCAGAACAGCATTAAAAGCACCGTTTAGATGGGGTCCGGATTGCGTTCTAACCCAGATCTTTCCCCTAAATAAGCCACACTACAGAACTCACTCACACGTGCTGTCCCTTAAAGGAGAAAAAGCCAAAAGTGACACATATTGTGCAGCTGTTTGTTAATAAATGAGCCTGTGTGGCATTTTGCATGAGCAAATTCAACCTATAGAATTGTCTTTCTGGTAAGACTTATTGAGATTTATATCATGTTGCCATTTAGAGAAAAAATATTGAGATATGAGTTTTGGTTCAGATACAGCAAAGAAGCCTCTTGGGACACAGGGTGAGGATAGTAGTAGACTGGACAGTAGGCCTTCCTCTATGTTGACACTGTGGCTTCTCAAAGCGGGGTCCTGACCTCCCCACTGCGCGCATGTACATGCATGTATGTTTTATAGCAAGATTGTTGCTTAGAAATGAGGGCGCGATGGTATCGTGCTTGGATACTGCAGGGATTATGTAAGACGGCAAAACAAAAGACACCCCAGTCGTCCTGTGTTTATCTGCGTGTGCACACACACTACTAGCAGTGCACACACCTGATTTCGTTTGACTTTTGCCCCCTTGTTTGCAAAGAGCCAGAGTTTTCAAAGGAAATTTAGTGAGCAGAGCGTCACGGGGGGAACTGAAGTCCAACAACAGCTGATCTATCTGAAGAAAAGCGGCTCCAGCACTGTGTTTTTGCTGTGTTTGGAATTTCCTTCTGCTTCCCCTCTGTCTTTTCTAATCATTGTCAGTCATTCCAGGATTTCACGGTCAATTTCTGTGATTTTTGCGGCCTGAAATGCCTGATTTTGCAACATTTTGAGGTTTTATTATTTTCTATAACTTTGCCTAAACTGGTCAATTTGCCAAAAGAACCTGATTGCCTTTAAGTTAGATCATAACAATACAGAAAACAGCTCAGATTCACAATAATTTAAGATATGGATTATTTCCTTCACATTTGAAATGTTTCCAGTATACTACAGAGAATCAGTTTGGTAATGTTTTTGAAATGAAAAATACTAAAATAAATAAATGGCTCTTTTCCTGTGAGAATCTCATCCATGCACTCATGACTTTTGATACAAACACTTTTGCTGCAGAAGAGTCTCATGCGTTCACCAGGGGGCAGCAGGAGATCATTAAACAGTTGCGTTCGTGAGCCATGTTGTGCCGCCGAATTGACCGCAATTTTTAGTCAGATTGGTTAAAATTGCGTAAATTTGCGGTGATTAAACAGAATTGCAGGGCCGCG
Organism: Gouania willdenowi; assembly: GCF_900634775.1. Taxonomy (NCBI): domain Eukaryota; kingdom Metazoa; phylum Chordata; class Actinopteri; order Blenniiformes; family Gobiesocidae; genus Gouania; species Gouania willdenowi. Next base: position 8,143,056 of record NC_041045.1, read on the forward strand.
CAGAATTTGCGGAAATTGGCTGAATTTGCATTAATAGTTGCGATTGCAGCCGCGCAAATTCCTGAAGGGTCTGCATAGTGTACAGCCTGAAGTCTCTTCGGTTTGCCATTAATAAAGAAAACTATTACATTTATATATTATACATTTACATTAAGTGCTACAGCTCATCCCACATAATAATTATTCACTATCCATTTATGGATCTGGTGTTGTGTTACATCAATGTAAATATAATTGCTTTTAAAATGTTACCCATTGCAACAAGTGTTCAACCGTTCTCATGGAGCTTGTTTGGTGAGTTGCCCCTCTTCCACTCCCTAGCTCAACTCTCTGTTGTCAAAAATAACAACTAGGCTTGAACCTGATGGCCACCTTCTTTTTATCCATCCGAGAGGGGTTTTTTTATTTTATTTTTACAGTAATGTTTAACAAAAGTGTAACAGGAGAGAAGTAATAGAAAACAGCCTGGAGGTATGACTGGAAAAGCCAATTGTTTCTTTGTTTAAATCTGTCTGGATTCATTAAGAGCCATGTTTTTCCAGTTATTATATCATCAGGTGTGCCATAAAACTTTGATTTAATAGTGAGGGGTTGTGTGTAGAGCTGTAAATAATGATTATTTTCATAATCGATTAATCAGATTACAAACACTTGGGTGCACACACACAAACGCTGCTGCACATACACTCGTGAGCGCACACACAAACACTCTTGTGCGTGCTGCACACACAAACACTCATTCGTGCACATACAAACACTCATGCGTACACACAAACACTAATGTGCGTGCTGCACACAAACACTGGTGGGCATACACACAAACACTAATGCGTGTGCTGCACACACAAACACTAGTGCGTGTGCTGCACACACAAACACTAATGCGTGTGCTGCACACACAAACACTCATGCGCACACACAAACACTAATGTGCATGCTGCACACACAAACACTCATGCACGCACACGCAAACGCTGCTGCACAAACACAAACACTCGTGAGCGCACACAAACACTAATGCGTGTGCTGCACACACAAACACTCATGCGTGCTGCACAAACACTAATGTGCGTGCTGCACAAACACAAACACTTGTGGGCATACACACAAACACTAATGCGTGTGCTGCACACACAAACACTCATTCGTGCACACACAAACACTCATGGGCACGCACAAATCTCTGCAGGTGAATACCAATCGATAATTAAATTAGTTGCCAACTTTTTTAATAGTGAATTTTTATTGATTCGTTGTTGCACCCTTAGTTGTGTGTACACTAGGTATATTTAGTTGTAAATTAGGGAATTTAAATACTTTTCTACATCAATAGGGGGCAGTAGAAAGAACAAAAAGGCTCTGTCAGACATTACTCTATTTGTAATTCTTGTCACAAATGCATAAAATATGTATCAGCCAAGTAGGTTATATAGCTGAATAAATACTCAATTCTACTCTGTATGTTCCGTTTATGGTATTAATAACTACAGTTTTTATTAAGTAAAAGCGACTTATACGGCAGAGTGATCATTTTTCAGCGCCATCTAGTGAGAAAAATTGTGAATTGGGAGTTGAAACACCTTGTGTGAAAGTGAAAGTATATTCACTTCTCACTTAGCTGGTAGCCCGGTAAAAGCTAGTTTATGTTAGACTTCTTAAAAATATGGTTACTAGCAGGTTACTTCCCAGAACGCTACAGAACTCACTCACACGTGCTGTCCCTTACAGGAGAAAAAAAAGCCAAAAGTGGAACATACTGTGCAGATGTTTGTTAATAAATGTGCCTTTGTGGCATTTATCTTCAGCCAATTTAACACAGCTCATTCTTCAACACTCTCGTCACCCAACATATGAAGTGAAAGGGAAGAGGTTACCATGGAAACCAGAGTGTGGTTTCTTCCTCTGGACACTTTGTAACCATGAAATTGCCACTACATTGTTTTAAGTTGGCATAACAAATGTGAGAAGGTGAAACACACATGAAGGAAATGTCACACACACGGAAAAATGTGAACTTTCAAATCAGCCAAAACACAGAGCACTGTGAATAAATGTGAACGTTGTGATAAAGGCCAAAAAGAAGGGGGAAAATGCGTAGTGGGTGTCAACTTTTTTTAAAGCATTAGAATTTAGTTTTGTTTAGAAATATTTATTATAATGTACTTATATTAGTGCGATGGACTGGCACCCTGTCCAGGGTGTACCCCAGTCTAACGGCCATTGAAAGGAACAAACAGGTCAGAAAATACATAGATGGATGGATACTTACAATATGTTATTGTTTTTATTTGTTTTTGTTAGAATTTTTGGTTTGTTTGTGTCTATAGTTTTATTTTATCAATATTCCGACACATAAATAACACTAAAAGCACTTTAATACGTAATAAACCTGAACAGACTTGTATTTTGTATTCACAGCCACTGAGAACTGTTGGTAAATGTGACAAAGACCAGAAAATAATTAGAAAAGAAAATGAAAAAATGTTAAAATAAATATACTATTCTATTTTTCATGATTTATTTATTCAGTATTTATGTAGTTTTGTTTATTTATTTAAAAAGGATTATTGTTACAAAATTAATTTTCATTTTATTTTATTTTATTATTGATATTCTCACATAAATAACACTAAAAGCTTGTTGTTAATTGTGACCTAAAAAACCACAACAGACAGAAATTATTCACATTCATGGTTTCTGAACGCATTGATCGGTATTTTTTGTCATTAAATGAAAACGTTCACGTCGTACCTTCGTCCACAGCGGAGGCCGTGGAGCTGCAGCCTGAGCAGGGAGTCAGTGACGCCCCTGCCATCAGGAAGCCCAGTAAAGACACCACCTGGTTGGGCCCCAAAGAGAGCGCCGTCCGCCAGCACCGCCAGGAGATGAAGACCAAAATGAAGACCAACAAGGTGGAAGTGGAGAACCCTGCTCGACCTAAACAGGTGAGTCAGCGCAACAGAGTTTGTTCATCATCCTTCAAAAAGTCCTCAAACAGCTTTCAATAGACTACAAATGAATTATGTCATTAATTGATGTATATTCATCATAATAAAAAATATTGTCGTTTTGTTTTTAGATAATTATTTTAGTTATGCATGCAATGATGATGTTTTTTTAATCCACCAAAACAGAAATGTGTCTCTTGTAGGGATGTAACGAATAATCGTAAGGCAGTTAAAAATCGATTCATAGGTATCACGGTTGATATTGTCAAGGCACAAAATACATTTTCAGTTTCACTTTTAAAAAGAAAAATAATTATTATGCAGTTTTGCATTGTTTATTATAGAACCAGAATTTAAATTAATAGGCTTCTTCTTCATTTGTATTATTCCTTTATTTATTTCATTCAAGATTTATTTTTAGTTAAATTGCATTGTTTTGAATAGTTTATCAAGGGATTCTTTTGACAATGAAATATAAAAGGAAAATAGTACAGTATTTTCTAGTTGTCTACAGTTCCATTTTGTAAAATAAATCGTGAGAGAATCGTATCGTGAACCCAGTATCGTATCGGGAGTTGAGTGAATCGTTACATCCCTAGTCCCTTGTTAATAATACCTTTGATTTAAATAGCGCTTTTCTCGAGGAGACTTAAATTTCATACACAGAAACCATTACTCTTACTAAACCACCATCAGTGGTAAGCTACAAAGTAGCCACAGCTGCCCGGGGGCATACTGAGAGAAGCGTGGCTGCCATTTTGTGTCTACAGACCCTCTGACCACCGCCAACATTCATGCACAGTGCAAACCCATTCATACGACAGAGTGGGATTTGAACCACCAACCTTTCGATTACCGGATGAACCACTCTACCACTGAGCCACGGTTGCACGTCCTGTTTGTTGGTTCTGATTCTGAATGCATGAGGTTGGTCAGGGTCTCCAAAGGCTTGAAGCACTCATTGAAAAAAAACAGCTGAAAAGTAAGAAATGATTTGATCATGGATAGCAAAAAAAAAAAAACATTTTATCCAGATGAAACCTTTTGAGAAACCAGGCCCTGGGGCTTAGTTTACTTTAAACCAGTGATAGGTGTCTTTAGGTGTTAATGCAAGGAGGGAAATATCAGTTCAGTTCTGCCACCTTGTGGTGCCTGAGCCAATAAATCAGGAAAGTCCAACTCTTTTTAGTTTTGGGGGCCACATAAGACCTACTAGTTTAATCTCATATCGGCCAGAATAGAAAAATACAGACTTTTTAAGGGGGGATTAACACTTTTGTTCTCAAATTTGGATTTTAGAGTTTAAAAAAAATGTCTGTAATTCACTTAGAATAGCATACTGTCATACAGGAAGTCACAGATTTTAGTAACATAAGGTTCTCGTACTAAGTCTTAAAATTTGTGGATCATTTGTTAATAATACATTTTATTTAAAAGCACTTTTCGAGAGACTCACAGACACTTTCCAAGTTAAAAACAACAATAGCAAGTCCAGTGATTAAAACAAAGAAAATATAAATCAGAAAAAACAAAAAGAACGTCAGTAAATTGTTCATATATATTGAATTGAATGATTGTTTTTTTTTAAATTGCAGTTCTTTTTTTTTTAAAAAAAAGAGTTTTGGCTAACAGTTTGCGATTAAAAATGACAGAAATTCTGTAACTATGAGCAGCGAGAGATCAAAATTCTCCATTTATATTAAGGAGTGTCATTATTTTCGTGTATTTGTATGGTGATTTATATATGTCTTGTTTTTTGTTGTAATTTTTTTTTTAAAACAATGTACACAGATTTTATTTGATTTATTTTATTTAGATTTTTATTATAATGAAACAACCTTAGCCTGCAATAATGACGAATAAATATAGTCATCTATTCAGACCTTTAGCTCACTAGTGTGTACAGCCAGTCATAATCTGATATTTGACAAAGATGATAATGATAATCCTGAACATGACTACTATTGTTGTTTGTTCTCTTTTAAAGACGCAGTGTCAGCAGGAGCTGGACCAGGTGCTGGAACGGATATCTAAGATGCCCTTCAGAGATAACAGAGGTCCTCTGGAGGACCTGTACGCCCTGCACATCCCCAACTGTGACAAGAGGGGGCAGTATAACCTCAAACAGGTGATAGACGGTTCTCGTTCCTAAGGATTTATTCACAAAATAATAATAATAATAACTAGGCAAGACCTGTTTTCGCAAGGCAAGCGCATATTTGGAAATTGAAAATTGGCAAATAGAATTGTTCATGTGAAAGACATTGTGTGTATTTTTAAAGGTCAAGGTCACACATTGAAAGGAAATGTTGTTCAATGGTACCAGTCAGAGCACTGTATCTCAATGTGTGGCCACGTTATAGGGAAAAAAGTACTTTCTTTTTTTTTTTTGTGACGTCATGAACTTTGACCTCTACGACTTTTTTTACTGGTAGGTCGTACAGCTTCGGTCTAATTAAATAAAATACTCCACTTGATATGAACTTTCCATAAGTGCAAGAATCAAATTTGTACAATAAATAATATTAGAGATATGGAAGTTTTGGGTTTTGACACGACCTTGACATTTTAGTTCAGAAAAAGGTCGACCGCACATCCTTGACATTGTCCCTATGAGATGACATGCGTGTCATTACGACAATGGAGTTGTGGAAGAAAAATAATCACAAGAACTCCTACGATAATGTATTTGGCAATTGAAAATTGCCAAATACAATAACTACAGCTGCTGCTAGGGGTGTGCACTAATCTCACCTTTACAATTACAAAACGGTATGAAATAGGGATGTAACGATTCACTCAACTCCCGATACAATTCACGATATTGGGTTCACGATACGATTCTCTCACGATTTATTTTACAAAATGGGACTGTAGACAAATAATCATTGAAATTTTTTTTTATTTTTCTTTGTCAAAAGAATCCCTTGATAAACTATTCAAAACAATGCAATTTAACTAAAAATAAATCTTGAATGAAATAAATAAAGGAATAATACAAATGAAGAAGAAGCCTATTAATTTAAATTGTGGTTCTATAGTAAACAATGCAAAACTGCATAATAGTTCTTTTTCTTTTTAAAAGTGCAACTGAAAATGTATTTTGAGCCTTAACAATTGGACTTTAAAAAAAAAAAAACCTGTCTGCACTGTATTTATGTCAGATATTTGTTTGGACCAGCAGAGGGCGCTGGTAACCCAGTGGTCTGTTGGGATGCAGCTATTCTGTGCACTGAAGAAGAGATGCTATGCTAGCAGACAGAGCTAATAGAAAAACGTGACTTTTACAGATATTCACTTAATATTACAGATATTCTTTCGGTGCTAAAGGGGTAAGGAATCATTTATTAACATGTTTAAGAGTAGAAGACGGCCAGAAAGAAAGTAGTAGCAGATTCCACCCGCCACCTACGCTTCTGGACAAGAGAAGGATAAATAGAGTACTGCAATTCAATTTTCAGAAAATCGATATGAACCGTGATACCTATGAATCGATTTTTAACTGCCTTACGATTAATTGTTACATCCCTAGTATGAAATACAATTTATTTCATTATTTTTTAAACTTGCGAAAACAGGTAAATTGTAATTAACTCTAATTTTAGGTTGGGAAAAAAAACCCCCCATGTGAATATATCAGTCGCTGAAGGATCATCACTTTTCTATGATTTTGGAAATTTGGGGGAATGTAACAATTTCAGATTGCCATCATGTGATGTAACATCTGGAAAACTGAGCTCTGCAAATATTGTGGATTTTTAGGTGCTGAGATAGCTATAACTGAATTAGTTGGTCATTTACAAAATATTTCATGTTTTTTTCTATCATTTTTACTTTCTCAAGGGCAAGGCAAATGTATTTGTATAGCACATTTCATCCACAAGGCAATTCAATGTGCTTTACATGATTAAAAGGACAGTCAACAGCTTAAAATCAGCAGTAAAAACATTAAATCAACAATAACATGATTAGAAAATCTCCCTCTTAATCATGCACGGGAGAGAAAAAGAGTGCCTTTAACTTTAAAGGGGCCGAATTTGATGCTGTAAAGGGCCGGATTTCACCCCCGGGCCTTGAGTTTGACAAAAATAATAACTACATTTATCTATAAAAATGCTTAGTATGTTTAATAAAAAAAAAATCAAGTGCAATCAACTTCCAGCTAACATGAAAAGTCGGGATTCTAACAAAAAATTTTGCATCAATTGAGGCTTAAACTTACCTTTTTCGACAAATCCATAAATCAGCAGGTCAAACGCATCAATAATCCACAACTTTTCCATGATGGAACGTCCTCTAATGTCACGTAAGCTTCACTAATGAACTCAGACAATCACCTGTGTGCAAGACAGCAGCTGTGCGCAATTAAAGGCAGATTTTAAACGTGTGTCAAAAATGAAAAGAAATAAAAAAAGACCGAAAAAACAACAAAAAGATGTTAACAACAGTTTGTGAAAAAAATAGAAAATAAACCCAGAGTAATGGACTTTACATTTTGCAGTAGGTTTAAAGGTTCTCTGGCCCCTAATCATCTTTATTCAAACCAATGCATGTGGTATTCCCACAGTTACATACAATATACTTTATGGTTTTCTTTCCATGTAAAGATTAGAATAAAATGAATGCTTCCATCAAATGTCGATTCATTGTGTAAACTAGAAACGACAAAAATCTACAGAGAACTAACAGCGTTTTAACAAAGAATTATTGAAAGTGAGAGAGATTGTCGAGGACGGGATTTGAACCAGTGTCCTCGCGACGATTGCTTAAATGATGACACAGGTTGTGACACACACACTGAGCCAAAGCTGCCCATAGATGACAAAGGGTAAAAGTCCTACTTGTGGAAGCAAAGTAAAAGATAAATGCTATGCATATACTAAAAGTATAATTATAAAAAAGTAGAAGATTATAGCAACATTGTAAGCTGCCTTTCTTTATTTAACAAAGCATTAGAGAGATCGTTCAGGGCAAGATTTGAACCAGGGACCCTATGAGGAGTGCTGGGAGCAAGGTAGACACAGGCTCTGATCACACTGAGCTACAGCTTTTCCCACTAAAAGTGTAATTATAAGAAAGAAGAAGAATGTAGCAAAACTTTTTAAACTACAAATTGTGGCATGAGCAAGATCATCCAGGACAGGATTAGAACCAGAGACCTCAGGATGATTGGTCGAAGAACAGTAGGACCAGGTTGTGATCACACTGAGCTACAGTCGGGGGTAAAAGTCCTACTTGTGGAAGCAAAGTAAGCGTTAAATGCAAAGCATTCCCACTGAAAGTACAATGATAAAAAAAAGTAGAAGTTTGTAGCAACATTTTAAGCTATACATTGTTGTAAAATAAAGAAAAGGCTTCGCAGCCACACAATAATAAAGAAAATGGATCTTAAAATGCTTCGTATTCCCACATTTACCAAATATTTCAGTTGTAAATTGATGTCAAAGGAACCTGACTTTTTTTTTTTAAATTGAGCAATTTTTCTCAAATTATTCCTCAAAATCTCCCCAAATTAAATACAAATTTGAATAAATCAATACATACATCAAAGGATATTCAACTATCTGTCACTTATTGTGCAAACCTGGGTTCATTAATATTGAAAATGTTCATTTTTCATGAGTTTGCCACTTCTGCTCTGGAGTTTATTCTCGTTATATTAATAGTTACAAAACACTGCAAATTGTGTCTTCCAGTGCAGGATGTCCCTCCATGGTCAGAGAGGAGAGTGCTGGTGCGTGGACCCACACACCGGGCGACCCATCCCGTCCGCCCCGACCGTGAGGGGGGACCCCAACTGCAGCCAGTACCTCAGTGAGCTGGAGCTGGATTTCACCGAAGCGACTCAGATCTAGGATCTGATTCTGATCAGGGGTGGACTGGGACCAAAATTCAGCCCCGGCATTTTTTATCCAGACCAGACCATTATTAAGTCAGTGATTCTCAACATGTGGCTCTTTATGTCTTAATTTGAATTATTATTCCCCCAGAAAACCTTAAAACCAACTTCCTTTGTTCCATTTTTGCCCCTTTTGACACTTGTTTCAGACTTGTGCTCCCGTTTGCCAATTGATATTCCTTTTTTCATATATTTTTTTTTCTATTTTTGCAAGTTCTTTTTGACACTTTAATCCAATGTTTGTCCTTTCTTTAATTTTTTGGGTCACTTTTCATCCAAAAAAGCTAACATTTGCCCAGTAAGTACCACTTATTTCCCTTTTTCCTTACATTTTTGGTTCTTTTTGTTCCACGTTTTTGCCCATTTTCACCATTGTTTGCCACATTTTGCTCATTTAAGCTCCCCTTTGCCATTATATACCACCTGGTTCCTCTTTATTTGCCCATTTTTGGCCACTCTTGACTGCTTTTGGCACTTCTCACTCTTTTCTTCCCACGTTTTTTGCTACTTTTGGACCATTTTAGTCACTTTTCCCTCTTGTTTTGCCACTTTTGGACCACTTCTCACTATTTTTGGCCACCCGTCACCATGTCTGCCTTCACTTGCTTGTCAAAAAAACACACAGCGGACCAGACCAGCCCACTTCGGGGCGATGCCCGGTATGCCAGATGACCAGTCCACCCCTGGATCTGATAGGAAGAAACTATCACATGCTTAAAAAACAGGAAACAAAACTGTCTGTTTGCCTGTGACGGCACAAGTTTGTACACCTTAACACCCAAATCTACCAAAAGAATCCAGCTTCCTGCATTGAATTTAAATACATATCGAATAAAAGGAACAACTAATATCTTTTTTTTTAAATATAGACACAAAGAAGCTTTTAGGGTGCTTTACTAATTCTTACTGAGGGTTTTATTGTCAATAATTTGTATTTTTGGTACTTTTGTGTGTTGGAGGTTTTAACTAAGGCATTATTTCATGCTGTAGCTCGCAAACTACTGTTGCACATAATATAACACTTAAGCTTCAAGTACACTGGGCTTGGTTTTTAAAGGGTTGAATACGACATGTGCACAACAGGGACGTGACCTTAATTAGCTGAAATAAATCGGTGCTACATTACATTTGTGCACGTGTTTCCGTTTGTTCAATATCATCCATTTTCTAACCACTTTCTCCTTTTTCAGGGTCGCAGGGGTTTGTGCGTTAAATAAATACCATATTAAACCTCCCCTAATTTTTGCCTGGGGGTCATTATATTGCATTTGCAACGTTTACATATATTTATATATATAATTTTTTACACTATGTTGCAGGATAAACAATGGCATTTCCAACATTCTGAAGGTCATAGATAATAATCGCATGACACAGAGCCGAGTCAGCGTGTTCTCATCCTGACCCACATCAAACAACTCCAGCGAAAAGTTACAAGCAGGCATTTTTCGAGTATGGGAACTTTATTTAAATATATATTTTGTCAATACAAAAACAAACGAACAAAAAAATGAATATACACTTGTTAAATATATCATAATTTGGGGGAAATAATGAGTATAATTCATTGTTCTACATTTATGGAGACTAAATTAAGGATGCCACAGGGATGTTGAATTATAGAATAATAAAATTATTACAATAGAAATAAGTTTGAAGCTTTTTTTGGGGGGGATGCGGAACGGAATCTCCCATCATGCTCTGCAGCACTTGACTGAACCACGCCAGAGCCTGACATTGTGTTCCCTCTTTGCATCTGAGAGGCGTCACCGTGGATCCAAATGCAAATAAAGATTCAAACTGACTTTGACGCTGAAGGCACTTGAATTTACATCCAAACTCCCTGACCTCCCTCTGCGGGACAAAAACCCAGAGAGCGAGTCATTAAATTTGCCTGTGCGACGGCAACGTGGAAAAATTAAAGTACTCGTCGTCTTTGCATATGATTTACTTGTAGGGAAGCGCACAGCACCACTTTAAGGTGGGCCGGTCCGAAGGATACATACAGTACAACCCAACAACATACGCGCATACTCTGTACACACACACACAGCTGTACAAAACGTGGGTTAAGTCACGAGGTCTTTGTTGAGCTTTAATCCAAATTAACTCCAGCAAGTTCATTTTGTCTTTGTTTTTCAAATCATACGTTAAGGTTTCATTTATTCGGAAACCTTTAACATAATAATCCAAATGACTTAATCCGACAAAGATTACCGGTTTGGCTTTTGAGCGATATTATTATTTCCACCCATTGGACAAGTCACATGTTAAAGTGCTGAAGTCTATAATTTCCCTTTATGAGGGCTTTATCAATCCAATCTTTCACATGCAAACGTTAAAAGAGAAATTCTGTGTATTTAGTAACAGGATGTTGTTGAATTTAACACATTCATTTGTGATCTTTTCATATTTAAAGTTAGATTTCTCACACATAATTAGCAGGAAATTAAAAGAAGGTCAACTTTTACTAAAAATCACCGATTGGAATTAATGTAGAATAGTAATAATGAAGCTTTATTGACTTTCTGGTTGGATTTCACAGTTGGGTAAAGTGAGGCTAGCTGTTGGCGTTTGTAGCTGCTTGTTTAGCTAAGCTAGCATGTTGCTAACCAGAGCGTTACAGACATAATCTATCAATTATTACAATTACGATAAAAACAAACAACGAAGAGTCATCATGGCTGATATTCCTAACATTATTCTTTGTATGATCCAATTTAAGTCCAGGGGATGATCATTTATCTTGGAATTCAAAAGCAAAATGGCGGCTAGCAGTTAGCTATGTAACGCGGAAACTGTGGTTTGTAGATGTCAACAAATTCACTTTGTATGTTTTCGAATTTCCATATAGAGCTGCTGTGATGACCTAAAGGTCATGTTTAGAATCTGGACAATAGTGTTGCGACTTGTTTATTTAAGCTACGATAAGCTAACAAAACCCAAACCTTGAGCTAAATAAAGATGCTTTTTTGTCTATTCCAGTCAATAATTTGACCAAATTACATTTTTTTTTTTTCTGACCACCTGCTTGAGGAACAGTATTCCAGTATTTATCATTGGGTAAATATAAATTAAAAATAATTATGGCAACAAAGTGACACGCAATATTATTAATTAGATTTAAATAACAATATGCTTGAAATTTGTTGAATATGAGTACTGTAATTTAGTAAGTAATTTAAATCAGATTTTTTCAAATAATTAATAAATGTTACTTTTTCTTATTTTTAAATGCAAATTTGGTTGACATATAAATTCATTTGTATTTAATAAATATTATTAGGTGAATTTAACTCACATTGTGGCTTGTTATCTATAAATACAATGTACTTATTTTCTATTTAAATCTTAGCTAATAATTAAAATCGAATTAAACATATTACGTGTCACTTTATTTCCACAAGAACTTGTTGGAAATACAAACCTCAGTAAATGACACATTGTCTCCCATATTTTTACTGTCATGACACAAAACAACGACTAATATTTTGCCACAATGAAGACGTGGCTTGTCACAGATTTCGTTTTTTGGAGTAAATGCATTTTAAAGATAATCTTGGTTACAAAGAGATGAGGTTTTATTTAATTTTTTTTCTGAGCTAACCTCCAACGTAGCGCACGCACAGTCAACGAGGAGCCCTTGTGCAAGTGATTCAGCGTACGGCTCCCCCATAGAAAACACCACATCACAGTCGTTACACGTGCCTGCTTGATTGACAGCTTTTAAGAGGCAGAAATGAGTGAAATGGGAACAATCCGTCACGTCTATTCATTGCTGTTGTTGGTGGTATCCAGATCTTTGCACTGCAGGTCTCCTCCAGCATAATTGATGCCTGGAACTTTAACTCCAAACCGGTCGACGCACCAACAGATTCCTCTTTTTCGTCCACGAGACGGCTTGCACTGCACGTTAAAAGACGTTAAACCAAGTGAGAATAAAAAAAAATATCTATATATTTTTGTATGCAGGGAATTAGAAATATATATATATATATATTTTTTTTTTTTTACCTGTTTCCGCTTAAAAAAGCCCTTCTTGTCACAGTTGGGGATGTACAGCGAAAGAGCCATGACTCGAGAGGTGTCCTTCATGCTCTGGATGAGATTATCAAGTCGTCTCCTGCAGGGACCCTTTAAACACACACACACGCGCGCACGCACACACACACACACACGCACACACACACACACACACACACACAATCTCAGCATTAATACAGGAAAGAAAAAAAGTGTTTTTATAGTTATTTTGAGTGTTTCTCTCTCATTCTGTGTATGTTCGCTGTGGTCTTGCTCCTTGTGAGGCATTTTGTGCATTTCTGTACTCCTTTTGAGGATTATTGCTGTAAAATATATGTTTTTTGGAATCATATGATGTATTTGTGTTGTCATTTTGCCTTTTTTTGGAGTATTTTTTGTGTATTTGTGTTGTCGTTTTGCTTGTTTGTGAGCACTGTGGGTTTGCGGAATAATTTTTTGTGTTTGTCTTTGTCTTTGTGTACTTTTTTTTTTGTCATTTTCTGTAATTTTGTATATTTTTTTCCCCGAGTAAGTTTGTGTATTACTGTTGTTGTTTTAGTCATTTTTTGTGTTTTTGGAGTATTTTCTCTTGTATTTTTCGGCAATGTTGTAATTCTTTGTATTTTTTATGTATTCTTGCTTTTGTTTCATGTATTTTTCTGTCATTTCGTACATTTACTTTGGGGGCTGCATAAAATTTGGCCTATGGCCGCCAGTTTCCTACATCTGTGTTAGAGTTTTACCAGGGATATTTATATTTATTATTTATTCCTGATTATTGGGCTTTAATTACCGGCGAGTGGTTCCTTCTGCTCGGAAACACATGGAAACCAGTTGTATTTCTATTATTTATTTTTTAACTATTATTTTCATTTAAAAGGTTACCTCATTCAAATGTAGCCTACGTATATGTTCATAACAGGGACTATGCACAACATTAAAATAATATTTATGAACTTGTAAATATGCAGTAATTTCCCCCCTGGGACAAATAAAATACATCTGATGCTGATTCTGAAAAAAATATATAATTATTTTCAAAAAGTAGCAGTTGTTGAGAATTAGTTTTTTCGTTGTAATAAAATTAAAACAAACCCAAAGCTAAAAACTAAACAGCAGATGGCAGCAAAGCATAAATGATAATGATGTTCTACATTTGCTCTACATAAAATATTATATTAATACTTAGGTTGGGTTTTTTTTATATTTTATTTCATGCATTTACAATGGTGTGCAATAACTTAACCTTTGTTCATCAACAATTCCCACTTAGGGCTGGGCGATATGAACCAAAACTCAATGTCTCAAAATGTTTTCCCAAAATGACGATGTACGATATGAATCTAGATCATTTTAATTTAAAGTCTTACCAAAAAGACATTTCTGTCAGCTGCATCATATGTTCCATTTTTAGCTTTTTCTCCTCTAAGGGACAGCACGTGTGAGTGAGTTCTGCTGTAGTGTGGCTTGTTTAGAGGAAAGTCAGGGTTGGGACACACTCAGTGGTCATCTGACTGTGATTTTCATGTTGTTCTGGGAAGGAACTAAAGCAGCGACTCCTAAAATGAGTATTTTAAGCTGTAAATATCTCAAAAATATGGAAAAATTGTAAAGACGGACCCTAATCATGAATAATATTAAATACTTGTATTATATAAAAAAAAAAAAAACAATGATGTGATTCTGCTCTGAATGTCAAAATGAATGAATTTCTGTGATTGCAACCATGTCGGAAATTAACTGAATAAATAAAATAAATAAATAAAATAAAATATATAAATAAAAACAAGTAGAAAAAATATATAGATATATCTCAATATAGATGATATTGTCATTTTTTATATTGCCAAAATAGAAAACCTGATATAATTTGAATTCACAAGATATTGTCCAGCCCTAGTTCACATATTGAGTGAGTTGAGATTTTTCTATATCTTGTAGAAGTACAAGTGAAATATGTGTGATTAAAGTTAAAAAAAAAAAAAAAGCTTGAATTGTCATCATTTATGCAGTATTTGGTTCCTTTAATTAAATGAAGGTGAATCTGTCCCTCAGTTCTCACAAAGGTAAATATGAAGTCATATTTTTAGTCCAGTAACTTCCTGCAGGTGCTTCACATTCACTTACAAACTCAGGCTCCAGTTTGTCCAGGGTGAGCGAGGAGAAATCCAGGTTGCTTGCGGGTCCCAACCGGGCCAACTGCTTTTTACGATCCTTGGCCTGCTTCATAGCCTGGGCTTTACGACTGCTGATGTGATCTCCATATAAGGGCACTTTGGTCTGTGCCGGCTCTGGAACACGCAGCGAGGCGTCCGACTGGCCATCTTTCAGCAAAGGAAAAAGAAGAAGGTTCAATTTCACACTCATTTTCCTACTTCCTCCAATATTTCTGAATATCATTGCCCGATAAATGACGCCGAATAATGCAAATCACTATATCTAAAATAGTGTTGGTTTAGTTTTAGTCAGACTTTGGAGTAAAAACACAACTTAGTTTTAGACGAAATTTGGTCATCAGGACTTTAGTCGGCTAAACCAGTTTCTCAAATGGGGGTACGTGTATACCCCTAGGGCAGAGGGGATCAACTAGGGCCACATGATCAACATTCATGTCAGCATTTAGAATAATGACCAATCCGAGCATTAACACAGGACACAATAAAGAGTTTTGATAGTTGTTTTGTGGGCTTTTTGTGCATTTCTGCAGTCCTTTTGTGTATTTTTGGAGTCATGTTGTGTATTTGTGTGATTGTGCATTTTTTGGAGTAATGTTTGTTTGTACTGTGGGTTAGCAGGGTAATTTTTTGTGTTTTTCTTGTACTTTTAGTCTATTTTTCTGTAGTTTCACATATTATTTTGAGTCATTTTGTGTATTTTTGTTGTATTTTTGTGTTATTTAGTGTAATTTTGTGTATTACTTTTGTATTATATTTGTTCATTTTTTAAGTAGTTTTACACGTTTTCGGAGTATTTTCTGTGTTTTTCTTGTTTTTTCCTGCAATGTTGTAATTCTTTGTATTTATTTTAATGCATTCTTGCTTTTGTTTTGTGTATTTTTCTGTCATTTTGTATGTTTACTTTGCGGGCCGCATAAAATTAGACCGAGGGCCGTATGTGGCCCCCAGGCCAGCAGTTTCCTATGTCTGCTATAGGGGTACGCAATGGCACTACAGGGGGTACTTGAAAGAGAAAGTGGAAAATTAACAACTAAAGTGTCAGTCTTGGCCAGAAATGATAAAAACAATAGAAATTAATCTATTCAGGAACGTTTAAATCAGTGTTGTTCAACCTTGGGGTCGGGACCCCATGTGGGGTTGGTTGAAATTTCTGAAAAATTATTACAACACAATCTTAAAACAACTCCGTATTTCTATACTTTCACTTTGTGAGTTTAGTTCAACTAAATAGCAGTAAAAATAAAATATATATATATATATATATATAATCTGAGCTCAAACGTGATCAAAAACTAATTCTAGAAAAAAATGTGGATTTCGCCCCATGTGACAAAGATACAGTAAACGAAAACATCAATACATTTTGATACTTTTTTGTGTACATGTATTTTTTCAAATGAGTCATATTATCGTCACTTAAAGAAACGTAGACGACGAAAACTATGACAAAAATGCCTTGTTAGCCCTTTGCATGCACGCAGTTCAGATACTCTGCAAAAGTCCAGCTCAAGGCTCGATTCACACACAATGACTGTCATTAGTTACAAAAGGTGTCTTATCTGCACAATAGTTGGTCATTTGTACCAGAACTTTACAAATTACAAGGCAGGATTAAAATAACCATCATACACGACACGAGTGTAATACTAGAGCTGTGTGAACGCAGGTTCAAAGGTGTTTTTAAAATCCTTTTTATGAGACGGTTTGAAGAAGCGTTGAATCTCTCACACTGTGGACTGAGACTAAATTGAGTTGCTTTAATGGATACTTGTACTTTTTGGAGTATGTTTCTAAAATCAGTCATTTTTACTTGTATTTAAGTACGTCTTTTAAACAGTTCCTGAGCGAATTATTGTTTTTTTGTTTTAAAATGATCAACAGAGATTGTGGAACCACAAAAAAACCTAATGCACCGTAGCAAAAAATCGACATTGAATTGATGTTTATTTCTCAGATTTAGAGTTCTTAGAGTCAACCTTTTATTTTGTACAGACACTTTTGTGGAAAATAAATCAAGATTGGGTCTCTTCCTTTTGAAGTTTATACATGAGATGTTTACTGTATGCAAGAGTACCGTAGAAAGATTTATTACAAACAATAAACAAAGGGGGTAAAAGTAACTAGTAACTATTTAATTGAGCTAATTCTTACTTGTACTTGAGTATTTTACGCATGACCTACTTGCACTTCTTGTATCTAGCTATGCTATGCTATGCTATGCTATGCTATGCTATGCTATGCTATGCTATGCTACATTGAAGTCATTAGCCTTTTAAAAGTCATTCATAGCCTGGAACATGTAGCTAAGCCACAGATGGCCCACTTCCACTGCTGTGCCACGCACTCGTTTCATTTTGGCGGACTGCTAATTCTGCACGTAATGCCCCTCCCACCCCCTCCCTGTTTCTGCGATGACGTGATCGCTAAGCTACTAAGCTAACCCCGCGGTGAAATAAGGTCACTGCTTTGTCACTAAAACCTCCCCCAGCCCGAGTGAGGATCACGGCGATGAAGACAATTGCCATCGTGTCCTTCATTTCTTTCTTTTTACGACGGCTTCTTCGAGGAGATTCCGTCCAGTTTTGAGAAAACAAGGGCAGATAAAGTCTTAACTTGCTAATCCTCAAGCATGTCCAAGCTTTCATGTTTTTTTTTTTCTTTTACTGCTCCAACTAGAACCACGGAATTGTACAAAGTTGGATTGTTTTCTCATTTTTGTCAGATGGTAAATGTGCTAATGCTGAGTAAATTCATGCTCAGGCCAAGTTGTCCGTAAGGAATTCACAAAGGTTTTGTTGGATTTATGTGCACGATAAAGAGACGAAGGCGAAATGAACAAAAGCTGGGTTTCCGTTATCCAAAATCTAAATAGCGCGATAAAAACTGGTAATGGAACACCTAAAAAAGAACACTCAAATATTGCTAAGAAGTTTTTACGCCTTCACGAGGAGGAATTTCAGACGTTTTGATCTTGAAATGTGTCGCAAAAACGCCACGGTAACAATTTTCCCGCAAATACACGTCACAGAACGTGACGTACCTGGTCACATGACCACTGTTCTCTGAAAAAAACCTCGCGCGGTACGTGTAAAACAAAAAACTAGAGCCAGACATTTCTTAGAATTATACTTAGTGCCACATTAGACGTGAAACAAAGAAGGAAGACAGAGTGTTATAAGAAGGTTTGGCGCGTTACGACACTCCTGCTCAAAACAACCTTCAATTGAAACACGTTCAAAGCGCAATTATACTTTGTCGACATTTAGAAATATCGTTTTTATTTTGCCAAACTCTGTAAATGGAAACCCAGCTAACGAGGAGTGCGAGATGAAGTCGAGACGAGGAGCCACGTGAGCGGCAAATCTGTCTGGATTTGTCTTAGAAAGTCAGGAAAACGAGGGCTTTATGAGAAAGAAGAATAGGGTGAAATAGAATAACAGGCAGAGACGAAGCGGGGTGGGGGAGAATAGGGCGACACAGACAAAAAGGTGAGTCATGGGTGGATATCAGCACAGGTGGCAAAAAGAGGCAAAAAGTAAAGAAAAAAGAAGAAGAACGCTAAGATTTCACACTCGAGGGCCAACATTTCCCTGAGCTGCCATGGAGCACCACCTGTAATCTTCCCCCTTGCCTGAGGCAATGGGCCACTCACACTAAACCTGCATATTTATGTTTCTCAGACCCACTCGGGGCCTTTCAGACCTTAGATGACAGCTTGATCGCGCCTCTGCACCAATTGTTGACAGACCTACAACCCCCGGTTGAGGCTTGACCTCAACGATGAAAAGTGTCCAAATTTATGGAAAAGAGGGAGAGAAGCTTAAATCCTTTAAGCCAGTGGCTCTCACACTTTTTAGGCTCAAGTACCCATTTATCTTATTTCTGAATCCAAGCACCGCCCTTTATTCCACTACAACATTTTGCTCATAGAAAACGATTTAAAACAACAATAGATCATAACGACGGAACGAAGGAGTGACAACACACATTTTTAAGAAACTCAGTTTGTAAATAAGTGGAAAGGAACAGTATTTAGTGCAGTGGTTCCCATCTCAAATAATCGCTTTGAAATCAAACAGTGACTTCAAAATTTCCGAATTGAATCAGGAAATTTGCTGATTAAGCAAAAGCAGTGCAGAGTGGCCAAGAAATGGGCCAATAACAAGGTGCCAGGTGGTATGTAATGGCAAGAGGTCGCTTGAATGGGCAAAATGTGGCAAACGATAGTGAAGAAGGAGAAAATGTAGAACAAAAAGAGGCAACATGTAGGGAAAAAAAGGAATTATCTTATTGGAAAGAACAAAAATTGGACAAAAGTGTCAAAAGAACTTGCAAATATGGACACAAAATAGGAAAAAAAAGTCTGAAAAAAGTTTTGAAAAAGAGCAAAAATGGTCAAAGGAAAAAAAGGTAAAAGTGGGTTAAAAAGTTTTCCCCTTTTTAAGGTTTACTGGGGGAATAATAATCAAAATAAAGACATAAAGAGCCACATGTTGAGAATCATTTAATAACAGCTCACGTGGTGTCACTGATAGAAATGACCGGCCCCTGCCATCGTGGGAACCTCTAGGGGTACACGTACCCCCATTTGAGAAACCCTGCTCTAGTCTAAATGATGAACGCGTGCACGTTAATCGTGTTGAAAACGCACGTGTGTGGCCTACCTTTGGGTGAGCGCAGCATCTTGTGCATCTTCTCGTTCTTGCACAGCCCGCGGCCGTGCAGCAGCGCGTGCAGCGGCTTCTCCTCCCCGTGCTTGGGCAGGCAGCGGAGCCCGCGCGTGCACGGCCCCGTGTACACGCCGCACGGCTGACCCTCTTCGAGCGCGCACGTCAGGCAGCAGCCGCAGCCGGGCTCCTTGACCAGCTGGCAGCCCAGCGGCACCGGCGGACACATGGACACAGCCTTCTGGTCGCAGGGCGCGCACGGCACGTAGGACGCGCCGCAGACGGTGACGCTCAGCAGGACGGACACACCGAGGGTGATGACGAGCATGGCGCGGGTGTGCGCTAGAATGCAGACTATAGGGTGGATAGGTGGTGGTGGTGGTGGTGGAGGAAATCTAATGAATCTAGTGCTGAATCCAGGAGGAGTCTGACCATCAAAGACGCATCCACGGGTGCCTTTTCCCCCCTCAGAACATCCGGTGCTTCAGTCCACAGGAAAGTCACAATAATGCATGAGAGAGAAAAAAAAAAGAAAAAAACACGCAGCTGTCCAACCTCTGGTGCCGTTTACGCACAGGCTGCTCCAAAAAACCCGAACAAATCCCGCAGCCTGGACGCGCTGTTTTACGCGCAAAGATTGTGCGGACGCAATGTAGTGTGGTGTGATGTGATGATGTGATGTGTGTGTGTGTGTCTCTGAGCGTGTCTTTTTAAAAAGTGCCGGAGGGCAAAGCCTGTAACGATGAGGCTGTGAAACAAGCTCAGAGGGGGAGGAGGCGCCGCGCACTTGTCAGCCGTGCGCGCTGCGATGCTGATTCCACACACAGGGCGGGTGCAGGCATGCATCAACATTCACATACACATTACCATCATCTGTCCCCAATAAGAACAATTACAACATAAATGCACTCCACGATTCATCAATTCATGCTTTGGTGTCCCCCTTTTTTTTTTGGTTTATTTAAAAATATAAGCCTTGATTCTGATGTTCCCACGTGCAGTTTCCTAATTCCAGTACATGTTACAGGTGGGATTATGAGCTGATGGTGCACAATATAAGAGGTATTAGCGATTTTGTAGGAATGGGATGAAAAGAAAACAACTTTTATTTGACTTTTAAAAGTGCATTCACACCGACTTCATTACGTTCAAATCAACGTAAATGACGCAACATCAAGCGACGCAACTTGCGCGATTCCAGCGACTCAATCGCGCAATCTGAGTAGCTGGAAGTCTCTCAAAATTGAATTTTTTTTAACATTTCAAGCGACTTTGAGTGACGCTTTGTTGCGACATTCAATCGGCAATGAGTTTCTCCCCACGTCGTCACATCACTGGGGTAGAAGAAAGTCAGCAAAAAGTGCGATTCAAGCGACTCGTCACGGGGCGATTTAAGCGACTATAGTCGCTGAAGTCGCGTTCAGTGTGATACATACTTATCTATTCAACTCAACAGGAATATAATAAATAAAAACAAAACCATAACAATCCGACAGTTAAATATCACAATACATACCTGTTCCTGCGCCTTTAATATTTAATATCAGTGAACAGGAGTTGAAGTCATCTGCTGGATACATTATCGCGCCCACAGGAAGTTGATTTCCTAATGAGGCAGTAGCAGTCCCAGGAATAAGGGGGGAAAAAATAGTTGTTTAGTTGTGAACAAACATTGCACCAGAGAATTTAAATTCAAACGTGCGTTGGTTGTGCACAAAATGCAGGATTTTTGAATATTTTGATGATGATGATGAGATAAAGATGGCTTTCATCTGATTAAAATCAAACATTCCTCCATGTACTGAAGGCTTCTATTGCCTGAGAAAGTGAAAATATGCTGAGTCATGCCGTTGTTGTCTTGCCAAAATCACTAAAGCTTCAGATATTTGCACGATAGGTGACGTGATCATAACTAATCACTTTCTCTGAGGACTTCTGCAGTGATTTGCGTGCGGATTGACCCCGTTTTATGACCTCAGAGAGGTCAGAGTTCACCGAGTTACAGTAAGGGGTCACCCTGTTGGAATTACAGATGTTTTGGCTCCCACTGTGTCATTTAAAGTTGAGCACTTGTGTTTTTCGTAAACACTCAGGATGAATTACTTGAACACCCTCAGCGAGGCTCATCCTGTTGTGGCGACAGTGTTTATTAAAGCCGCCAGGACTGAAACTGACCTTTCCAACCCACTGTTTGTTCCCGTGCTGTGTCAGGTTTCACTTCCCGTCTCTTCCTTCCACCATTTGTGAAACCCTGTCGTCACCTCTGTTTGCCTTCGCTCTTGACTTTTTGCACAGAATCAGGTGTCTAGTGACGTCCTACGACGTGACGAAAAGGTCACCCACGCACACACACGCACGCCCTTTGCAGTTTCTTTTATCCACATTTGAGGGTTGAAGAAAGAACGGCATTCAGGGTGAAACTCGTGAACACACACATCCAACGTGGATCAGACGGCTAAAGATATAGAGGCAACAATGATGTGCTTGTATTTGTTCGTGTGGCAATCCAAAGGTTCTAAAGGTTTTGAAACCAAATTCATAAAAACAATATAGTAAATAATAGCCGAGGTATTACTTTAAACATACAAGTAATCCAGAGGGTCATGTGTAGAGTAAAAATGGCAAAAACGTAGCAATGGTCGACATCGGCATTGGTTTTTCCATGTGCTGTTGTTTGACCAAACACGTTAAAACACCAATATGGTATTTTTTCCATTCCTGACGTTGAATAAGTATTCCTTTTTTGCACAGATAACGTTTATTTGTAGAATAAATCCAGTGGAGCATCACATTAAAAGTAGGCTTAACCTTGTAATTACCAATGAGTTTTATACTGTGTAATGTATAAGTGGTGGACGACGACTGTGTGTGTAGATATCGATACGGGACCACAGAATACAGTTTTCCATATCAATTCAATTCACTTAAAAAGAAAAAAACCTTGATTTTGTGGGAATTTGTGTGTAATTTAGAGTAAATTTGTGAGATTGTTTGTGAGAATTTGCAAGATTTGTGGCAAAATTAAGAGTTATTTCCACAGTTTGCTATTAAAATGACTGCATTCGTGTGACATAAACAAAGAGCAAATGAGTGTCACTAATCGTTGATTTTGAGTCATCTACAACTGGATTATCTGGTGATTTACACAATAATTCATGTTTTCTACATCATTTTTACTGATTCTTGCATTTTTAGCTCATGTTCTAATCATGACCATTTCTGTTTTGTGTGTTTTTGTTTTCATTTTGTTGTTGTTTGTCAATTCTTTTTATTATTCAGTATATTTTTCTATTATTTTGTGTGTGTGTTGGTATTATTTCAATTGTTCTATCTCAGTGCGTGTGTTTTTGGTTGTTATTTATGTCGTTTTGTATGTTTCCCTGTTATTTTTTGTGTAATTTGTAGAGATCTCGTGTGTTTTTCTCTCATTTCGTGTGTCATTGTTGTCATTTTGTGTGTTGCTGTTAATAGTAAGCATGTTTTTCTCACTTAGACGGTGTGTTTTTGGTGTCATTTTGTGTATTTTGTTGTCGTTTTGTCCGTTGTTTTTATTACTCAGTATACTTTTCTCTCATACTGTGTGTTTTTGTTGTCGTTTTGTGTGTTTTTCTAACACGTGTCTGTTAACAGACGTTAGCTAAAACAACAGCGACTACATCTAAAACGACATTCCAACACAAAGCCATTTAAAGAACAGATTTTTTTTTTTTTTTTTTTTTTGCGTAGCGTGGCTAGCTCAGGTTAGCTTCACGGGTTCTTTTCTTTCATCTTGTTACAGCATCCAATTCCAACAATTAGTTTGATTCTAACTTCTAAACTGTTGCCATCTGATGAATGACTGCCAGGAACAGAAAGGTAGTGTTAAATAAAACACACACACACACACACACACACACACGCACACACACATCCGACAGCCAAATGATCTCATGCCGCTCATGCTCGGACACTCCCCACCCTGCAGTGTTGGTGTGCATCCAACAACCAGGGAACGATGGTGAGAAAAGTGTGGATGCGCGGCAGTGAGAGGGATTTATGATCAGTGTATAGATCTTAATAAGCCACATTGTGAGGCCTTGAGGGACAGATTTGAGTGCACACGAAGGACGTTCTTAACACCGTTTTCCATCACGGTTCTTTTTCTCTTTCTATTTCTCGCACGATACCGTCAGTCTTTGACACTTTACAGTTTTGATGCTAAAGTTTGATGATCAAATGACGTGTTTCTCTGCAGATGATATCAGATGTAGACTGGGATCAAAATTCCGCCCTGGCATTTTCTATCCAGACCAGTTCACTACATTATCAGCGACACCACATTGAAGCCGTTATTAAGGCAGTGATTCTCAACATGTGGGGTTTTTTTTATGTCTTAATGTGAATTATTAATCCCACAGAAAACCTTAAAAAGTGCACATTTTTAACCCCTTTTTACCCATTTCCTTCCTTTGTCCTATTTTTTCAGACTTTAGCTACCATCAGTCAATTAATATCCCTTTTTTCCTTATTTTTGCTAGTTCTTATTGACACTTTTATCCAATTTTTTTTTTTTTTTGGCCCTCTTTTTTATCTCAGTAAGCTGACTTTGGCCCCAATAAATACCACTTGTTTCCCTTTTTCCTCACATTTTCCCTCTTTTTGTTCCACATTTTGCTCTTTTTCACTATTGTTTGCCACATGTTGCCCATTGAATCTACCCATTGCCATTAAATACCATCTGGTTAATCTCTTCTTTTCTTGGCCTATGGCTGCTTTTTGCCAATTTTAGTCACTTTTTCACTCTTTTCTTGCCACTTTTAGAACACCTGTTACCATGTCTACCTTCACTCGCTCGTCAAAATTACTCAAAACAACCACATACATGCATGCGTGCATAAAATGACAGAAAAACACACAAAATGACTCTAAAAACACACAAAACCCTTTGTTGTTTCTTACATTAATGCTAATGCAGATACAATCACTTGTCCATCTCTGCATGGGTATAATCTACACCACCTGTCTCTGGAAATGGTGTTTATTGACGCAGTTCATTAAAGTAGTGAAAAACGTAAGCTTTGATCCGATAAGGCAATTATTTTTCTAATGAATTTATTGCTAGATTTGTCTCACAAAGATCGTGAAAGTGTTTAAAATTGCTTGCAACACAATTTCCTTCTGTTTTTCGTGCTGCACAAAGCGTCTTTTTCTTCCTACTGCTTGGCACAAAATGCTTTTGTGCATCGTGACAACTTATTTATTCATTTTATATTTACTGTCAATATAAATACATGTTTGAACGTCGTGTCCAGCAGAACGAAAAAATAAACAAAATTTGGAACGCGTGTTGGTACGCACAAAAATAGAAGCATGTTTCCCCTTGAGAATGTGCTGCATATTTGTTTTTGTGAAAAAAAATGCCTTTCTAAGGACAAGATTCATGATTTTTTTTTTTTTTTTTTTTTTTTAGGTACAAACAGTGTAAAATCCCCTTTCCATAAACCGATCACGTTTCAGAGCATTTACAGTAGGTTACAGTGGAAGTTCCTGCTCTGACTAAATCCAGATGAAGGGGTTCTCTACGCCACTCAGAGCTTACTGTAAGTGACAAAACCCAATCAACCACTGGAAATGTGCTGAGGCATCGCACACACACAGACACACACAGAGTGAATTCCCAGAATACACCACTTGACCTTCACAGTGAATCATGGGATTTGACGCTGGATGAACTTGCACTGGTTTGGAATGGAGTTTGTTTTGCGTTTCATGGGATGTGTTGGTTTATTTTCCTCAGAATATATGGTGACCAGAAACCAAACATCTGCACGTTTCTGGCATCGAAATCTATTTCCTCAATAAATTCAATGTGGAAAAAAAACATTAAAAACAAAAAAAAGCAATTGAGCTCAAGTCCCATCGTAGGGAAATTCCCAGAATAAAAAAATACATTCAGGTCTTCAGATCTGCATTCTGGTTTGTGAATTCCATTGACGCCACATCAATGACAACAAGTGTTGCGTACAGGATCCATTAAAATAAAGTAAAGTAGATCCGTCTGCTTTGTTAACCAGTTGTGTTTCCATCAATAATGGTCTCTGCATCTTTTGATTCAGCTAAATAGGACTTTAAAGGGCTTTGGTAAAGGAGGAGGATTTCAGGGGATTGGCTAAAAAAAACCCCGTCGGCACATCTGTGTGGCCCTGGCAACATTCAACCACTGGAGCCAGTCAATGGAAACGCTCTGGCGCTCCTGTGCCATAGAAAATCTGTTCAAGGAAAGAGCTTTTTCCTCTGGATCTATGAAATGGGAATCTTTCAGTTGTCTGGCGAGGCGTCCAGTTGGTAAAGCAAGATGTTGGAATTCATTATTTTTTCTTTTTTTGATGAGCGAGTGGAGGCAGACATGGTAACAGGTGGCCAAAAATGGTCCAAAAGTGGCAAAAAACGTGGCAAGACAAGAATGAAAAGGGACTAAAATGGGCCAATAAAATGAGCGAATAAAGAGGAACTAGATGGTATGTAATGGCAAAGGCTTAAATGGGCAACATGTGGCAAACAATAGTGAAAAGGGGCAAAATGTGGAACAAAAAGAGGGAAAATGTAAGAAAAACAGGAAATAAGGGTTATTTATTGGACAAAAGTTAGCTTGTTTTGATGAAAAGAGGCCAAAAAAGTGAAAAAAAAAGAACAAAAATTGGATAAAAGTGTCAAAAAGAATTTGCAAAATTGGACAAAAAATATGAAAAAGTAGGATATTAATTGGCAAACGGTAGCTAAAATCTGATATTTTTTTGAAAAGGGGCAAAAATGGGACAAAGAAAGTGGCCAAAGGACATCGATTAAAAGGGGTTAAAAAATGGAGCTTGGATTGGATGTGTAACATCTGCACTACGGGGGTTTACACCATCCTCATCTACTGGTTATCAGTACGTCTTTTTTCTAAACGCAAGGTTGGGTGATGTCACCCTGTGACCTCAGTGTTGCACCTGCAAGGCGGGGATTTGGATCTTAACGAAAACACTTCCTGGAAAACAGGATTTTTGGCGTCTTTGTTGCTGTCATCGCACATAATAAAATGCTTTTCTCAGTCACCACTCGTCTGCAGCGATGCATGACGAGGAAAATATGGATGAACTTGGCAGGACGACGCTCTCCGAGGAGATTTTGATTTAACGCTCCGAGGCCACGGCCCTTGTTGTTGGGAGGAGTCTTTGGAAGCCTTTCATCTGCTTTGTTGCTCTCCTGCTGCACGCTGTAGTGAGTGTAACAGGAAATAAAAAAAAAAACAGACCTCAGAATTCCCAGAATAAGTGCTTTGGTTTTTAGGGTGAGTGTGACTCAGCGAAGCTCAACTAACTGCTCTTGGCTCCGTCTTAGCCGTGTCTACACAACAAGAGCCAAAATACATTTCCTTCATTGAATCTCCTAAATAATAACACACAAATGATTCCAAAGACCCACAAAACAACAACAAAAATACACAAAATGAAAGTAAAATATCCAAAATGAAACAAAATACACCAACTGTATGTAAAATATGCATAGTGACAACAAAAAGTACACAAAATAAGAGTAAGATATAAAGAAAAAAATGCAAAAATACACAACATGAGAATAAAATACATAAAATGTCAACAAAAATATTGCACAACACAAACACACAAAGCGGCTTAAAAAAAACTACAATAACAATAACACACAAAAAGACTCCAAAAATACACAAAATGAGTGTAAAATATACATAATGACAACAAAAGAACACAAAATAAGGGTAAAATATAAAAAATTAAAGCAAAAATAATACACAAATTGAGAATAAAATATACAAAATCCTAACAAAGACATTCAAAATAAGAGAAAATTTTACAAATTGAAAACAATAACACGAAATGACTCCAAAAACACACAAAACAACAACAAAAATACACAAAATGAGAGTAAAGTATATAGAAAGACTACAAAAATAAAATTAAAACAAAAATAATACACAAAATTAGAGTAAAATATGCAAAATAAAAGCTAAATTACACAAATTGAGAATAAAATATACAAAATCCCAACAAAAATGACATAATCACAAGAGAAAACTTTCCAAAATGAAAACAATAACACAAAATGACTCCAAAAACACACAACACTGGTAGTTGTTTTGTTTCCTGTATTAAAGCTCAGATAATTCCGTGTCCTTGCTAATGTAACAGGCCAAGGAGACCAGCATGGACGCGGGACACGGGGGTGGAAGGAAAAAGCAGATTTCCGTGCGCATTGCAGATTTCTATCTGAGATGCTGAGCTCGTCAGTTCTGAGATTTGAAGAGTCGAGTTGCAAAGATTGTGCACCGTCATCTGCAGGAGGGAATAAAAAGCACCTGAGGCTCGCCCAGCATCAAGTGGGAGCTGTACGTTAAAAAAAACCAACTCAACGAAAACTTTCATTCTCCTGGTTTTGGATGAAATGGCAGGAACATTTTTGAGTTTTTTTATTCTTGCTTTTCCAGTAAATTTTTAAATGAAAAAAAAGAGAGTTTTTCATCATTTGTCAATGCAGATGCCTTAGTCACGCAGACCAAAGCATAAAGAGGTCAAACACAACTTTTTAGAAGTAGATCAACTCTCGTCGTGCAACTTTAGGAGCTCAGTTCTCATCCCTGTGGTTTTCCTCAAGCCACAAACATCTGAACCACAAGCGGCACAAGGCAAACAATGCAAAACAAACCTTTCACTAAGCTGTCACTGACACGTCTTAATACCCAGTGCAGTCGTGATTTAATGACATGTCATAAGTACGGCCTGAGTCAGCGCTCTTGGCTCAGTGGAGGCTCCTACAATCACACTCAGGAGTTGATTGAAACATGCCAGAGGGACCAGAGTGCCTTTTCCACACACAGAAACTTCTGTTTTTGGACCCGACCGGATGTGTGTCGTCTGCACGCTGATGTTTGAGGGTTTATTTCTTCCGAGCCTATTAGCTCGAAGGCTTTCAGTGAGATCTCCGACTTATTTTTAGTGGGAAAGCGGCAGAATTAATCCCACAAACAGGCCTTTCGGGTTCAACTTCAACCTAAATGTTCCTCTTTTTCTGTGTTTGTTTTAGTGTGTTTGTGAAGAGAGTCTCAAAGCCCTTCAGGATTACGGCTTTAGACAGAGACATTTCTCAGGGATTATGCAGCATGTACTGCTTGTACTCGTCTCTGTGCCAGTTCATGTTGCCTCGTGCCAAGCGGACGAACCTACTGACATTAGGCACTTACTCCACGCAGAATGTGCTGCGACACTTTAGCGAAGGCTTTTAATGTGGTTTACTGTTGTTTTATTTCCCGTGACTCACTTCCTGCATGTGCTAGTTCTCACTCCTGCGAGGGGGGTGGGGTGAGGGGTCTGAAGTGAGTGCTTGCAGACGTTGGAATCTTCTTCCTGTCGCATCCATCCCGCTGCAAAGGAAGCAAAGTTTCCTTCCCTCTCTGTTGGCTTACCAGCTTTGCGTCTTACAGCTGGCGGCTAATAATTACCGAGAAATATTATCCTCCTGTGGGATGTTCGCAAAACAGCGGTATCCAAAGCAAACAGATACGGTGTGCTTGGAAGCTTGGTACCTTGTACAGTTGGCATGCCAAAAACTACAGATCCTCTTACAGCAGATCAGAGCGAGGGAACGGGAGGAGGGGAGCATGCTGGATATGCATGCTGGAGCTGCATCATAATTCCTATTTCATCTTCACTTCCTGACCACGCATTGAGCCACAGGCAATAGTCAGGGATCGTTCTGGTTGAGAAGGATGTAATTAGGCCACGACAGGGATCGATCAAACAAAGAAAGCTACTTTTATTACCCTTGAGGTGTTGCTATGGAGGGCTTTCCGAGGTCAAGAGTGGAACAGCATGTCTGCTAAACCTGGAGTTGAAGCTGATCTACATGTTCTTTGAAAGTATTCGGTCGGAGAAGGAAAACAGCAGGGAGGCCACCCTTATGTAGTCGGACATGTTCCTGAAGCTCTTCAAAACTGTCACTTTAGTTGAACCCTGAATGCTCGACAATCCCGCCCACCCCCGCCCCCCATCTGACGATGTCCCACAGTCGTGTACATAAACAGCCATTATTCCCTTGACTTAACCTGAAATGTGCACGGAGACGACATCCTGTGCCATCAAAGAGAGAACACTCAGTGTCAGGATGATGGATGAGGACACACAGTGTTGTTTTGATGGGACGATGTGGCGGCAAATCTACAGAAAGGTGTGTGTGTGTGTGTGTGTGAGCGAGGATCCCCAATGGACTGTTTGAAATAGCGCCAGATGAGCTAAATATCGCGGCTGTCCCACATGGGGCCGTGATCCTACAAAGTTAGTCTTAACCTGACCCTATAGCTCCAAAATAAACATGTATGAACCTGTATTGTCTAAATAACATTACATTGTAATACTCCCACCTTAGATCTGTTAATAAATGCTATTAATAATGTAATAGTGGCGTTACGAGCTAGTGCAGATTTATTTTTCACCGCCTTATTTACAAGTTTTACAATTTACCAAATTAGATATGAATTTAAACTACATTGGAAACAGTGAGTAAAGATCATGTAATCCTATGCACAAAAAGATTTAATGTGTATTTGTTACGTGATTTGAAATCAGGTTTTTACACCAACTTGTGATTAAATGTGACTGAAAATGTCCACCTTTACTTAACTTAGGTTAACTCTCTTATTTAAATAGGCATTAATACGAGCATTTTTGTTTTATTCTTATTTTCTAATTAAAAAAACAAACATTTTGTTTATTTCTAAAGATCAAATCAAATTAGAATTATTATTGTAATAATAATAATAATAAACTAATATTAGATTTTATGATTTACACACAGATGTTAAACCATTTAAATAAATGAGTTTAAAAAAACACATTACTTTTGAAAGATTAAATCAAATCATGAGTTTGGAGAAAATAATAATTAACATTTTATTTCGATAATTTCATCCATTTCATTTTAACCTATGATAAAGCTAAAGGTTATGTGCACCAATATTAAAATGTAATATTACAATCTGTGCAATAACGTCATGTTTTTTAGGATTTACTGACTGATTTCTTCCTAAAAGCAACAGCTTTTCAAATAAATTAAGTCCAAATATTGATCATGCGACCAGAGACAGTCAAGATAAACTGTATTGAAACTGTTTAACCTCATTGTTCTGACACTGATACAATTTGGTTCATTACTAATACCAGCTACAACTCAAAAACACACACTGAACACATTTAGAAAGGTAATCTAGCCCTGAGTTAAAAGACGTGTTTGTATGTCGAGTCTGAGCACTGTCATCAAAGCCTCCATCAACAGCTCCTTTATACCAGAGACTCAATGGGAGACGAAACAGCCCTAGCATGCCCTCACCGTCAGGACCTGTGCTTTTCTGCCTCCCTTAACCTCCCACCAAGTTCACTGGACATCAGGAGGTTGACGATCACGCCAACATGCGTGATCGTCTGAGCTGGACCGGATTCCTACGGGAACATTAATCATTGCTTCATCTAAAGTTCAACGTAAATGAAACCAATGGAGGAGCTCAGCCGGGGCTAAACAAACAAGGGCAAAGAAACAATTACTGGAGCTGATGTGCTCTCGGAAAAACATCAGCTGTACATTTAACAAAGATTCAGGAAGATAAGTTACCTCAAGTCTAATATCTTTCACTTCATCTATTTACTTCAAACTTGACAATTTTCCTCCAGAGGTTTACCAGGAAAAATATTAGGTGGGACATTACAGTCGAGCGCCAAAGTAAATCTAACACCAGAACTTTGTGCTGGAAAGGAAACATTGCAAATTGCTACTGGTTGGCCACGTCGTGTGATGTGAACGGATATTTTCGGGTTCACGGACAGTGCAGTAACGCTGTTGGCGTCCACAATGGGAGTGATGGGTTTTTCAGCTAAGACAGCTACAGGAGCAAACATCCTAGCATCAGCCATTTGGTGCACATTCATTGAACACTATCCCAGGTTCTTTTGATATGAAAAACGATGTGTTTAATGGGAACTCAACTCAACTGGCGTTCACCAGTGAGACTATGGTGCGTTTTCCACTGGCGGTATCGGCGCTACGCTCTTTTTGCGTGTTTCCATTGGGAAAAAGTACCTTTTTGATGGTACCTGGTGCTGCTATTCTTTAGTACCTCCTTTGTTGAGGTTTCAAAAAAAGCAGCCCTGGTCTGAAAATGTGACGTTGGCACAAAGCAAACACTGATCGGTTGAGAGAATCATCACAGCATAGAGTCATCAACTCACACACAGAGAGGAAGCATTTGGCCACCATTGGTTATTGTTGGCGATTTTGTGAGGATGGCAGCAAAAAAGTGCAATCAATGGAGTCTGGCAATTTTGTATCTCAAGTTGGTGCTCAATGGAAACGCTCTGGAAAAACAGTATCAGGTCCTGAAAGCGAGGAGTGCGGAGCCATGTAGAGCCCATAACGCCAATGGAAACGCGCCATTAGGGTACATTCACACTGCTGGATCCTAGAGCAGTTAAAACGCTCTAAGATTCATTTGCTTGGATAGTCTGTCTCGTTTGCTCAGTGGGAACATGCAAACGAAGTCTAGAGCGGATCAAACAGGCAAATTCTAGAGAGATTGTTTCTATTGGTCTCGGGGCATTTCCAATTGAAGTCTTGAGAAATGGTCCTGTTAGCATGCTTGTTTAAATTTGAGTAAAAACTTTACGACTTTACTCTATGACTCTTCTGGTTTACCTCCAGTAAAAGGATAACTAGTCTGGAACAAGAAGATTGATTCATCAGATAATGTACAATGTCTCTCACAGACTTGCTTTACTCAGGTTTTCAACATTCCTATTGTCATAAATCTCTAACTCGTGATTAGC
Source organism: Gouania willdenowi (assembly GCF_900634775.1). Lineage (NCBI taxonomy): Eukaryota > Metazoa > Chordata > Actinopteri > Blenniiformes > Gobiesocidae > Gouania > Gouania willdenowi. The sequence goes on from NC_041045.1 coordinate 8,175,630, forward strand.
TTTCCTTGCACACGTCAGTGACACTAGCTCTAGGTTCAGGCCAGGGCAGAAACTATAAGATCTCCAGTTGCGTTCTACGAAAAAAGAAAACCTCCTTTCAAGACAAATGTGTATTTTGACTCTGGCAGAAGCTTTTGAATGTTTGATTAAGGTTCACGGCAGCTTGTGATGCTAGCAACATGGTCTCTGTGTCAGTCAAGCATAGCCTACATGAAGTTTCACCATCACTGCAAAGAACTTGTCTATAAAAGTCTAATAATATTGGTGTGAATGATGAGTGGTGAGTTCCAACGCTGCTATTGTTACTGTTGGTAAGGTGTGTACATAAAAAAAAGATCCCCTCCATAACCCAGACCTATCATTTAACTTGGAAATCTCTGTTACATGTATAATTCACTCTTGGAGTGAAACCAACTTCTGGATAATAATGCTACTGTAATAAAAGGCTATATTAAGGACGACAGATATATTGGTATCTATTTCTACTGTGTAAAGAGGCGTAACTCTTCAATCAAGAGATGTTCTTTAACAGTGTGACGGTTTGCAAAAAAAGTTCCAAGCACGTTGAGAAAAAGATGAATTACACTCAAGTCCTAGAGCCTCGCTAAACCAACGTGCTAATCCTATGGATTTAGTACTGTACAACAAACAATGTGTCTAAAAGGTTTAGTGACATTAAACTGTAACATAATATATGACTATAGAGTTGATTCAGAGGTTTGTAAAGTTGGAGCTTTACTTTGACCCCCACTTTATTGCCATTGGCAAAACTTAAAAACTTAGTAACGATTGCGTAACTGAATTGGTGCTCTTCTAAATACAGGAAATAAACGGTAATGGTCATGTTCTTTCATGCTGGTAATCATAGAGAAGGCGAAACCCCCTTAAAGCTAAGAAATTATTACCTTTGGAAAGACACCGAGTTGCATCAATAATTTTGTCTGGCGTGCTAAATGCTTCGGTATACTGGGGAACCCACTGAGGTGAAATCAGTCCTGATGTGGGAGCAGCTGTTGGCTTTCAAAGGCATTTTCCAGATGAATCTCCAAGCTTTGGGAGCTGGTTTGAGAAATGTGAGGGTTAGAGAGCATAAAGAAATGAGAAACATGTTCAGAATCACCTGTCACCATCAAACTCTACACATCCACCATTCGGAAGATTCAAACTCAAAGCCTTGCACAAAGATATTCAAAGACACACACATTTATACAGTGATAGTTGTGTTTAAAAACAAGCGTCATCACATTGACCTCTCACATATTCTTGCAGGGTTCATAACATGTCAACACATCCAGCGATGCTCCGTCAAATGATACACACGCGGTGAAAACCTCAATAATTACAACAGCTGCCGCACACAGTGCATGGAAAAAACAGCATCCAGGCCTTTCTGATGGAGCCAAACCTCCACCAGTTCTTCCCAGTTTCTGCCTGGGCTTGACTGAGCCATCTTAACAAAATCCTAAAAAAAAGCCGAATCGGACTCGAAAAATATGAGCTCCAGCAATCCCTGTGATGCACGTTCAATGATCCGGGGAGATTTCACACGAGCGTGACCCAAAAAAAAGAGCGAGTCGGTGCTGTTGCATGTACATGACCACAATCACATATTCACGCTTTGCTGTGCAACAGCTGAGCCGAATCAGATGCACGGTTCGACGGTTTGTGCCTGACCAACATGTGGACGTGAGGAAAGTTTCCACTTTTAATTTGACAAAACTCAGCGCTGTTATCTCAGGGAAAAGCCCCGGGGAGCTGTGAGTCAGTCTATCTGCGGATATGAAAGGCATTATAAGTGTTTTTCTTTGCAAATGGTTTTAATCAAGGTTTCTGCAGATTAAACTCTTCAGTGTCAGCCTGGATAAATTACTTGCTCCATCATCTCGATCTAGGGTATATAAAAGAAATCAAATTTGAACTTTTTCGAAGGTGGACGTGTAGAAAAAAAAGGAGGTGGAGGGAAAGTAAAACAGGCATGTTGATTTTTCCATTTGATAAGAGTGGAGAGGAAATTTTCCCTTTGTTTGGACATTTACAGTCCAGTGGCATCTGCACGTTCGAGGGTGGAGTTTTTCCAAGTGTGGGAAGGTCATACCTGAGTGAGATTCCACTCACATACTGTACACATTTCCATGTTTTCTTTCCCTCCTGGCTCACATTCGCTGATGTTTCAGCCTTTTATATCACACATTTAACTCTGTTTCTCCTTTGGCTTTCCCTTTAATTAGCTTGGTAGCAGCACGCCTGGAGTCATGACATTGAAATCTAGCAGAGTTTATTGTTGACCGCTTTTAAACCCTAGAAAACTATTGCTACAATTTGTAATACCATCACTAACGTCGGGAAAATACTTTTCATCAAAATATGACAATACTTGACAAATTAGAATAGTACCCTATATAATCTACCCAAAAAAGAAATATTACCTCAGCCAAGGAGGTAATATCTCGATCTCTTTATGAAATTGTTGGTTGGTTGGTTCCTCACCGTGTTCCATTTGGATCGGATCTGGATTGGGCATTTCATTGCAAAAAAAAAGGGGTTACCCATACATTGGGCTGAAACTCTTCTTTTACAATCAAATTTAGCTATTGGCTGAGAATGGTCGTCTGTGACATTTGGTGGCTTCTTATGTCACAAACAACCACTGTTGGCCCTGCCTCTTCAATGAAAACCAGCTCCTGAAACAAGCTCCTGTCAAAGCAATCTGTGGAGAGTATGTTGAATTGACAGAATTGTGAATAGAGAAGTCTAGTGAGTACTGAGCAGGTAGTTAGCACAGCCTAGATTGTTCTTTGGGGATTTTATAGTATAGACTGGGTCATGTCTTAACTGCTTTTTAAAGCCTTTTTTTTCAATTTTCAGCTTCGACGCACATCAGCCAAAGGTTTTAGTTACACTTTAATGAGCATAGAAATGTCTTACAAGCCTTAAAATTGAGAATTATCATAGAACAATGATCTGGATCACTGATATCGACTTTTACGTTTTCATGAGGAGGTATTTCAGACATTTAGTTATTGAAATGTGTCGCAAAAGCGCTATGGAAATGTTTTTTGCAAATACACGACACAGAACCTGGTCGCACGACTTAGGTATTAAGGAGGTTTGGAGCGTCCGTCTTCCTGCAGCAAAGTCTCGCGGGATGAGATTTCACGGGGGTTGCGAGGCTCCAAAACAACCTTCAATGGAAACACGTTCAAAACGCAATTATACTTTGTTGACATTTAGAAATATCGCTTTTATTTTGCAAAAATCTGAAATGGAAACCCAGTTACTATTGAGATTTCCTTTTGGCTGTTCTCGACTGAGGTCACCACAGCAAGTTACAAGGTCAAGCTTAAAATCATCCAAACACGTGCCTGGAGGGAAAAAAGGGGGTTTTGGAGTCGGTAACACCCATAACTTCAAAGATGTCAAAGATGATGCTGAAGCTACCCAGGGACCCATGACTCTCAGACAAACGCAGCATAATAAAAAGGGTGAAAGTCACCCAGCGATAAGGTATGCGTTTTGTTAGGGCACATTACATATGCACATTTTGTAAAGTTTTGGCTTTGAATGACTGATTCTTTATTTTAAGGTTACAAAAATAGGTTACGAAATCACATTTTTATGAAAAACTATCAAAATATTGATATAAAAATAGACTACTTTTGGATATTTCAAACACAAAACTACACAATGGCCTCAAGTTATTCCCCAAACCACACAAAAGTGCAAAAGATTTTGTTAGATATGCTTCAAACTTAAAATTTGGCTCCTTTTTTATGGCTACAGTTTGATCTTGCTAATAAATGGTGAAACTGTAACAAACTGAGCTAACAGAGCCGTAACGCCTCCCTAGCATCTCATAATGTGCCACAGGGGAGCAGAGGGCGACAGCATGTATGTCATGTTTCAGTAGGGCGGGGGTGTCATCATGCATATTTGTAAGTTTGAGCAACGTCTGTTGCCGTGAGAAGCTCACTTTTTGGAAAGACGGGCTGTATATGACACCTTGACATGGGACATCTGTGCACGTGTAGTGGAATTCTCACAGCTACATTTCAGCAATTATTTCATCAAAACAGGGAAGAAACACTTAAGGAATGAAAACATTAACATCACATGTTCTAGGTAAATTGTAACTTAGTGGAGAGCTGGCACAAACAGTAACAGTTTGTAACCAAGGGTTACTTAACAGATAAAATCCCACATAATGATTATTTTTCATTGTGATGACTAACTACAGGTGTGGTCTATTATTGCCAGGCGCTAAATCAATCAAATGTGTGTAATGCAGTATTACTTATGTCCCTCAAAGACGGAACAAAAGTAAGACACGACTGGGACAGAAGTAGCACCTTGAAATACACTGTAGTTAAAAAAGACAATGTCCTGGCTAATAAGCCATGCATTCTCAATAATAATAATAAATACTTAAAAAATTTGTGTCCCGTGTCACTTTCATACTGGCTCTCAACTTAGTAATTTAAAAAAAAAGTTTGTTTTTAAAAAAAAAAAAAAAAAGGTATGTTGGTTGAAAAATATCAAGTAAAAGACAAAAATATCAGCATTAAAACTAGATCTGTAATAAAGGTCCCACACTGGTAGAATAAATCAAATATCAAAGATGAAAACTCATCTTTAATTAAATAAAAAAATAAGAAAAGAAAACCACACGCTTTATGTTTGGGACGTTTTGAGCGTAAACACTGGCTGCACTACAGAGAGTCAGCAGCTCTTTAAATAAACTCCCACAAGGTGTTGAGCATCAAACCTGATGAGGTGGGTTCAGCCAGAGCTCCACACCTGACAGCCAGGACGACAAATGAGAGTGAAATGAAGCTTCATGACATAACTGAAAAGAGGATTCAATAAAAACACCAAGGTATAGCTTTCATGTAACGGATCTGTATTGCTTTAATGTTTATGTTTTTTTTTTTGTTATCTCTTCTTAGGAACAGGTAAGCCATGACAGTATAATGTAAATGATGAGCGCAAACAAAATCTGCGACCCTTTTGTACATCCATAGTAGTGCTTTCAAACAAACAAGTCCCATTTGTACAAGGGGTCACAGAGTCTTTTTTTTCCCACATGGTAACTCTCGACTCAAAGCCAACTGGTACGAGCCAATCCTGGTTAATTTTGATGCTTTTATTGACTTTTATTCCTCTCAAAATGACCGAAATCACATGAATTATTGACTGAAACGCACTATACCAGTTTGCTTTCAATAAAGTGCCACCATACATTCGTAAAGTTGTTAACGTGACTTAAAAAACAGCGGTAATGTGAGGAGAAAATAAGCAGAAGAAGAAAAAAAAAAAAAAAAAACATGTCAAGAAACAAAAAATAAATAAGAATAAATAAATGGCAGACTTTCGAGGGGGGGTGGGGGAGGGGGAGGCTGAGGTAAAGACACCTTTGTCAGTCTGACAAAGCCGCAGCTGTAGAGCTTTAGCATCGCGGTGAGACACGTCTAGCTTTATTTACCTCCAGCTGCTGACACTCATGTGAAATGTATGTCACTCCTCTTGGTATTGTGAATGTAAGTGCTTGGTTTGCACACCGAGGGGGCAAAGCGGGCTTGTCCTCTCATGAACAGGCGATGGAGGCATTTTTGGAGCATTGAGACACCAGTAAAAACAAACGCTTTCGTCATCTGCAGCTGAATGTCTTTGCTGTATAAATGCGAGGAGGGCCCCTTGGCTATGTGTTCTTTATGTTCTACAAACATCAACATCTCTGTGTCCTTCTGACATGTTTAATTTTAAAAAAAGAAGCAAAAAAAAAAGTGAAAGAGAAACTGCTGCCAAGGCTTGCAACATAAAACTGAGCGCGGCAGGAGGAAAAGAATAACGCTGGATGTTTGAATCTTTGGTAAAACTATAAACCTAACTGTCATGGGTGCATACAGCTTGTTTTTATATTGCATTTGTCGTCTTACCTTTTAACGTGCTTCCCCCTTTTTTACAGTTTAGCTACAAACCTACCGGCTACGGGCGCGTTTCACTGTGGAAAACGCACCCAAGATGCTTCTATCCATGCAATCCTGTTGGAGCTGTTGGCGTCTACTCATTCATGCCCTGCCTCATTCTGAGCCAAGAAAAAAAAAAAAAAAAAAAGAAAAAGAAAAGAAGAAATAAAATCAAACAAGAATATGACGAGCCTGAAACAAACATATACATGTACAAAGTAATGTACACCATATATTCAAACACATTTCAAAATCGTCAGACTTTGAAATCATTAGCCAAAATAAGTCTATATTTTTTTTTTCTCAACCCTCTTTAGGTTCATCTTCTTTATCTAGACTGTACAATATATGTATATATGAGTAACCATGAGGGACCAAAGCAACAAAAATAAATACTTTTTCGCTATGTCTCCTTTCAAAGTATCTATGTACATTTATATCAATTTCTCTTAGCTTATCGTGAAGAAGGTCGAGCGTGTGTGTGTGTGTGTTCAACGAGCAGGCATTGCGCACAGTGTGGAAACGTTTTTTCTTCTTCTTCTTTCACCCGATAAAATGTTCAACAACGCCGGAGCGAAAGATATGAAACTGTCCTTTGATAAGGTGAAAGGTAACCCTGGCTAAAAATGGACCAAAATCAAGGTAAAAATAGAGCATCTCACCATCATGTGACTACTTCAACAATGGATTTCTACGTCTTAAAAAACAAAACAAAACAAAAAAAACGTCTATTTCATGCAGTCTTGGACAAGCCGTTCAACCTCAGTGTCTAAAGGTTTCTAGTTTTTTTTTTTTTGTTTGTTTTTTTTTTTGTGTTTTTCTTTTCTTAGCACACAGCATAGAATGTTTTCAGTGTTGTTGAATGTAGCAATGAAGGAGGGTGCAAGTTTGGGGCAACAACATGCATAAAGAACAGTGCATAGGTCCAGGTGATCGGGCCAGTCCCTGGTGATCTCCAGTGTTTCAATGACCCTGGGAGGTGGGGGCGTAGGAGTCCAAGCTTGGGTGACTGACGCCACCTTGTGGACACATAGCCATCCTTTTGGCTTTTAGCCTCTTTTTGGAGCTTCAAAAATCATCCGCCAGGCTCGGAGGTAAAGTGAAAGCACTAATACACAGTGCGATGACCTTAGCATGGTGGTTTTGTCTTCTTTTATCACCTGTTTTTTTTTTTTTTTACTGAGTCCGGTCTGCTGTGTGCAGTTTAGATCAGTCATTTCACTGCAGAGCCCTTTCTAACACACAGCAGACCAAGAAACGACCACTCGAAAGAATTCACAAAGACGTTTGTGGGAAGGTAGAAGAAGAACCAAGCTTAAAGATCAAGCTAACATGCATAAAGTCTTCAGACACTGTTTTGCTAAAAGCCATCACGGCCAACTTTTTAACTTTTTTTCCTGAAGAAACCATAGTTCTTTTCTTTTTGTTTTTTAGATTGTTGCTGTTCTGTACTTCATCTTTTGAAGAAAAGGGAAATAATAATGGCTTAGTAGCTACGTCATTCTCTCACTTGTATTGCAACTACCTTTGGTAATCAATCAACAGAAGAGATAACCCTGAAACATCTCAAGTCCTTTTCCAAACGCAGCATTGTTAGAAATGTCTTCTCCAAACAGGCTACCCTGTGTGTGTATCTCCTCCCTAGAAAGGCCTCCATGTTTATCACGTGCACACTCATTCCACTCTGAATCCACGCTTTTTAAAATCTACTCCGAAAAAGACCAAAGTCCAGACGAAAAACCCGCAAGGCAGAGAGGACAACAGAGAGAGGGAAACGGAAAGAAGGACACCGTCATGTCCTCCAGGAAAAAACACACCGACAGTGACGGAGGATTGCAAAAAAAAAAAAAAAAAACGCCTCCACCCATTAGGACTTTGAGGTGCTTCACCGCTTCATCATCTTGCAGACGAAGCTGACGATGGCGGAGGCGGGCTGGTCTGGGTCCAGCTCAGCAAACAGGTGGCTCACATTGTCTGTTGTGCTTCCTTGTTTTCGTGCGACAAATCCAAAAAGCCTGCGGGAAAAAAGGAACATAAGGCTTTTAGCATTTTGATAAAGGCTCATTATTGGACACTGCTGTGGAGGTTTTGGACGAACGAGACGGAGTCCAGCTTTAGGGTTGCTGGTCAGATGTGGACACAGGGTTTTGGGGGACACTCCGGTAAACAAGCTTTCACTGTGTGTGTGCCTCAGTGAATCTACTGCTGTTCAGTGCTCTCAGGGTTACGGATGTTGCTGATAATGGTAGTCAAAACATAGCACAGGCAGAGATCTTGGTGTGTGCCATCAGTTAAGATGGTATCTGGCCTGCATAGGTCAGTCTGACGAGGAGAGAGTTCTATAATCAAGGGTGGAGCAGCGATTTTAAAACTATAAAACTGTTATTAAGTCAGTGGTTCTAAACATGTCATGTTATGTCTTCATTTTAATTATTATTATTCCCCCACCCTTTGACCATTTTGCAACTTTCCCTCGTCCCATTTTTGCCCCTTATCCCAAAAATTTTACACTTTTTTTTTGCTTTTTCAGACTTCAGCTACCTTTTGCCAATAAATATCCCCTTTAACCAATTTTTGCCACTTTTCATGCAAATAAGCAACATTTTTCCCAAAAAATAACACTTATTTTTATTTTCCCTATGGTTAGCCTCTTTTTGTTCTACATTTTTGCCTTTTTTCACTATTGTTTGCCACCTTTTGCTCATTTAAGCTACCCTTTGCCATAACATGCCACCTGTTTCCTCTTTTTTGTCAATTCTCTTGCCACTCTTGAGTACTTTTGGACCATTTTAGTCACTTTTCACTCTTTTCTTACCACGTTTGGAACATTTTTTGCCACGTTACAAATTATTTGTCACTTTACATACACTTTACACTTCACTTTACATTTTTATGAAAGTGCGGGTGTCGCACTCCCCCGGGTGAGACGTACCTGTCTGTAATTACATATCTGACACTTTAGCGCCTCCATCTGCATGTTGAGGAACAGCGCTCCCTTCTGGCACATAGAGGGTACTGTATGCTCCCAAAATAGCACTAGTCAAGTGAATAACTTGTGAATTACGCTGAATAGGCACAGCACCTTTAAAACAATTTCAGAGACCAGGGATGGCAACGGCAAAATCAAATTTCGGCAGAAATTATGGACGAGAGAAACAAAACACATACATGTAAAACAAGCCAAAAATATTTAACAAAACGTGAACTGACTGTTTTGAAAATCACACTTGGTCGTTGTTTTCTTAATAGCTTTGCATTGGTTCTTCTCATCTTTAATATTCAGTTCAAAGGTTTTCTAGCTATGAGTTATTAATATTTACACTATTTTTCTGTTACGTCATCTTACTTTGCCCCATTTTTTTTTACCTGCACAACTTTTTTCTATTTCTAATATTTCAGCTGAATTTGTGAAGTTAAAAACTACGAGCATTCTCATTGGTTGCAATCGTTTCACATTCACCAAATTCACAAAAAATACATATATATCTATAAATATTTACCTCACTGAGCCACCTCCTTCCTTACCCCATCTGTTAAAAAAGAGAGTATTTACTTTAGAGTGAGTTGATAAAAAACAAAATACAAAAGATTTGTGTTTAACTGATGACAAAACACTCACTTTCTGTCCTGGGGGTCAGTGTCACAGTAGGTTACTGTGCTGATAGGGTAGTGTCGTCTGAAGAAAATCCTGAAAAACAATATGTATATCTTAAGTGTTCAGGATAACAACATGTTACAGAACAAGCAAAACATGTGGGGTAAAAAAACTAAAAAAAATAAATTAAAAAAAGTCAAAAATCATCTAAATTTACCTGACTAAATTGACTAATTCATTAATTTAGACTAAAACTACCACTGAGTAAGGAATTGCGGGGTGCGGCCCCTGAAGAAAATGTATTATTACTGTCTGAAATACGTGATTGCAGAATTATCACAATTTTTCGATCAAGGTGCCCTGAAAATGTTTCATTCTTCAAAAAGGGAGGTGGTGTCTCTCAAGTTGGACTTGTCTTTTATTTTGAAAGACACTTTTCTTTTGACAGGCATATTGTTAAATGCATGTTGCACAGGAAAATATATAGATTTATAATAGATAGATATAGATTGCCACAGTTTCTGATGTTTTCGGGAAGTGTATTCCATAATTGTACGACACAAATGCTTACTTTAATCAAACTTGTTGAAGTTCCATAAATGGAGCACTTCCCTTAGTAATCACTACATCACAGTTTGTCCCAAAATGCTATTTTTATGTAGCTTCTAAACCTCATTGCTACTTTTAAAGCTAATCTCGTCGGCTTACCCACCTCCTCTGACTATCTGTGAGTGTGATGCCCTGCGTGGACACCCTGAAGTGAACCGTGGTGGCGTCTGGCAGAGGGTTGCTGGCCATGGTCTGACTGATGGCCTTGGTAATGGCCTGAGGCCCAGTGAGAGACTCCATGTCCACAGAGTTGATGTAAAGCACATTGCACGCTAGGAGGAAACACAGAGTCACTGTTACATAAAAGCAGCCGCTGGAATACAGCAGCGAGCGTGAGCGTGCACGTCGCAGGAGGAGGAGTTTGGAGCACGCACGACGGAAAAGGATTGTCATGCACTGCACATGGATAATAAAACCATCAACTGCCTCATATGTTTGTGCAAGCAGTTTAAAAGCTTAGCTCAAAGCTGGAATTTAAGCATTTCAGTGATAGAAGAAGTGCATTATGGGATGGAACAATATTTACCATGAGCCTCTTCAGGAACCTTCTGAACTGTAAGATAATAAAGAGAGTGTGTGAGCAGCAAATCCTCTTTTTCTAAAACATTGTACATTACAGCATTTATTCAGGGATCCTTAAAGTGCACATGTAGTGAAATAAAAAAAAAAAACCCATTAAAAAAGCTTTTTAGAACAATTTGATTCTGGATTATTATTTCGGAAGTGCACAAATATGGCGAGCAACTGTGATGACAGCTGTGTGAAAAGATATCTGTTCATGGATGGGGGGATCGGCGCCGAAAAGAAAAGGTAAAAACTCAATATTTAGCCACAAGGAGGTGAGAGGGAACAATATGGTGGGGGTGCGGTTCGTGCCATGACACCTGCACATGTAAACAGAAACGTAGTAGTGATCTGAACAAGTATGTTTACATGCTGCATTTAAGGACTTTATGTGAAGAAAATCTGTTGCGATTGTGTCTGCTTTCAAACATAATTTTAGCTTCGTGCCCATTAGCGTTAGCATTAGCTTAGCAAATTTCGTTCGAGCATGTGTATATTATGAAGCTAACGTCTGGAAAACTCTTCCTTAGTGTCGTTATTTGTCTTAGAGACGCTAAAGAAATGTTTTTGTGCAGTTTTTCTCTTGTTGTTTAGCAACCATTAGCTTTACACTCCACCATTGTTCAGAAACTGTAGACCAACAGAACACTGTTGCCTAGCAATTGCTAACAGAAATCAGCCAACGTGCATCATGTCCTATTCAAAATGGTGGCTCTCCATAATTGATGCCCGAAGGTATACAATTGTTCTAAAAAGTCCTTTTAAACACATTAAACATGTTGTTATATATGGTAAATTTTCACTACAGGTACACTTTAAACTGATTTTGTTGTATATTTGATGATGAAAGCTCACCTGCGCCTTGTTTGAGAAGCTCAACAACCGGATCAGTCGGAGTGGCGAGCTCGAGTGCTTCTTTGTTTGGGTCTGAGGTGACGGGAAATGTTGGGACAGTGTCAGGGAATAATGCGCACTATTGAACGTGTTATGCTGCGTTCACACCGGACGCGCCGCAAAATGTCAATGGGAAGACGCGGCGAGAGGCAAATTCTTCCCCTGTTGGTCGGCGCGCGGTTTGAGAGCATTTGCCGCGGCACGTGTGCTCCCGTTTTTCCGTGACATTCGTCATTCGCTGGAGTTGAAAACATTGAACTCCAGCGGATGTTTCGCGTGATGCGCATCAGAGTCTTTGTTGCCAATGACGTCAGCCCATCAATGCATTTCAGCATGGAGGAGAAAATAATCATGGCGATGTGTGACCTCCCAGAGCTCTGCGACATGGCCAGTTTGGTCATCCGCATCATCCAGGCGCAGCTCCTGAAGCACACAGTGAAAATCACGGAGTTCCAGGAACGAGCGTTTTGACGACTCTCGCTTCCACAGAAGGTTAAGAGCAGAGATTGTACTGGGGTCCTCCATAGTTGATGGTGAAAATCAAATTACATTTTCTAATTACAATTATGTTTTCATCTATCCATGTTCAATTACAACTCAATTATGATTACAGCGACCAGCATTTTTTCCCAATTACAATCATTATTTTCCCCTGACAGTCAATTGCAATTACGTTTTCAATTATGAAAGTTCAAATTCAATTAATCACATTTAATGAGCCTTTAATAAATAAACCGATTAAAATGTAACCTTCCTCTTGTGTTAGCATTCTGTTAGCATCTCTAATGATAACGGGTCAGTTTGACCCATGTCTTAAATCAGCTGTAAAATACACAAAAAAATATTACTCTATCATCTATCATGTAATTCATCTCTTGGTTACCTTGTTAGGCTTCCTAATCAATGGAAATATTGGTATTTATATTTTTGGTGTGGGCATCTGAGCCTTTTTTCTGTCAGTATACCCCTAGATTTACATTTTTTTTTTTAAATGGTAAAATGATCCTGACAGGACAGAACTGACAGGTAAATATGATATAAAACATATTTTAATAATTATTCACTATATAAACTCAATTGTAGTTTTTACAGAGTTCCCATGACAATTACAGTTACAACAGCAACATATATTTCCAAGTACAATTACAACTACATCATATTTGTAATTAATTGTCAATTGCACAGCACTGGTGCAAAGAAAGGGAGTCTGGTTGGCGGCTTTTTTATATTCGCTTTAGACGCGCATATGAAGCGAATATGGGGAGAACGTTTTCCGATGCTGAACGGTGTGAACGCAGCATTATGAAGGAGCGCCGACTGACCTTTGGTGGGGATCATCAGCTTACATGGCAGAGCCAACGGGGTCATGGAGTGTTGATACACGAGAGCAGAGAGACATCCTACAAACACAGAGAAACTCTGCTCAAAATACATCCTTTTGAATGCGATGGAACCTGAAAGTTAACAGCCGACTCACCAAAATAAGGCTCATTGGGACAACCCTTCAGACGGACGCCTTTGGGGCTCGTCTCAATGAGGAAGTGACGCACCAGCTCGTTTGTCATGTCGCCAACTGGGAATACAAACCAACACACGTGACAATAGCAGTGTTGACTAAAAGTTTTCCACTTGTACTTTTATGTTTTTAATTAAGTGGGAATAACAAGATTATGACTTGAATGAAAACTATTTTTCAATGAAATTCACATTAATCACTCACTATGATGAATCGTCACATGGGACGAAATCCAATGAAATCTCATGTGATCATGTGGTTTTACACGTTGATCACATCAAATTTATTCTGATTCTTTTCAAGTCTTTTTAAAAGCATAAACTCCTATGCTAGATATTTGAGTTGACTATATCTAACATATTTAGTTGACTAAAATCTTAATATCATTGAGTAGTTGAAAACCTAAAAATAGAAAAAAAAAAAAGGAAAAAATAGGAAAAAGTGAAATCTTAACTATAGTTGAAATAGCCACTAAATTCTGTCTAATTTTAGTCCCATGTCCATTCATGAAATCAAAATTTTCTTTCAAAATTAACAGACTAAAAATCTGTGTCAGTTTTCATCGACTACATTCATAAATTCATTTTTATACATTGTAATTTATTAAAATAACCCGAAAACTTTATTAAAATACTTTAACATTTTTGTCGACTAATAAAAACTATCATTTTGTCACAAAATCCAATTTGAACTCATGTGAGAAGGTGGTTTTACACATTGATCACATCACATCTGTCTGTGTGTATTTACAAACATTATTAATAATAAGGTTAATCAATGATAATTTAATATTTTAGACGACTAAAACTGAATTAGTCCCAATGACTAAATTCTGCATTTTAGTCAAGAGGCTATGACAAACTAAAATTTGCTTTCAAAATTAACACTGGCGGAAAGTAGCCTTAATTTTGTCGACTAAAACAATTTTTTTTATATATATATATATAGTGATTTATGAAAATCAGACATTGACAAAAAACTTTGTCAAAACATTTTTGTCGACTAATAAAAATGAAACTATAATTTCGTCACTTTAAATGAAATCCAATCAGAACTCATGTGATAATGTGGTCCTAAGCTTTGATCACGTGTGCATAAACTCAAGGCTTCACCTTTTTTGTTCTGCTGGACTGTTGGTGGAGGACAGGCCACCTTCATAGCCAGACCGTAGGCGCCGCGGAAGGAGTGGCTGTCCCTGATGATGAAAGCCCCCGGCTCTCTGTCCTTCAACAGGTTAATGGCTGCAACACGACAGCATAAAAACAGAGAACATAGTTTACTAATTCCCTGTCTGAGTTCCTCAGCCTGGCATGCTGGATGGTTCTTTTTGTTAAACCTCACCTTGCTCTCGAGAGATATCTGGTTTGTACCAGAACTTGGACGTGTCCTGCACAAACTTGACGTTCATTTTAATGTCAGGATAACCATCTGTTTGGATGGAGAAGAAGAACATTAATACTTGAATATTTGTATTTCCTGAAGAAAATGCAAGCGAGAATGCAGGTGCTGGCCCGTGTCGCACTGCATTAGCTTAGCATTAGCTAGCGTTAGCATTATTAGCTAGAATTAGCATAAATTAGCCTTAGTACAAGTTTGCTTTAGTATGAGCTAGGTGTCAGTGCTCAATTCTTTCACGCTGCATTAGCATTATCTAGCATTAGCATAAAATAGCAATAGCTGGCATTATAGCATGAGCTAGCTGTCAGTGCCTACTCCTTTCAAGCTGCATTAGCTTAGCATTAGCTCGCGTTAGCATAATTTAACATTAGCTAGCATTAGCATGAGATAGCTGTCAGTGCCCGATCCTTTCACGCTGCATTTCGTACTGCATTAGCTTAGCATTAACATTAGCCAGCAATAGCATAATTTAGCAATAGCTAGCACTATCAGGAGCAAGCTGGCAGTGCCCAATCCTTTCATGCTGCTCAGCTGAGCATTAACATTAGCATTAGCATGAGCTACCCGATCCTTTCAAGCTGCATTTCGCACTACATTAACACTAGCATGAGCTAGCTGTCAGTGCCCAATCCTTTCACACTGCATTTCATACAGAATTAGCTTAGCATTAACATTAGATAACTTTAACATTAGCTAGCATTAGCATACATTAGCATTAACTAGCATTAGCATGAGTTAGCTGTCAGTGTCCAACCCTTTCACAGGTCTGATCCGTTCAGATCCGTTCAATGCATGCACATAAACTATGCCACTTTCTTCACTCGCAATCTTTACAACAGAGCTCCACGGACGTGATATATGAATGTAAACCGACATTTGTTGATTATTTGAATTGTACAAATCTAAATATGTGGCTATTCTTGTGGCGTTTTTAATTGTTAATTAAAAAAAAAAGACAAGAAGGAAAAACCACCGCAAGACGATGTATACAAAAACACAATACACAATATTGACAATCAAAAACCAAACAAAAAATTAAATAAAAGTTTTAAATAGCAGGGTTTTAACCTTTTAAATTGTACACAAACTGCCGTAAAATAGGCCGACTAGATATATAGAGAAAAAAAAGTTCAAAAAGCTGAAATTTCTAATAGAAGTGGATGGGAATGAAAAAAATTTGCACACACAATAACTGAAAAAGAAACATGATCAAAAAATCATCGCACCATATATGGACTTGGAGACGTCTTGGAGTGTGTGCGTGCCGGTGAGGTTTGGCGTGCTGCCCCCGCTGACGGGCGTCTGCATTAGGTTCTTGTTGTCCACCCTCTCCACGTCCCCACTGGACAGGTGTCTCTTCTCTGGCAGCTGTGGGGACACTGGGAAGGCGGGGGTGGAGGGCGGCTGGGTGCTTCCTTGGCGTGAGGCGGCCCCCAGCTCGTCGGGTGTGCTGTGGCCGCTGGCTGCCGGGCGACGCCCCATCAGGGGGCTGGGGGGCACGCCGGCGGCTGCTGTTCGAGGGTTCCGGCCAATCAGAGGGCTGGAAGGGACTCCGGCTGGAGGTGTGTGACGGGTTAGGGAGGGGCTGCCTTGACCCAGGCGTCTCTGCAGGGCGGGGCTGGGGGGGGTGTTGGTGGCCACTGTGCGGTGGAGAGTGTTGGGGCTGCCGGGAACAGTGTGGACGCCCATGATGTTGACCTGGGAGCCCTCTGGGGAGGCGGGCCGGTTGGGGTAGACGAAGGCGGGGCTCTGCGAGGTGCATTCAGAAGAACCAGTCCTCCTCCTGCATTTAAAATAAGCATTATTACTCCTAATATTTAGAATCTCACTTTGAATCACTATCAAAGCAATTTAAATTTTTTTAAACATCTTATCATCACAGTTTGGTATTCTTGCCAAGGGGGCAAAAGAAAAAATTAAATATATAGAACGTCTCAAGATTCACGCCAACCACAATGTGTGTAATGATAATATATACAGTAACGCAAAAATGATTACTAACATAATTGATAATGTTGATGCGTCGTTCAATGTTGTAAATTTGTGATAAAATCGCTCTCTGCTGAATAAGAATTTCGCAACAAAAGAAGAACCAAGTCACATGACTCGAACGCCAAAAGATAACTTGCATTTTTAAAAGAATAAGAAATTAATTCATATATATTTTGTTTGATCACACTTAAAATATTTCTATATCATGTATCTTTTCTAATGAATTTGGGAAAACTGTAATGCCAGCCCCGTAAACGCTGCGTATGCTTATATGATTCCTATATTTAAAAAAAAACCCTTAATTTACTATATCATCAGCAATCAAGTGTCCAAGAGACACATTTATAATCAAGGTACAATGAAAATATTAAGTTGGTGATATTTTGCATCAAAGTAGATAAATTACAAAAATGTTCCATCAAGACCAATTGAAACCAGCACTGATATGATATTCTCCAACTTCTTTAATGTGATAATAAGGAGAAGAACTTGGAACTTTGTGTATTTTGTTGTCCTATATGTGTTGTTTTGTGTTTTTTTTTTGTCATTTTGTGTATTAGGATTGTCATTTTGTATATTTTACAATAATTTTGAGTGTTTTAGAGTCATTTTGTACGGTGGCTGAGAACACATTTACAAATACCACAACACATTTACAAATAATTGCAAAACTTTTACAAATGCCACAAGAAATGTACAATTTTGAAAACAAATATTCATAATTATTATTTAAAAAAAAATGCAAAAAGCCAAACACTTTTACAAATGTTGAGACGGATTTACAAAGGCACATTGTAATTGTAAAAGTGTTTCCATATTTGTTCATTTGTTTTGACCTTTTGTAAAAGTGTTGTGGTCATTTGTAAAAGTTTTGCAATAATTTGTAAATGAGTTTTGCACTTCTCAGCCACCGTAATTTTGTGTGTTTTACACTCACATTTTGTAATTTTGCATCTTTTCACCTATTTCGTATGGGTTTTCTCTTTGTGTTTTTTTTTTTTTTTTGTCATTTTAGAGATTTTACACTTATATTGTGTGTTGTCATTTTGTATATTTTCTCTCATATGGGTTTTCTGTATTTTTTTAGTCATTGTTGTGTATTGTTGTATTTATTTTGTATATTTTACCCTAATTTTCAGTGTTTTTTTTCTCATTTTGTATGTTTTTGCTGTTCTTTTTTATGTTTTTGAAGTCAATTTGTGCCTTTTCTTTCTGTTGCCCATCTCTGCTTTCCAACATGCCCAAGCTTTGATGCTGGTATTTTGAAGCCTGGTTTAAAAGACTTGCTGAAGCTGAAATAAAGTCATGTTAAATGTAAGAACTAAAGTATTTCCATTGGTCTCAGACAGTGTGGTTTTGAGTAGACATCGACCTATTTATCTCTATTTAACCACTACAGTCACATTCACCATTGACTGAAACCACGCGTAGGCAAATTCTGACCACTTAGATTTGGTTGTTCGTGCTCAGAAAAGAGTGTTCTGCGTTAGAAAGGTGGACACGTACCCATCAGGAGCACAGTGGATGGGACTGCTGGTAGACAGGGGGACACTGAACGCTTGTGCTCTCAGATCTCGAAAACTGTGATGATCTGAGAAACAGAAGACCACACCCGCTTTCAGACACTTTTATGCAAGACAGCATTAAGACAGATCTGATTAGGAGAGACGCGTCAACAAGAATCAGAAGGTCTTACCTTGGTCTCCATCATTAGAATCAGAGGAGTCTGACAGTGGGAGAGGGGCGATTGGAATTTGGGATAGAAGAAGAAGAAACAGAAGAGGAAGAGGAAATATTGAGCACAACGCACTAGTATTTGGTGACGTCATTTATGAAGCCAAGAAAAGACATGTTTGACCACCAGATGGCAGCACAGGCTGGAAATGACATGCAGTAGTTTGACACAATAACCCTCCTTTCATCCTCAAATACTGACACATTTTACCCGTGGGGTCAATCTGACCCCAGGGATATTTGCCTGCAGAAAAATGTTTTCAGAAGATTTTTTGACCAAGTTTTTGTGTGTAAGGCACTTTGTTCATTCTCAAAGAATGTACCGTAGTTTTACACAGCTAAAACAGCTTGGGGTCAAATTGACCCCAGAGAAACACTAATGGGAGCATGTGTTCAGCACAATGAAATTCTACCCATCAAATTAGGAAATTCATTCAATATTAAGCGAAAAAAATAAATAAAAGCCAATTCTTAGTTTTTGAATGGGGTCAAATTGACCCCAAGGTTAAACATTATGTCAGGTGAGCTTAATATTTATCTGTCTTCAGTTGATTTTAACAATGATTTTCAATATAACTTTGTCCACCTGTCTAAAACAACACTGAAGAATTGGAATTTGAATATTTCTGTTGAGGTTATTAGAGTTTTGAACACTCACCTGATCCACCGTGTTGGTGAGCCTTCAGTCCCAGCGCTGACAATGGAGTCTTGCTCAAACCAGGAGGAGAGCGAGCTGTTACGGATGACATTGGAAGGATTGTTTACAATATAAAATGTCCAAAAATTCTCCAAAATAATAAGAGAACAACACATGGGCATGAAAACACACTCGCAGCAAGGGTATGGATGAGTTTAACACACGAGATGATAACGTTCACATGCAGTTTCACAGATTTAAAGTTTTCTAAATATCACTGAACACAAAACATAAGCACAAAGACTATACGTCAGCGATGGGTAACTTTTACCACAGTGGGAGCCACAAAAATGTGATTGTGTCTGATCCCTGAGCCACGTTATCAACATTACTGCCACCATTTAGCATAATGACCAATTTAAGCATCATCATTAATACAGGAAAGAACAAAGGGTTTGTGCATTTTTGGAGTCATTTTTGTGTGCTTTTGTTGTCATTTTGTATGATTTACACTCATATTGTGTGTTTTTTTTTGTCATTTTGCATATTTTTCTTTTAATATGTATGGTTTTTTTTTAATGTCGATTTGTGTATTTTTGGAGTAGTTTTGTGCGTTTTGTTGTCCTATATTTTTCATTTTGTGTATTTTGATTGTCATTTTGTATATTTTACAATAATTTTAAATGTTTTGCTTTAGATTTTGCATGTATTTGCTGTCATTTTGTGCATTTTTGTATATTTTACTATAATTTTAAGTGTTTTTTTTTGCTTTTGTTGTCATTTTGTGCATTTTATACTCATATTGTGTATTTTTCTTGTCATTTTGCATATTTGTCTTTTAATATGTATGGATTTTTTATGTCGATTTGTGTGTTTTTGGAGTATTTTTATATTTTGTTGTCCTATGTTCGTGGTTTTGTGTTTTTCTTTCTCATTTTGCATATTTTTCTTTTAATATGTATGGTTTCTTTTAATGTCAATTTGTGTATTTTTGGAGTAATTTTGTGTGTTTTGTTGTCCTATATTTGCTGTTTTGTGTATTTTTTTGAATGTTTTGTTTTTGATTTTGTATGTTTTTGTTGTCATTTTGTGTATTTTTGTATATTTTACTATAACTTTAAGTGTTTTGTTTCTGATTTTGTATGTTTTTGTTGTCACTTTGTGTGTTTTAAGCTCACATTTTGTAATTTGTAATGTTTTCTCCTATTTTGTATGGGTTTTATGTCATTTTGTGTGTTTTTGTTGTCATTTTATAAATTTTACTCTTATATTGTATCTTGTCAATTTGTATATTTTCTCTCCTATGGGGTTTTCTTGTGATTTGTGTATGTTTTTAGGTTTTTTTTTTTCTCATTTTGTAAATTTTTGCTATAGTTTTGCATGTTTTTGGAGTCAATTTGTGCATTTTCTTCAGGGGCCGCACAAATTTCGGGCCCCCTGTTGTCCATCTCTGTTTTCCATCATGCCCAAGCTTTGATGAGCTCTTGCTTGAAGCCTGATTTAAAACACTTGCTGAAGCTGAAATAATGTTATGTTTAAGGTAAGAACTGAAGTATTTCCAGAATAAGATGCATGTGAATAATAATCTCTGAAAGTGGTTTGTTTTTAAGGTGAAATGCATCTGTTATTCTGGAAATAATCTTCATTCACTCTGTACATGCAAAATGATGTGAATAAAGTGTAAAGAGGGTGTGGGATGAGGGGGGTTGAGGTGTGTGTGTGTGTGTGGAGGGGGAAACAGCTTCTTACGACAACAAATGGGTTTTCATCACTGACTGACTGCAAGAGAGGGGGCGGAGCTTCTTTTCACACATCTACCCACAGGCAAATGAACATTTAACAGATTTGGTGACAAAATAAAATACAAATGCATGTAAAATCATGCATGGAAATTAAATCGTGGAAAAACTACAATAATTTAATATTATAATATTCTGTCAGGCCTTTGTTGTCTCAATTCACTTTGACTTTGTGACAATGTCCGACTAAATACTATCCGTGCTCGCCGACGCAGCTTTGTTTGCCGTCAAGTCAAGCAAATCTTTACTGACGACTTTAAGCAAATACAACATTTGTTTGTCTGACTCACTACTAGTAACTCCTTCCATGTTTTTTGTTCACCGTGTGTATAAAAAAATCTTCTCCACACACTTGGTACCCGAGCAGAATATTTCTAATCTCTGATTGGTTTACTGAGCTAAATGGGCGGCCCCATACGCAAATGTCTCTGATAAAGCAACCCCAGCAGGTAGAGGCTCCAGGTCACACTCAGCTCCTTCCTCCACCTGCAAAGCTTATCAATCCTTTGACTCGACACGATGAATCCAGGCTTCGAGTTTGTCTTGATTCTGATGAGTTTTTCAGGAACATTTGGGAAGTATGTTTACGTTGAAGAGAGTAGGTCTTGGGATGAGGCCCAGCAGTACTGTAGGACACATTTCATTGACCTGGCTCCTATCAACAATGAATACGACAACATGAAACTGGCAGAGTCATATAACATTCCCAGGGGAAGCTGGATAGGACTCATGAAACCAAACGCCACACAAATCTGGATGTGGTCTGGAGGTGCAAGGGTCGAACAATTTTTTTGGGCTACAGGGGGAGAAGTAAAAACTGCATACATAGATGCCGTCGGTGCTTTTTCAAAAGGGAATTGGTACATATATCGCCCAGACAGCAGTCAACCCTTCTTCTGCTTCAACGTGATCCTGGTGGAGGAGAGAAAGACTTGGGAGAAAGCACTGGAGTACTGCAGAGAGCACCACTCAGACCTGGCCAGCGTGGCATCTGAGACGGAGATGATGCTGATCCAGTCAAAGCTGAAGAATCACGTCCCCAGCAGCATGGTGTGGATAGGCCTGCACTCCTTTCAGAAAGGCTGGCTGTGGGTGGACGGGCAGCCCATGACTTACAATGCTTGGAGTTCAAATGAAAACCCAGTGTGCCCCCCCTTGGAGATGCAGTGTGCAGCCTTGAAGGCAGATAAGATGAAGAATCATACCACCAGCGGCGGGCAAATGATGGAAGAGACGTCAGTCTGGGAGGCTCACAACTGTTATGATGAACTTCCCTTTATTTGCTACTGAGCTAAGCTGGTTTAGCCTATCTTTATGGTTATTTTATCTTTATTTTTCGCATTTATTTTATAGCATCTGAAGTTTTCTCAAGTAGACGCCTATTCTTTTCTGATCTGTTTGTAAACCATACTCGCCCCTTGTCTGCAGACAGAGTGAACCTACACATGTTGAAGTAAGGCGTCTGTGGTGACACTGGGAAGCTGGGGGTTGGGGGGGAATTCTCACCACCTCCTCCGTCTCCGTAGGGAGGACTGTTGGCGAAGCGGCCCGTGTTGCTGTCCTCGAAAGCCTCCCGGTAGCTGTGGACGAGACCCTGGAAGAAAAGAAAAGAAGAGGTAGAAACTAAATGGATTTATTTTTTTTTTTTTTTTTTTTGTGCATTAAATGACAGCTAGACATTTCATTAGTATGAGAAAAAAAAATATTGTGTCTTAGTTTAGTGTGTGCAGTCGTGTAGATTGTTTTACTTTTTTATTGCTAATGGTAGAAATGTAATCAAAATAGGGCTGGCCAATATATCGTGATTCAAGTTTAATTGAGTTTTCTCTTTTGGTGTTATAAAAATATACAATATCGCCTATATCAATATATATATAAATATATATATATATATATTTTATAGCTTATTTTCTATTAAAATACTCATTTTAGGAGTCACTGCTTTCACTACTTCTCAGAACAGCATGAAAAGCTCAGTTAGATGGATCGATGAGTGCATTCTAACCCAGAGCTTCCTCTAAAGAAGCCACATTACAAAACTCACTCACACGTGCTGTCCCTTAGAGGAGAAAAAGGCAAACGTGGCACATATCGTGCAGCTATTTGTTAGTAAATGTGCCAGAAATACACAAAAGGACAACGAAAACACAGAAAAAGGCAAGAAAAACACAAAACGTTACTCCAAAAACACACAAAACTACTATAAAAATAAACAATTCGACCAAAAAAATACACAGAACAACTCAGAAATAAACTGAGTTTTCTACAATGTCACCTACATCAATATTATTTTCTATCTCAATTTGTATTGAAATACTCATTTTAGGGGTTGCTGCTTTTGCTACTTCTCAGAACAGCATTAAAATCACAGTTAGATGGATATCTGAGTGCGTCCTAACCTAGACCTTCCACTAAACAAGCCACACTACAGAACTCACTCACACGTGCTGTCCCTTAGAGGAGAAAAAGCCAAACGTGTCACATATTGTGCAACTGTTTGTTAATAAATGTGCCTGTGTGGCATTTTTCATGATCAAATTTAACCCTGACTTAATCTAAATTAAAATGATTGAGATTAACATTGTATATCACCATTTTGAGTTTTGGTCCATATTGCCCAGCCCTAGTGTTCAATGGTGTAGATGGTTTTACTTTTTTGTACATTTTTATTGCTAATGGTAGAACTTCAATCAAAATAATCAATAGTTACCATCACAAAATGTAACAACAACAACAATATGTCAAATACACAATATGTTGTACAATATGTTTCACATTGTAGTAAACCATAACGTTCTCAACAGAGAGATCTTATTAAACAAGTTTCATGTGTAATATTTTAGGTTTATTGATGTTGATTCATTTTCTGCTGCCCTGAAGTGGAAAAACGAATGAAATAATTTACCGTAAAATGCTGTTTAATATTTATGTCCGTCATCTGGAGATGTTTTGAAAATCAATGTATGGAAATGTGTGAATTTGAGGGTGGAATTATTATAAAGAACTCTAGGTGTGTTGTCTTTACATTTAGTTTTAATATGTATGTTTATCTATACTTCTGCTATGAAACTGTGTATCAGTAATTAAAGCATCCGTCTGCTGACTAACTTCTGTCTTATTAAAAAACAAAATAAAGTAGATTGTAGAAAACAACATTATACCATGTCTTTTTATTTTTTTTAGCTGAGGTAAATTTTCCTAAGCTTCTAATTTACAAGGAAAACAAGCTTTTTTCTCATTAGAACGAAGCAGCATCTTGGTAAAGCTGAACTAAGACCTGTTTTTGCATGCTGTTCACAAACTGAAGCCCTTAAATTCAAATGAGGCATGTCAAAATTCAACCATCCAAAGCATCTGAAGGATCTGACACGTCATGGTGTCCATTTAGCTTGTACAGAAACAAAATGTAACACCTTATAGCAGGAGCGCTCAAGTTAAAAAAAGAAAAGAAAAACAAGAAATTAAAATAGTTAGCATAACAGAAAACACTGTATTTACATGAACCATAAAGAATGTGTAGGTATGTGTGTGTGTGTGTGTGTGTGTGTGTGTTAAGACAATAACTTGAAGGGATGGGAGAAAACAAAATACTAAAAATCAAAAATAAACAAATAACTAAATTGAAATATGAATTTAAAATAATAATAATAATAATAATAAGATAATTGACAACATAAATAAAAAAGCAGATCAATATAACCATGAAAGGTCTACACACAAATGTGATTAAATTAAATAATAATAATATATAGTATTTTATTTATTATTATACGTCTCAAACTCTGAGTAATCAAATTCTACCAAAGAAAATAATAAATAGTAGTAAGAATTTTAAAAATAACAAATACTACAACTAAAAAGACATTATTATTATTAATAATAATAATAATAATAATAATAATAATAATAATAATAATAATAATAATAATAATAATAATAATAATAATAATAATAATAAAAGAATAAATAAGAATAATTTAGGCATTTGCCCAAATACAACCAAAAAAATAAATAAATAAATAAAAAATTCTCCTTCCTTCCCTTTTTTTTCCTCCACCTTTATTATTTATACTATCTTTTTAATTTAATTTAAGTTACCATTTATGACACACCTGAAATCTAATGATGCTAGAGATATAAATAACTACCCCTCACAGTCAGCTGTGATAGATCAGGGACAGAGGTGACAAGCAACAAAGTACAAATACTTCATTACTGTACTTAAGTAGTTTATTTTGTTATCTGTATTTATTTTTTTTGGCCACTTTTTACTTTTACCCCTTACTTATTTTAACAAATATCTGTACTTTCTACTAACTAAATGAGCTCGTTACTTTCAAGACTTTCGAAGATGACGCCACGATGTAAATATACGTAATATTTTGGTAGTTTGAGCTTTTTTTCCTGTTAGACAGGTCCCTTAGTTTTATGATTAACATTTTCAACTTTTTAAAAATGTTAAACTCAAAGCTGCATAAAAAAACATTTTATCTACACATTTTATCTAAAATGAGCACTAAATTATCCAGAGGGGTATTCCATAAAGGAGGGTTAACAAACTCTGAGTCTATCCATATACTCTGGGTCAACATACCCAGCGATGGGAAACTCTGGGTATCGAATTCCATGACAGCTGGTATGAAGTGGGTCAATCAACCCTGAGAACGTAAACCTTGGGTTATTGACGTGCATGCGCGCGATAAAAAGCCATCATCAATGGATCAGAGATTTACTCGAGCTGCCATGGCAATCACCCGGAAGAGAGTGATTTATTCACCCTAATGGGTGAAATAAGCCGGTGTTTGAGGAATATGAGCCTGTTCTAAAGGTGCGTTCAATCTTCAGTGACTATAGTGGCTTAAATCACCTGTAATTAGTCACACTTTTTGTTCTCTTCATCACTTTATTGCTTCAGTGACGTGACGAGCAGTGAATAATATGAATAAAATGTGTCTGAGGAGACCTGACAGCCGCATGATGTCGCATGATTTATATTGATTTTTAATGTAATACTGTCGCCAGAGTCATCTGAACGTCCTAAAAAATATGTCATTATTTATTTATTAATCCCTGAAGCAGGACGCGAACCCGCGCCCCAACATTTCAAAGAGAAGCGTCACATTTCACTGCGCCATCATACCTTCAAAGATGCAGGATCTACAGATTAAACTGTATGACAATATAAAACAACAATTCCTTTAAATTGTCTCCTCCTTTATATTATCCACAGGTTTGTATTCAGGGAACTTTACTACAGACGTCAGTAGATGTTTTAATGCAGATCAACCTCTCAGTATCTTTCACTTAATGATCTGTATCCACAATGTTATAAAGAAAACTATCGTTTGCACAAAAAAACGATAGTAAAACGTAAAACAACACAACATTAGTAATGATGTGAGCACGTCTGTGGTGTGTGATGTCACTAATGGGTTACAGAGAAAAGTGCTACGGTAAATTAAAGTGTTCAGAAACGGTGTTCAGGTGGGTGGAGCCAGGTAGAAACCCAGGGTTTCTTCGATAAAACCTGCCAGCGACCAGGTTTAGTTAACGGAAAATGTTGCCATGGTAACATACTCAGAGAAGGACATACCTCGAGTTTGAACATAACCTGCTTTATGGGATACCCCTCGGGTGTTCATAAAGGGTAACAGATTTAATTTGTTTCCATTTGCCAGTTTTTTTCACAAGTTCTTAAAAGAATAAAACATTATGGAATTTGCTGGTTTAAAAACCCTGTCTTATCATTGAAGGGACATTTCTTTTACTTTTTTTTAATTTTTACTTAAGTAAGGGAGCAACTTCAATACTTTTTACTTTTACGAGAGTCATTTTTTATTCAAGTATCTATACTTTTACTTACGAAGACTAGTACTTTTGCCATCTCCGACCAGGGAAGCCATTATAGGCTATTAAGAACTGCTTTTTTGAAAACATTTTTGCACATTTCAAATCACAAATTCAAGTTTTTATCATCAGGGCTTGGATCAAGCAGGAGAAAACGTCAGGTGCGTTACCTCTTTGGGTCTTCCTCCTGGGTTCAGAGCCAGATTAGTGAAATCCACTGAACGCATTGCAGACCTGTTTTCACTGCTGCTGTGGTATTGACCTTCACTCGTGGTGCGACGCCTGCCCGTTTCCTGTGTCACTTCTGGGGTCATGCCTCTTGAGCGCACCCCTAAAACAAACACCCCCAAATATTCAAAGTGCAACCTCAGTACACGTTGTTTGCAAAGTGTGGCAACATTCTGCCATTGAGGAAAACATTTATTACTGTGAGTGAGACAGCGTTAAACAGATGTTTTAAGTATGAATCAAAGAAGGGTTATAGGGAAAGCATTCATAGCAAATCATAAAGAAAAAAAAGGCACAGACGGAGTCTACAAATGTAGGACAAAAGTTGGAAACCAAAAGTGAGGGAGAGTGGACAAACCAGAGAAGGAATAGGAGCGATGGCGGTCAGATTGTTGTGGTGTCATGCTTTCACTGATGCCCCGAATACGAGCGTTGTACTCTGTTGGCGGGGGTTGTGGAGGGGATGTGGAAGCGAGGCAGCAGGTGGAGGAAATGAAGAGGAGAAGGAAGGACATACAGAGGAGGAAACAATGGTTTGAAGGGTTGCCCGAACAGCAGGAAATGGAATGAACATTAAAAAAAGAGAAAATAAAGAAAAAAGATGACACGTCTAACAAAAAAAATAAGAATTGAACTCCTTTAAGTTTGACACTTGATTGTTCCACTAGGTGGCACTGGGGAGCACATCCCAGTCCATATGATGGAACAATAAGATGAATGTGGACAATGCACGGAAGCCAGAGCCTCTGACTGTAAAGCTATTCTTACTTTCATGCCAGCTAAACACTCACCAACTCTTCTTTACTTTGACTATAGAGCTAATTCTATGAGCACGTATCATGCTCCTGGTACGGACATTCATTATGACTGTAAAAAAAAAAAAACCTGCTAAAATGTGCACTGCTCACACTCTGGCTACAAACTGCTTGAGCTGCAGCTAAAACAACAGTTTTTTTTGGACTTCTAATGTTTGAAAACTTGGGAATATACAAATATTTTCCAATAAAAAAAGTGGTGTCAAATTACAGGCACTAAATTCCATTGCTAACAAAGACAGCACAAATAACTTGTGGGGTTCAAATTTCTGGCTTTTGGTGATTATTGAAGGCTGTTCACCGTTTTACTCATAAAATCTTACAAAGCCTTACCAGCTATGCGATGAGCCACAAGTCCTTCCAAATTCAATGTCTCTTCAACATCCTGTTCTTTGGGCAATGATGAAGATGATGTGTCCTTAGGCTGGGGGGTGAGAGCAGGAAGGGGTGATGAGGAGGCACTGTAGCCTTGATAAGGTGAGGACCCCTGTGGGTCCGGGGAGTGTGAAATTCTGCCCCCTGAGTTCATAGGCTTCACTGATGCCTGCTGGTTGAAGTTCGAATCGGTCATAGGGTGTTGGGGTGCTTGCCGTGTGTGGAGATAAGGTTCAGGGGTGTGTGTTGGAGTGATATTTTGGTGTTGGTAGCCAGCATTCATCCTTTGGGGAGAATACGCTGGAGACTCCATGACTGGGCTCTGGTTAGGCAGTGTTGACACCCTCCCAGTTGATCTCAGGGGCTGATGAAATGTGTTTCCGACTTGGCCAGAGTTGTTGTAGCCATGAATGGCAAAGTCGGCTTGGTAGGAAGGTCGAGCAAGGGTCTGCGAGAAGGGTACCTGGGACGAATCCAGGTTGTTTTCCCCAGGCGGTGCACTGTGGGACTTAGACATGTGAGAGCTAATTGGATCCAGGTCGAGCATTAGCATATTTAGAGCCTCGATGGACTGCTCAATGTCTCGTTGTGAGGCTGAGTTGGGGAAGTGTGGCAGGCTATGGGTCGACTGCAGAGGAGGTCCAAACGGATCGTCAGGAAGGCTGTGCTGATGCCAAGTGTTCAGACCTCTTTGAACAGCCTCTCGGCTACTGGTGCTCCTCTCAGGGGCTCTGGGCATAAGCTTTGAGTTAGTCTCTGGCCCACTTGCAGGCGGGTTGCCAAAAGACTCTGACCGGTACAACCCTCCTCCATTTTGGTAGTTATTGTATTCATCTTGCGGCAACGCAGAGTCCACAGGCATCTCTTGCATTGCAGCAGGAGTTCGTACTCCAGGCACTGGCATTTCGTTTAACTTTTCTTCAAGAGTGCTTCTCTCAAGGTACGGCCCGTCGTTCTGGACACTGACAGGTGTTTGTGATTGGTAGTAAAGGTCCGCCGGTGTCGCGTGGCCCTCTAAAGATGAGAGCGTGCCCAAGCTATCAACACTGTTGCCTTCTTGGCTGGTTGGCAGCTCGTCGTCGAGAATATCTGTTTCACGCTCCTCGGTTGAAGGTGCGCCGATCAGTCGGGCGTGGCCCCCGTTAACATGCACCTGGGCAGGGACCAGGTGTCTCACTCCTCCTCCTGGACTGGTGGACGTGGTCAGGTAGGCCTGCCGTTGACTTGGTGCTTCAAGACCACTCAGAAGCTGGTCGAGCTCTCTTTTTTCCTGTGGGCTGAGGGGTGGGGGGGGGGGCGGTTGCCGGGATGTTGTGGCTCACAGCACTGTGCAAGGAATGACTGTGCTCATCGGTGCGATCTGTCTTGATTGAAGCAGTTGAGTTTCCAGAGTCACTGCTTACTGATAGTGTGTGGTCGACAGCCGGTAGGGAGGTGTGGCCTATCACAGGAAGGGTCTGGTCAGTCTTTTGCAGAGGATGGTTGGGTTGTTGCAATTGGTTTTCGGCACTGGTCAAAGGGTTTTCATGGACTGGGAGGCCATTGATGGTGACAACTCCCTCCAGGGAGTCTTTCTTACGAATCTGGGCATAAAGACTTCCATCGAGTGGTCCTTGAGTGTGAGCAACATCTGAAAGGAGCAAATAATTGATTAGTTAGTTCAACAAATCAAGTTGGTTTGTAAGCCTTCCAATATTTACACAAAGCTTTTAGCATATGGTAGAGAAAAGCTTCCTCTGCACCCTCCAGCAACATAACCCCTTCTGTTCTATTAATAGCCAATTTGCAGGTCTAAAGCCTCAGTCACGTAGCGTCAGGGCAGCCCACAGGCTCTGACGTGGACCAGGGTAGGCCCTGGCCAACAGCTGGTCTGTGCAGGCCTAAGACACATCAGTACAAGTTTGTTTATGTCACAAAATTCTAACAAATGGACAAAACTTTCAATTTCTTTCTCACTTTCAATATCATTAAAATTCTCTCTTGCAGTTCACACAGGTTTTATATATAGTCAACAAATGTGGGCCAGGAAAACACAACCATAGCACATACCAGTTCTAGTGTCCTTAATCCAGGACACACAAATATATATATACTTGAACTCAACTGGCTCACGTTTGGGATGTTCCAAATTGAGTGACCCCTGGAGACAGATGGTGGATCACTCTGGCAGCTATTTCAAAACCCATGTCAACAACAGCTCACAGAAACAGTAGCAACAAGAAAACGGAGGCAGAGCGAGAAAACTGTCAACACTTTGTTCTTAAAGTTTGAAGTCAAGTATTTAATTCCAGGTTTAGGATTATTCGGAATGTAAAATAAGAAAACACTGATAGTTATTATTTCCTCACTTCTTACCTGTGGATGAACCTCTTCAGGTTTTAACATGAAATGGTGACATCTTGCCAGTTCTTGTCTTCATAATTCAGTGTAAACATTGCGATCTGTTGCCACTGACTGACTGAACTTTCTGCCTCTGATTCTCATCTTACTCTGATTCATGTCCTCCCATCACCCACCACCATGTGCTCTACTGGCGCGAGGTGGGGTTGTACCACTGAGGCTTCCACAAGGGGTGGGCTTCACTTTAGGATCATACACCATCACTGCATCTACCTCTGACATGGGCATCTGGGACAACATTCAAACCTTAGGACTAGATTCATGCGGCTCCCAAGATAATTATTCCAAACACACAATGTGACAGAAAAATACAAAAAATGACAATAAAAGACACAAAGTTGGAGAAAAATGCACGAAAACAACACCAAAAACACCTTAAATGTCTCCAAAAAACACACACACACAATTACTGAAAAACTCAAGAAATTACTTAATAGAAAATACACTAACAATACACAAAATGACTCCAAAACACACAAAATTAGAGAAAATGTTAAACAAAATGACAACAAAAACACAAGAAATGACTTCAAAAACATCAAATTGACTCATGAAACACAAAATGACTACAAAAGCACACACAATCAGTGAATACAATGAAAATACACAAAATGACTTGACACACAAAATAGCAAAAATGACTCCAAATACACACAAAATTACAAAAATATATATATATATATACAACATGACAACAAAAACACAATAAATTACTTTGAAAACACAAAATGAAGATGAAATTACACAAAATGAGTCCAAAAAACACACAATTTCAGAAAAAAATAAAAATGACAACAAGAATAAACTATATTACAACATAAACACACAAAACAACCACATAAACATGGCAGAAAAATGTGCAAAATGACGTAATCCTTTATTAATGCTCAGATCGATCATTCTATCACCACTAAATGTTGATATTAATGTTTACAATGTTGCCCTGTGATCAGAAAATCACAGTTTTTTTGATAAAAAATGTGGCAAGGACACATAAGCTTAAATATACATGCCTTTCTAATAAAAATGCTTTTCATTTTAACCAAAACTTGTAAGGAATGTACAATTATTAGGTAATAAACCTTAACTTTGCACTAAGATGCAACAGAAGAATGAGAGTCAGACACATTCTAGATGTAATAATGGAATCACAGTTTGAAAACACACAGATATAATCAACGTCCAACTATGTCACAGGTCCAAAAATATATATCATGATATCAACTGACAATTTAATGATAGTGTCAGCACCAGAGGGTGTCACATTTGAATAGTAGAGCCTCAGCCGATGACCACGCTTATGAAAAACAGAAACCAGCGTCACTCCATCTAAATAGAGCAAATATCGTCCCTCTGGTGATAAATAAAGGCAGTCGAGCTAGAATTAGATTAGTGATGTCACCGAAGGGGAGGGCACAGACATAGCGGACAAATTGTTTACATGTCGCACGTCATTGTCTGTAAAATCAACTCTCTTCTCACACACACACACACACACACACGCTTATGATGAGAAATACACACATGCACATTGCACACAACCACAGACGCACACCTGTGGAGGCTCCGTATTCCCTTTAGTGACAGGTGCTTTCCTTTTCTGGGAGAACGTAAACGGCTATTGCTCCCACACACACGTGTGCACATGTTCTCCATTTAAACACCTGTGGCTAATGATTTATCATAACACAATGTGCTCAAAGTATTGCATTTAAAACGCATTGGCATTCAGAATAAATTAGTGACAGACAAATCGAGCAATGCAATATAAATGTTATAAATCATAGATGGGATCTGATCTGAGATTTTGTGTTGTTTAGTATATTTTTCTATAATTTTGAGTGTTTTTGTTGTTGTTTTGAGTATTTGTAGTTATTTTATATGCTTGTGGAGTTATTTTGTGTATTTTCTGTTGTTGTTTTATGTTATTTTGAATTAATTTTGCTTATTGTAGTGTCATTTTGCATGTTTTTGGAGCCATTTTGTAAATTTGTTTCTAATTTTGTGTATTTTCATTGTCACTTTCTGTTTTTGGAGTCATTAATGTGTATTTTTGGTGCTGTTTTGTTTGTTTAATGTATATTTCTAGTCGTCTTGGGTGTTTTTCGGAGCAAATATGTGTAGTTTTGCAGTTGCGTTATGCATTTTTCGGTCTTTCATTTGTTTGTAGCTGTTGTTAAACAAGTCCATGCGCATACAGGCTATTTGGAGAAGGTCATCTGTGCTTGACAAGACCATCAGAGGTTAAAAGACAGCCTGTGCGTTGGTAGACAACTGTGTATGTCTGTGTGTGTGTGTGTTCACATGTGAGCAGTAAACCTGGGCTGTCCCAGGGAAAAAAAGCCAATGAGGGTCAGAAAGGTTGGGATACAGAGGACCATTTGTTCTCAGAAGCTCAATAAAAACACCCAAAAGGAGACAAATGTATAGGCAGGATGGAGTGTGCCTGTGTGTAATTTTGTGTATTTTTCAAGTCAGGTGTGTTTTGTTATTATATTGTGTGTGCTTGTGTTGATATTTCTGTCATTTTCTGAATTTATGTTGTCGATTTGTGCAATTTTTTGCAGTTATTTTCTGTTTTTTGTTGTAGTCTTGTGTATTATTTTGTAATTTTGCTGTAATTTTGTGTGTCTTGGGAGTCATTTTGTGCATTTTGGAATCTTTTTGCAAGTGTTTGTTATTACTTTGTGTTTTTTGTACATTTGGTGTGTTTTTGTTATTATTTTGTCTGATCTTATTGTCTTCTTTGTATGTTTTGGTGCTTTTCTGAATTTTTGTTGTCACTTCGTCCAATTTGGAGACATTTTATGAATTTCTGTTGTTACATTTTAGCATTTTTTGTCCATTTTGCATCTTAGAAGTTATTTTGTTTATTTGATTGGGCTTTATATTCCTTCCAATTACTTGAATTGCAACTTTTGGGGGACTTGTTTTGGGGGGGACACACGCAATCTGACTGAACAGCCAGTTGCCCATTTCTGCTCTTCGGTTCAAAAAGTTTTTTTTTTTTTTTTTTTAAGCAAGCATGTTATTCATAAAAACAAGAATTTTGGTAATGATTTTGCTTAGAGATCTATGCGACACACATCAATAAAATGATGAGTTATCAGGTTAATTAGCCCAACGCTAGTTATAAAAAAAGGTAAAAACTAAAAATTGTTCTTCTTTAAAACACAACAACTTTTTTACACTTCTTTTAAATTGGCCCGACAACAAATCTGAATGAATGCGAGCACCACATGCTACAAACTATAAAGCTATTCCTGCCGTTATAAAGACTGACATGCAGAGGCCGGCCAGCACACACTGCCACCACCCATATAAATGATGTCATTCACTCGCAGCAGGATGCGACATTCACTTTCACAGCTTTCTCACCCGCACCTGACCAACACGTCTCAAAGAGTCCACTGTGACTGACCGTTCAACCTTCAGACAAATCCTCACAGCGTTGCCATGCAATGTTTCCAAAATAGCCCCTTCCGCTGCTTCGCTGTGCAGGAGAACATGTTTTCACCGTCAGATGAAGTGACTCTCCATCAGTGAGCAACATGTCGTTGTTGGCGTATCAGCAAAAAGAATATTACTGTAGCTTTTAGCCTCCGTGTGAGTCCATCAGTGTCAAACTCTGAGGTGACGTGATGTCACAGTATCAGTGTCTGACGCTGAGATTGTTTTCAGGCTGATGTCATCCACCCGACTGTGACTGTCCTAAAAAGCTCTAACATCAACAATTCTGGTTGTATTTTAAGTCTTTTCTGTTTTTACGTTGAATGTGGAAGCTCATTGATCGGTCTCGTTTTGTGCGACTCCCAAAACAAATACACGAAATGACTCCAAAAAACACAAAACAACAAGAAAAATCCACACTAAAATTAGGCAAATTATGCAAATACAGTATACACAAAATGACAACAAATACAAATTACTGCAAATAACCAACAAAACAATCAACAAAAAGACACAAGTCTCCAAAAAACACAAAACAACAACAACAAAACTCAAAATGACTCCAAATGTACACGTAACAAACAAAAAACACCCACAAAGACTCCAAAAGCACAGGGAACAAACAAAAACATGACTCAAGAAGTGCACAAACAAAAAAAATATACAAAAGTCACCAAAAAACACAAAACAGCAAAGAAAAAAGAAACGAAAAATGAAATAAAAAGCGCACAGAACATAAAGAAAAACACAAAATGACTAAAAAGAACAAAAACATAATACAAAACAATTAAAAAAAGCAAAAAACAAAACACAAAATCACTCTAAAATCTACAAAACAAACAACAATAATACACAAAATCACAATAGAACCACACAAAACAAAGAAAACGCCCAACAACAAAATCACAGAAACATACAAAACTGTAAAAAACCAACAAACACAAACGTTCCTTTGTTCTTTCCTGTATTAAAGCTCAGATTGATCACTATTCTGAAGGCTGACATCACAGTTTTAAATATGAGCGCGTGATGAGATTGCGGAAACGTTTCATTGAGTGCAAATATAAACGTGCAGCAGAGTTGTCCTTGGTTCACATCAGGGCATCAGTCTGTGTCCCTCCACCTGTCCTTCCATCTGTCTCTCCCTGTGAGCTGTCCTCATGGTTCCTCTGCTTACTGTCAACCTATAAAACACTGCTTGCTGCCGGGGTTTATCAAAGAATCTTATTTACATCGACGAGACATTTTCAAGCATGAAATGAAACGTGAGCGTAGCATACAGTGGGCCAAAAAAATAATTCCGCAGCCACCGATTGTGCAAGTTGTCCCACTTAAAAAAATAAATGAGTTTTCACCATAGCTTTAGATGGGCCTGGATTTAAAAAAATATACAAATATACACATTAAAAACACACAAAATGATTACATTAACATAAAAAAACTACAAAAAAAAAGACTCCAAACAATCCACAAAACAACCAACAAAAAGACAGAAAAGTCTCGCAAAAATAGACAAAATACAACAAAATAATGCCAAACAAAATGCACAGAACAACAAAAATTCACAAAATTACTTAAAAAAACTACAAAAAACAACAACAAAAATACAAAAAATGACTCCGAAAACACAAAACGAACAAAAATATACAAAATCACAATAGAACCACACGTGCCAAATACTTATTTCATGCAATAATTTACAAATAAATTCTTAAAAATTGTGATTTCCTGGATTTTTTTCACATTCTGTCAAGTGAACCTATGATGAAAATTACAGACCTCTCTCATCGTTTTAAGTGGGAAAACTTGCACAATCTGTGGCTGCCAAATACTTTTTTGCCCCACTGTATAAAGAAATAAAAACTAATGTTAACAGAGAAAGACAGTCAGTATTTAAAGCCTCATGGAGACGCGGAGGCATTAGGAGATGAGCACTGACTCAGCGGGGTTTCCAGGCCTGGGATTTGAACCTGCTGCTGAAGCTCACCGTGCTGTCAGCACCAGGTCTAACTAGAAGCATTATAGGCTCACGGGTTGCTTTTAAAATACCTGCCTGTGCTGCGCTCTCCTACAGGAATGCATACGCATTAAAATAGTGTGAAAAGTGTTCGTACTAATTGTTGGGAAGCAGATGGAGTTCAGGCTGCAACAACAAATCAATAAAAATGTACTATTAAAAGTGTTCGCAATTAATTAAATTATCAATTTGTTGCATCGTTCAATTTATGCTCAATAACCGTGACGCAGAACCTTTTGATTCACCTGCAGAGCTTTGTGTGTGTGTGCGGACCCACAACTGTTTGTGTGCGCACATCATGAGTGCACCAAGAGCGTTTTTGTGCACGTGCAGTGTTTGTGAGTGCGCGCATCAAGAGTGTTTGTGTGTGCGCGCGCCACGAGTGTTTGTGTGTGTGAGCACCAAGAGTGTTTGTGCGCGTGCACCACGAGTGTTTGTGTGCGTGCGCCAAGAGTGTTCAAGAGTGTAAACGACGAGTGTTTGTGTGTGCATGCACCACAAGTGTTAGTAGGTGTGCACACCACGAGTGTTCGAGTGCGTGCACCAAGAGTGTTGGAGTGTGTGTGCACACACAACTGTTTGTGCGTGCGCACACAAGTGTTGGTGTGTGTGTGTGCGCATTACGTGTTTGTGTGCGCGCACCACGAGTGTTTGTGTGTGCGCACACAAATGTTTGTGAATGCGCACACGAGTGTTGGTGTGCTGGCACTAAGAGTGTTTGAGTGCGTGCACCAACAATGTTCGAGTGTGTGTGCATACGAGTGTTTGTGTGTGTGCGCATACGAGTGTTTGTGCGTGCGCACACGAGTGTTTGTGTGTGCACGCAACACGAGTGTTTGTGTGTGCCCACACAAGTGTTTGTGTGTGCCCACACAAGTGTTTGTGTGTGAGCGCATACGAGTGTTTGTGTGTGTGTGTGAAAACGCACACGAGTGTTGGTGAGTGTGCGCATTACGAGTGTTTGTGCGCGCCCACACCCCGAGTGTTGGAGTGTGCACGCACCAAGAGTGTTTTTGTGCGAGTGACTGTGTGTTTGTGTGTGTGCACACGAGTGTTATTGTGTACGCGTGAGCCAGTGTTTGTGTGTGACTTGCGCGAGCGTTTGTTTGTGCGTGAGAGACACTTTTATTTTATTCATTTTTATTTAATCAGCTTAAGCAGGGTTTAAATGTGCTTTATAGATAAATTGCGTTTAAAAAAAAAAAGAAAAATCTGATTCATCGATTAATCGATTATGAAAATGCTTATTAGTTGCAGCGCTAGATGGAGTCGTTGTTTAACTTTTACCCTGCACTGTGCAGCAGAACGTGTCATTTCTGCAGCTCTCCAATAGTTTTGGTGAACCCCAAATTGTAGCCTGCGCCGAATGTTTTCCAATTTCTGTGACTCATTTTCTACAACATAGGTGCCAGAAACACAGGATGCATTCATGCCAGCATGGAAATACCATACGCACTAAAAGAGCTGTAGTTTTCCTTTGATTTCAGTGACACAAAACTATAGTTTCAAGCTTTAGTAAAAGTAAAATCCAACTCACCAAGCTTCTGTTTTCACTTCACTCCATTTAATCATTCTAAACCATTGATTCCTCCTTTCCCTGCATGACTTCCTCAGCGTGTGTTGAGCGCCTGCTCTGCCTCTCTATGTCCGTCTCGATCCAGCTATTCCAGACATGTTTCATGGCTGTGGCCCTGCCAAATATGGGATGAGGGGTGGTCCTGCTGTCTTACTGTATGCCACACACAGACTCCCATAAACATCTTCTCCTAGCAACAGGCTCCTGGGTGGCTGTTTTCAAACTGCTGTACACACTCACACGCACTATAATCTAAATAAAGATCCAACACTTCCTGTCATGTTGGCTTTAAAACTTCACGAGTGTAAAAAAACCATAATAAAAGTAACATCATCGATAAATGCAAGACATAAAACGCTGGACCAAGTATAACTTATTCAAATATTTAATGTAAGCTTTTATTTTGTAGGTATTTTTCCTGCATTGTAATATTAGTGGCTTCTACTACATATAATAATTATATATCAATAGTTCATACCCTACCCCATCCTGGTATTATGTGACATGTCTAGAAATGTTCAGCTTGCATGCTGAGGGTTGTCGGTTTGAGTCCTGATCACAGGTATTTTTTTATTTTTTTCAGTCACTTATTTTATAATATAAATGGTAAATTTGCAATATAAATGGTTATTTTAAAATGTAAATGGTCACTTTATAACATAAATAATTAATATATAATGTATAATGTATTCAGTGATTATATAGTATAAATGGTTATTTTATAGTATAAATGGTTATTTTTATAATGTAAATAGTTATATTATAGTATAAATGGTTATTTCATAATGTAAATGGTTATTCTATAGGATAAATGCTTATTTTATAATGTAAATAGTTATTTTATAAGATAAATGGTTATTTTATAATATAAATGGTAAAACGTGCATACAACATGGGTAAGTTGGAAGATAAGTTTATATATATATATATATATATATATATTTATATGTAGCAAATTTTCTTTCTTATAGATACTTCTTCGTCAATACAACTAGTGTTAAGTTCTAGCCTTTCACAATAAGAGCTTGCGATTTTGGCAAGAAATAACGTCTGTTTGTGACCAAAGAAAACTTTAATTTAACATCAAATTAAATGATAATTTATTTATTTACTTAAAATGTATTTAACATGGACACAGTAACATTGTGATGTTTAAGTGCAAAATACAAATTTAACACAGTAAAAAGTTAAAACATTTAAGAAAAAATAAATAAGAAACTGTGCATTTTTATTATTACTATGCTAATTTGGCTATCAAACAGGAAGGGTTAGCATTAATATCAATGTCAGCATCCCCTAAAGCATACGTGTCAAACTCAAGGGCCGAGGGCCAAATCCGGCCCTTTAAAGCATCAAATTCGGCCCCCCACAAGAAAGTAAAAATGGTAGAAAAAAAAACATGAAATATTTTGTAAATGACCACCTAATTTAGTTGTAGATATCTCATACCTTTAAATACAAAAATTCAATTAAAATTCACAATATTCGCAGTCATTTTTAAAATCGTCCACAAATTATTCCACAAAATTTCCTCTAATTCCCCAAAATCAGGGATAATTTAAGTGAAGTTCCTGCAGGGACTGATGTACTCTCATACTTTTTCATTCATATATCATTTTCCCAATGTGTGTGTGTGTGTGCAGCAGCACCACACACACACAACTCTAAGCTTCCTAATCCCACAGACTGTTTTAAGACGCCCATCTTTCACCGAGTCGTCTCTAGTGGATTTCCAAGGTCAGCAGGCGTCAGGAAGAGTTAGACAAACCTCACATCTAGTCAGACATCAACACCTGAGGAAGAGACACTCGTTTAACACCCAGACGGATAAACAAGTCTGGATTCTGTCTCTCACACACACACACACACACACACACACACACACCCCATGAGTGAATAATGTCCACATGCAGGAGCTGCAGATTCTCTAAATCTTTAGTTTTTCCGTTATCAAAGTGAAATATTAAGATATTCATCCCATGTTTGTATACATAGATCACTTTTATCACAGCGGGGCCCATGAAAATATTATTTAACAATCATGAAAGCATTTAGAATAATGACCAATCTACAATCTCCAGCAATTGTGTTTGCTGGAGATTTTTCTCGTCATTTTTGTGTATTTCTGATCTTATTTTGTTTATCTTTATAGTAGTTTTGTGTGTTTTTGGGAGTAATTCTTTGAGATATTTTCATGTTTCTACTTGTCTTTAGTGTATTTTCTGATTAATATAGGTTGTTGGTAGTAATTTTGTCAATTTTTGTTGTCGCTTTGTTATCTTTATAGTAGTTAGTATTGTCTATTTGTTGTCTTTTTGTGCATTTTTCTGTATAATATATATTTTCTGGAGTCATTTTGTGTATTTATGTGTAATTCTGGTGTAGTTTTGTTTATTTTTTTTTAGTTTTGAGGTATTTTTCTGTATAATATAAGTTTTTGGGAGTAATTTTGAGTATTTCTGTTGTCGTTTTGTTGATTTTTTATAGCAGTTTGTGTGTTTTTGGGGGGTAATTCTTTGTGTTTTTTTTGTCTATTTATTGTCTTTTTGTGTATTTTTCTGTATAATATATATTTTCTGGAGTCATTTTGTGTATTTCTAGTGTAGTTTTGTTTACCTTTATAGTAGTTTTTTGTGACTTTTTCTTGTCTTTTTGTACACAACATGTATCTGAGTAACGGAGGTAATATAAGAATGCTAAGCTAATTTAGATTTTTGAGAGACAAAAATTCCCAGTTACAATATTAGAATTCATAAAGATTAAAAACGGGTTTTAATATTTGCTATAAAATGACACGATAAGTACAATAACTAACCCAGGGCTGGAATGACGTGGGTTTGTGAAAGTGGGAACTGGCGGTGTGTCAGGTTGCACCCACCTCGGGTGGGGTGGGGGTGGGGGTGGTGGGGGGGGGGACGACTGACGCCCCCTATTTCTGCAGCTGCTATTTAAAGTTCTAATTGACAGGAGGAAAATGAGGATACAGGGCGTCATGGCTCAGAAAAGACAAACATATGTTCATCAAAGCTTTAAAACAGCTGTGTCAGAAAAATGCCTTTTATTTTTAACTTTGCTAACATTAAATATATGTTGCTGATAACTAAAAAAAAAAAAAAAAACACAGGAAAAACTGCAACAGAATGAAAAATGCACAATTTGCGTGCCTTAACTCAGTGGTCCCCAAACACTGGGTCGTGGACCGATACCAGTTCATGGATGACTCAGTACTGGAATGGAGAAAAAAAAAAAAGGCAAAACATTTTTTACAGAACCGCTAGCTCATACCGTGCTCGCCGCCGTTTGTTGTCCCCTCAGAAGGGGGGCTGAAGTTCTCATAGGAGTCCCAGCGGATCAGATTGTCCTGGGTGTTGTAGTCCACAGACACACTCGGCCCATTCTCCAAATGACCCAATCCTGCAGATCATCAGTAACGCATTAAACGATGATAGGTTGGTCTAGCATAGATTGCACTTTATTAATCCCAAAAAAAGAGAAATTCCCTTGATACAGCAGCAAAAAAACAAATACACAATTTAATTTATCTAAAGCAAAAAGTACAGTCCACAAAACGACATTACCAATATACAAAACATGTGTATAAAAATACAAAACATTTCAACAATATACAATAAACCTATGAATAAGGTACGAGATATGGACATTTTCCAGCAGTCGGTATAGACACAAAATTCAAATTCATCATAATTGGATAAATATTATTATTGCACAATATTTCCTATGGCTAAAAATGATAACTGTGTAAGAAATGTGTTTGTTTGGAGTCATTTATATTAACTTTTATCCCACAAATACTTGTAGTATTCTTATATGTTACAAGTGTGCATTTAATGTGCTTTTCAAGTCATGTGTTGCTCCTAAATCACCTCTAAATCATTCCTGCTAATAATGCTCCATATAATAAATAGTCTTTGAGGTCATTTGGCTTGAGTAATCCTTTAACGGCCACATTTCATTAAAACTCACACAAATACAGCAAAAAATAAAATAAAAACATCACCTTTGATTTTTTCAGGTCCATATGAGAAAACAAACTCCACCTTCCCATACTCTGGGAACCTGTCATCTGTACAGAAACATAAAGGAAAACATTTATTACGCTGGACCAACACTACACATTTGGATCTTTAGTTTAACAATATTATTAACATTATTAACTACAGATACGTATTTGTGTTAAAATGGTAAAAAAAAAATAGGACTGGCTCACCTTTTTTCTTTACTTAAAAAGTGTGTGGTGAATAACACGTGTTGTTCCCATGATGACAAAACAATGTGTCCACCAACGAAATGGTTTTATTAATATCTTTTAGTGTGTGTTTTATTTATTTTTTCCAATTTTGTCAAAGTTTGAAACATCTGCGTTGCCAGATTTTTGCTAATGATCCTAAAAACATTCCTCAGACACGTTAAACTCTGCAGTTCTGTTATTTTTTTTTTTTTTAAATATTCATACAATCAAGTCTTTTTTCCATAAAGATTAAAAAATGGGTTGTTTTCTAAATGTAACAGCATAGAAAGTACAGATCTTTATGTCCAAATGTAAGAAATAAAAGTGAAATGAATAAAAGTTGACTGAAAAAAATCAAATTTCACATATTTAATTACATTTTTCAAATGAATTATTTGACGACAATGCACTTTGTTTCTTGTACAGAGAAACTGGGAGCCTACCCTTACTTTGAAAAACTATTGCACTATTGCTGTTTTTTTTCCATTTATTTTATTTTGAAACTTTTTATGTATCTAAATCCTGCGTATGTTCTGTATCTCTACATGAAACCCGTTGAATTATGTGCTTTGTAAGTACACGAGTATCTGTACAGAAATGAAGAATTTGTAAAAATATGCTCATGTAAATTATACAAACATAGATAAAAATTAAGTCAAACATCTCTAAGTAAAAAAAAAAAGTTTAAAGTTTATTGATAAAAACAAAAAAAAATTGTTTAAATTTTACGGGCTAAAAATATTTTAAATACTAAAATGCTAAATATTGTGTATTTAAATGCGTAAATAAACATCCTTCACCAGCAGAAGACCCTGTCTACTGTGAAACAGGACGAAGCTAGTTTTTCCTTTAAATTATGAAATAAAAAAACACTTTTACACGCACATTCTTACACAGTTTGTATCTCTTTACCTTTAAACGTCTCATCGAGCTCATTTTTCCCAAAGACAACGCCGAGGTCGTGGATGGCACACGTGTGGAACTGGACCCTGAACACCACATCTCTGGTCTGGCTCCTGAACCTCTTGTGGTAACACTTGAGCTGTGACATACAGGAAACATAGCTTGCAACAAATGAATGTGAAAAAAGAAGAAAAAAAAAAGACAAAGGTGTTTGCATTGAAGTCTTACCAGGATGTCGCCCTTCAGAAGCAGCCCTGGTTCTATTGTGATGCAAATACTGGTGTTGCTGTCACCCATCACATTGCTAAATTATAAAAAGTAAACACAATATACTGAAATCTCCTTTTAGACACAGTTTAGAACTTGAGAAAAAGTTTCCGTACTATATTCCTGATGTATAAACAGGTTGCATCGCCTGGTAGATCTTCAAGAAGGGGCGGCAACCTGAGGAGGGGAAACAAACAAGGAAATTAGAGCGAAACAGGACGCCTGTATTTTTCTGGCAGAGGCCGACCCTCACCGCCTTTGGATTCAAAGTTAGGTATGCCGTGCATGATGACGTGGTGCAGGAACAGAGGTTTGTTGTTTATCTTGATATGTCCGGAAAGAAGGCCGTTGAAGTAGCGCACGTACCTGCAGGGAAACACATTCAAAGGGGAAGTATTATGAAAAAAAATCACTTTCTAATGGTTTTGCTAGTGATATACATCCCGTTAGCCTCATTCAGAGGGACAAAGTTGAAAAAGTTCTGTTTCTTCCCTCCCTTATTATTCCACATTTTGGAAAATGTCAGCTCCAAACGAGCCAGTTGGATTTTTCCCCCCCTTATGACGTCACAACGCGGAAACTCCTCCTCCTCCTGACAATCCTAGCTCTTCCTACCCTTTAAGAATATAAGCTCCTCCCTCTCAAACTACCTCATAGATAAAACAAACATAGCGACGGCAGGTTGATATTACAGTTAATATCTTTATGTCCAGTATTGATAATCCAGTATATAGATGAACCGAAGAGCGCTCACAACAGTTTCACTTTTAGTAGCCGTTATACCATCTCGTATCACCTTTATGGGATGATCTGATGTGTTTGTGACCCAATGCGACGCAGCGGTCGGACAAATTAATGGACTATTGTCTTAAATGGACTATTTCTGTGGTCGGAGTAGGAGAAGGACGACTGTTAACAATTTATTGCTGCTGTGATAAATACACACAGGCTGAAGCAGTGCATGTATTTAGGCCCAAAAAACAGCCTGTTTTTAAGAGTGCTCTGAAAGTGACTTTTCAGAGGCTAAAACTCGAGAAAACAGGCGAGTTTGGGAAAATAAACCTCAAATACTATGTTGTTGGGGTTCTTAGAACAAATAGACGTGTGAAAAATAGCAAAATACTGGACCTTTAAGGCACACGTAGCTTAAGAATCAAGAACAAGCAACAGAGCTTTTTTTCCCCGATCGACTCAGTCCAACACCGTCTCCTGAGTAAGAGTTGACTGATGATGCTAATGCTGATGATGATGAAGGTGCGAACCATGACCTTGACCGTAGGGGTTGCGACGAGCATGGCTCCTACTTTGCTCTGCTGTCAGTGTCCAGATGGTCTTAATTCAATGAATTAAATTACAGTGCTGGGGTGACCACACTGAGGCTTGTAATCACGCATATCTATAGAAGTGGTATTTATTAGAGGTGTAAGAAAAAAAATAATTTGGCGATATATGATATTACACCGAAAAAATGTCCAAATTAATTTTTGTAATATTTTTCTTAACAAAAAAAGTCACTATTTTCATAAAACAGAATCCGAATCTGTTGTAGAAGCAAAAGTTAAACTTTTTTTTTTTGAAAAATGTAATTATTAGTAGTATTTTGATAAACATAACACATGTTTTTGATATTTGAACTTGAATTACAGTTAGTTACCATTTACTTGCTCTCACAACTAAACAAAAAAATTAAATAAATTGAATTTCATAGCTTTTTGTACTTATTAAAGTGAAATTTGTAACAATTGATATTGTAATTTATTGCATTAATTAGTATCGAGATATATTGCATCGTGACATGCACCCCTAATTTTATATTATTTATATATTTATATTTTTTAAATTGCTTTATTTTGACACAGTTTCTAGTTCTTTAGACGTTAAAAAGCTTGTAAAACAGAGCAATCAGGACGTTAGTGGGTTTGTAGCCGGATCAGCAGCGTGTTGTAAACTGCATTTAATGACACTAAAACGCCCTTAATCCAATCTTTCACACGCTTTCCTCGAGCTCATC
The DNA here is from genome assembly GCF_900634775.1 of Gouania willdenowi. Taxonomy (NCBI): domain Eukaryota; kingdom Metazoa; phylum Chordata; class Actinopteri; order Blenniiformes; family Gobiesocidae; genus Gouania; species Gouania willdenowi. The sequence continues at coordinate 8,220,469 of NC_041045.1, forward strand.
TTCCCTTCTCCGGATGTTAATGTCACACATTCCTGACCATAGTACTGGCAGACTCCAGGGGTGGAGATAATTATATCCCGAGCAGGAAATAGCAGCGAGCGGGGCAGAGGGCAAGCCTATAGACCTGTTCAAGAATGGCGAGCTGCCTAATTCACCAGCTGAAATGAAGTGGTGTTAAGTCCCCTGGTGTTTCCTGTGCTCGTCGGTTTATTCCCTGTAACTGTTCCTCAGGACTGGGATGGTGGGGAAGGGAAGCGGTGCGGGGTCAGGCCTCTAACTGTCTAGTAATGCAGAGAGCGTTCATAATGTGGGAGTGGCAGATTTATGGCTGCTTTCAAATAATAAATTGCTTAAATACCTATGAACATTCTCGCCTGGTTAAACATGCTGTGTTGTGATGCTCTCTGCTAGTTTGCTCTTCTTTTAAAATAAAATCGACCAAGATAGAGGAAAATGTATGGCTGCGTCCGAATCATCCCTCCTATCTCCTTTCCCATCCGTGATGTCATCCACGGGGTTTAGGAAAGGTGTTAAGAGACTTTCTAAAGGAGTTAAGGAAAGGCGACTCGGTAAATCCGACAGCGGCAAAGGTTAGTGATGTCTGCTGTGGTGAAAAAACTACAAATTTCTTAAAATGGACTACAAAATGCACATTTATAACACTATAATCTCAAAAATCACAAGGTTTGATTGTAAATCAAAGGAAAAGAGGCTACCAGGCTCCCGAGGAACAAAAGTGAAACTAAAAGAACGTCACGTTGAGAATGGTTGCTCACACTCACCTTCCACTCACTAATCAATATTAATCCAAAATGAGTATGATTTTATTAAATTGTTACATTTATGCAAGATATAGGCCTACATAACGTTGAAGGAAAACACAAAAAGCATTCCTAGGTAATGAATTATGTTGAATAAAACATAATGTGGCAAAAAATGTCTCTGATCATTTTTTATGTCAGTTTTAATCTGATAATATGGCTTACATATAATAAGATATGGGTTTTAGATTATTTAAAGTTGTTCAATTGCATTGGTTACTAGTTTCCGTGAACACTCGGGTGTGCGAGTCCCTTTAAATGTTGTCGCCGTAATGAATTATGGTCAGCATTATGTGATCTCCTTTAGTAAAGGAAGCATCAGTGTTTCCTAGGCTAAAGGAGGTATTGATGGAAGCATTGAGCCTCCTTTCCTTAGCTTTTAGAGAATTGGAATGCTCCTTAAACACTTCCGGCGGTAAGGAATAGTGGATAGGAAAGGAGATAGGAGGGACTAATCAGACGCAGCCCTGATGTGTCTGAAGCAACAACAGGACCTGCAGCCGCTTCCCATGAGACCTCTGTGGAATCCCTAAAATGCTGAAGATAAAAGGGCTTCGTTCTTCAGGCACTATTATCCAAATTAAAACGAGTAACGATAAAGGAATGAGGATCGAGAAGCATTTCCTCATCAGAACAGTTTCTCAGACAGTTACCAACCAACACAACATACGTGGAGCATGATTTAAACCAGAAATGATGCTGATGCGTAAGCATACGGACACTATATTGTTATCCTTCTTCTCTTTCTTCTTCAGAGGAAATCATACTTCCCATGCACAAAATAAAGTCCTATTTTGCACAATGGTCCAGTCTCAGGTGCAAAAAAACAGCCATTTGAAAGTTCACAACAAATCAACCATTTGTGCTCCATATATTTTGTAAGTTTAATGTTTTTTCCCCATTAATTGGTTATCAAATATTGACTGTCATACTGACTCTGAGGGGTCACACTGAGGATTGTTCTAATTCCAAGAGATTATACTGATTCCGAGGGGTAACACTGAGGGTTATTTTGATTCCAATGGGTTGTACTGACTTCTATTTTCTTTAGAAAATGCAGTTTTTCTGGTTCTGATTATGTTTCATCTTAAGATATCTGTATCCTTTATTCTACTTATATTTCTATTCATATATACTGTAGCTTCTGATATTGTATTGCTTATTTATCTCCATTGCACTATTTTTGATTTATATATCTACCTATGTAAGAGCATTTTTTGTTTTGTATTTATTTGATTAGTCCCACGGTTATGATCTAGTTTCAATAAATAAAAAAAACAGTGAAAAAGCACAGTAGTAGTTGATATTTGATAAAACAACACTTAAGTCAGTTTCTCAGCTGAGAATCACCAGCAAACCCTTGACCTTGACTAACCCTATCCTTTAAACCAGGGAACTCGTGTCCTTAATCTGATCGTTTTCAATTGGAGGTTTTTCCAGCAGCAATTCAGTTTGTGTGCATTAAATAAATCCAAATAAGTCCACACATCCTTCGTCTTTAATCATGTTTTTCTGTATTAGAAAGATTTCTCATTTTGTTGAAGTTGTGAACATAAAAGTTTGATAATAAAAATAAAGAAAGACATGATCACTGACCTTGTCTGTGAAGGCTGGCCCACGGGAAGTGCTTTGTCCTCATAGAAGCGTCTCATTGCAAACCTGTCCAACGCCTGGTCAGCGCTGTTTGGCACAAAAACAAAGGAGTCGTGTTCATTTCTGTGAAAGCACACGTTCCCTTTGAAGATTACGCGCCTTCATCACTAAACACCTTTTTTGGACAACCTGCAGGTGTGAATATTTGCCGTAAAATTGGGTCCTGATCATTTCTTTGAGCCCTCTTGGCTGCTACTTACACGCTAACATCTGGTTGCGCTAAAGTAAGATTACGTTCTCTTTCAGGTCTAGAAAAATATGCTGGTAAGGACAAAGTGTTTTGCACTAATATTCACATCAGCCTTTCATTTTCAAGTCTAATCGAGTTCCATAGTGCAAAGCTTTTGATGAACAGTGGCTCTGCTGATCCTGAAGCTTTAGGAGGAGGAGATCAAAGTGTTGGAGATCACATTTTTCCCCCCAAATTGAAAATCTAAGATATCTGCTTTTGCTTTAAAGTCTGCTTCTTCCAAACAGCCTTAAAGTGCTTTTAGTATTCATGAGATTGGATACCTTGCAGATATGTTGCTGTAGTGCATGTATGCAGCAACAACAACGCCTGTCCGTCCACGGTTACCCTGTAACACATAAGACAAAGAATCACTAACAGAGGATTTAAATTCTTACTTAAAGAGTAACTAAACTCCAAAACCACTTTCCTTTTCTGCTGAATATAAATGTATTTTGATAGAAGTATTTTGATTTGTCATATTTAGTTGTAAAATGTCAAAGCGACTGACTTCTATGGGTTGAAACCCGGCGATTACAAATTATTTTTGCTATTGGCTGAGAACAAGATCATGTGATGTTTCAGGACCATCTTGTGTCACAAACAAGCACCGTTAGCCCCGCCCCTTTTATAAAAACTAGCATCTGTTAGCTCTACAATCTGAGGTGAGTAGGTTTGATAGAGAGGTATGTTGAGTAATGAGTAGCTAGCTAGCATAGCATAGAACAGGGCTATGTAAGTTGAGGTCCGCGGGGCCAAAGTTAGCCAGCAAGCAATAAGCTTTGGCCCGCTGCCCACATTTAAAAGTGCTTTTTTTATTTTTTGATATTTTTTCAAATACAAAAATTAATGTAATACAGTACAGTGATTTATAAGAAAAAAAAACCTAAAGCTCATGTCCAATTACATTATTTTTCTTGAATTTTAAAGGATTGTTCAAGGCAGGGAAAATAGTGTTTTGATCGTGTAGGCGGAGTATGTTGTGTCCCGTTTTGTAAAATTTATATTGCGCTAAATGTATTCGAAGATATTTAGATGTTTCATAATTTCATGTCATGAAACACAATAAAGAAAAGTGTTTTTAAATTTTAAACTACTTAAAGTGTATATTTCTGGCCCTCCACCGCAATTAATATTTGGTCCTTTCCTGAAAAGAATTTATAGTGAATTTATAGTATAGACTGGGCGTGTCTTAACTGCTCCAGGAGCCCCACCCATAATCAAGGTGTTTTTTGAATTTCCCTCCTCGTGGCAGGTCAGGAGAAAACAGGGGCTTAGTCACTCTTTAAATAACTTAAAATAGATTTTTCACGCATTAACTTCTAAAAAAAAAAAACATAACATTTCCTCCTCACCTTGTTGTGGAGCACCACCACGTTGCGTGGATCTCCGTTGAGCCACGTGTCGATGGCCTTACACATGCTGCAGATCTTGTCCAGCGCTGGTGCGTGATGATCTGGCCAGCCGAACTCCAGAACCTGAGGGTCATCGTTCAGGATGAAACTCAAGAGGGTTCTCAAGACTTTAACACGTTATTCCACCACCCCCTCTCCGTGTTAAAAGAACAAAACATACCTTGTTGTTGAGCTTTGATATGTCACCCCTCTTTTCACTTAAGTTGAACATCTGTCAAGAGCAAGAACGGAAATACAAAAATATGTAATCCATCACCAATATCATGGATATTGAGGATATCTATCTAAGATGATGTTAATCACCAAATAGTGTTCGCCGTGTTTGGACTGCAGCATCGTAGCCACCTCTTTGAGGTGGGTGGTGTAGCTGCGCTCTTCAGCTCCGGCGGGGAAGGACACAGAGATGATCCTCTCTGTGATGTAGACCAGGTCCACCTCGTAGCTTTCCTCCATTGCCTGAACCACACTTTGACTCCTGAGCAAAGATGAAAAATGAACGTGATGCTTTACAAACATGACATACATGTCAACAACTTGGTTTCTGTTCGTGTTAGAATAGCATTAAACCCAAAGATTTTGGCTGGAATTTAAAAAAAAAAATGCCTTGATTATGGGCGGGGCTTCTGAAGAAGTTAAGATTGAACAATCTATGCTAACCATGAATTCAATACTCACTATACCTCTCCGCAATTATCTCAATCCAACCTATTCGCCACAAGTTGCACAAGTGCAAATTTTTCTAAAAAGGGGCGGGGCAAAAAGGGGTGGATCATGATGTAAGAAGTCACCAAAAACATCACAAACCTCCATTCTCAGCCAATGGCAAAATTTGATTATAGTAGCGGGTTTCAACCCTCAGAGGACAGTCACTCTTATATTTTTACAACAAAATAGTCCAAATTAAAATATATTTGCACTGAAATATTATTTCATACACAAATCCATTTGTTTTCAGCAGGAAAAAAAATGGTTTTGGGATTTAGTTACTACTTAACAGCGAACCAGTTGTTTATATGATTTAAAATGTGCACAATCCACATGACATCTGTCAAGACCTTTAAAAATAAAATAGTCACAACACTTGTTCTCAACAAGTCAAAATGAAAAGTTGTGCATTGTTTTAACAGAGGTGTGTTGACTTCTCTCAACAACACGCGCTTAATCAAACATTAACAAATTCCTTTGGCACGCTTTATTGTTTTTTTTGGAGAACACTTCTCTGTGCACTTGTTTGGACCTTTTAAAATCATATAAAAGAACATTTTTGGCAAAAAAAATGTTAGCATGTACGGAGGCATTATTAAATGCTCCACAAAAGGACTAAGAAAACCCTTTAAAACTAAGAAGTTACTCTTTACCTGGACTGTTTTCGCCGTATCTCCACACTCTTGCAGGACCTTGTCGATCCCTGGCACACGCACACACACACAAATGACTCATGAGCAAATTACAAAATACAATTTGACAATTGATTCGGAATACTTAAGATAACACAAGCAAAATACAAGATATTCAGACAATACGTGGAAAATAACGTTTCTGAGATGAAAACGATGGAAAAACAATATATTGAAACAAAACCACTCAAAGAGCGCAAACTTCCATCAAGCAACCAATAATCTCCTTTGTCCTTCCTCAAAACAGTAAGAGAAACAGAAATTATGAGTAGAGCATGTAATGTGCAAAGTGACCAGCAGGAGGTGCTGTAAAACTAGCTCAAAGAGCAGAACACAAGGATTTATTGATATTTATAGGGATCATCGTCAAAATCTATCCCATTTTGAATATTTCCTGGAAATTTCATCAAAATGTATGCGCTAGTTTTTGAGTTAAACTGTTCACAGACAAACAAATCAAAAAAGGAATTTGTATATTGATCCAGATCATCTCAAAAATCTAATCGGTTTACCCATATCCTAATTCTGATATTTCATTATAATGCGTCAAATAGTTTTTGAGTTAGGCTGTTCACAGACATAATTAATAAAATATTGCTGGGAAAAGCATAATCACCTTGGCAGAGGTAAAAAAAAAAGGTTGTAAAAAGTAGTTTTCTACTCAAGAACACACTATCTGTTCTGAGACCAGGATGCACATAAACCAAGACAAGAATTCTTCACAAATTTGTTCAAATAAATTCTTACAAAATATAAATCATTTTCTATATTTAAAAGCCATTTTAAGTGTCATAGGCTCAGGTGTTTGTCGGGTGAATAAGGCCTAAAGTACGTGCTCTGACTAGAAATCAGATGGACTAAAGTGTGAGGCTTTGCGGATGTCGGACACAACAGGCACTGGAAGAGATTTCCAAGGAGGCAGAACAATCAGTGGGCTAGCGCTAAATGTTTGAAGTCACATTAACACATTCATTATTCAGGAACAGTAACAAGTGCGGCTCTTATTATCACACTAGTTGAAGATTAGCAAATCAGTGCTGGTTTCAACTGGCCTAGACAAAAAATCAAGAGTCTGGCTTGTCAGATAACGAGACAGGACCAAGACCAAGACCTTCTAGATGTGGTCTCTAGTACTACAACACCATAAGTAATTCCCCTGCACAGTTTCGTGATTAAGTCCTGTATGCAGTTATTTACAGAGATGCTAGCAACAACAGACTCCAGCATGTCACTTCATTTACGTGATTATTATTTCTTCTGCAACGCTGTCATCCTGAGAGTGCTCCGTGTCACTGGTCAAGCAGTTAAACTGTGACACTGATGGAAAGGAAGCAGTCGTTAAACACAGCTCTTCATATTCTGGCTTGGAGCCTTCGTCGCAGATGACGTTGATCGCACCCGTCCCCGAAGAAGCAAAAATAAGAAGCAAGTGGTGTGACAGGAACCAGATGCTCGGCTAAACCACGGACAACCCTGTTTGGTTTTGTTCACTAAATGTGTGTTAATCTGTGAACAACAAAGGGTCCGACAGTGAGCAGAGGTGTGATCTGTGGGTGTGTCCCACCTTGTTTAATAAGTATCCAGAGCTCCACCTCCAGGACGAACGAAGATGAGCAAAATACCTCTGAAAAGAGCTCCCGAGTGGCATGCTGAGGTAATTTGGATCACCTCCTCTCAGCCGTCTGCACTATGATGAACCTACAAATGGCGGAGCTGCTAAAAATCATGTATGGATGAAAAGCTCCAGTTTAAAATTTTGTGGCGATGATGCCATACACAGTCAGCAGTGGGGAAATAAACCACAGCGCATCTTTCCTTTTCCGTCCTTCCCAACTGTCTTCTGGCGGCTCTCTCTCATTCTCTCACTGTCTCCCACCCACTTTGTGTACTCTACCACCACTCCTCCCTCTGTCTCATTATCTCTCATTAGTTTTGGACTTCCCCCAGTTTCTCTTCCCTCAACTCCCTTTTTTCTTCTTGTCCTGCGCGGGCGAAGACTATGACCAAGTACTCAAGTACATTCATGTTTTCACAGTCATCTTAATTTCTATATATATGAATATATTCACATATATATGTATGAACACAAACTGGGGGAAAAAGTTGCACAGGTTCCCAAACTGGGGTACTTGAACACCTTTGTCAGTTCATTTTTGAACATTATAGATTTCTTTTTACATGCACAATATCCATCAATAATAATTTAAAATACAACAAAAGGTGAAGCTAAACGAGCAAAACATCAGAAATAAATAAATAAATAAATAAAAAAGGCCCAAATTAATGTTGGACGAGACACAGGAAAGAGTTTAGACGAGCCTGCAAACACAAATACTGTAAATAATTTATAAGATGAGCTCAGGGGTACATTGAGAAACACTGCATTAAAGCATCCTTACAAGAAACACATCAAGTGCCGCTAAAGGATAATTGGGAATATTGGTTTCAACGAGAGTGTCAATGTTTAAAAGCAATAATTCAAAAATATTTGCAACAAATGAATCACTGCAAGGATCATCTAGAATTATGGTACTAGTACATACTCATTGGAAGTCAGCACTAAACCATAAAAGTTAAGTGAATTCATGTTTATAATCCCTATTAAGTCACTGTACGGCAACTCCTTTGAGCATAGATTTCATATTGGTGATATCAACCACAGTTAAGCTCTACTTGTACCGTATTTTTCGGACTATAAGGCGCACTTTAAATCTTTTAATTTTCTCAAAAATCGACAGTGCGCCTTATAATCAGGTGTGCCTTATGTATGAAATGAATATGTCAAAATGTTTTAGTACAACTTTAGTAAACTATGAAGCTGCACTGCTTGATGGATTTTTGGCGCTTCAGGGCTACCGTAGTCAGACGCCTCGCGGAGTGATACGTACCAGTACTGAGCGAGTGTATTGTTCTGTATTTTATGTGTTAAACCTGAACAATGTTGAGAATTAATGTTAATGAGTTGCATAAAGTTTGACTTATCTGACTATTTTGTTTCGCTTAACGCGTCTTAATAATAATAATAACAAACCGATGCGCCTTATAGTCCAGTGCGCCTTATGTATGAAAACAGACCAAGTCAGACCCATTCATTGATAGTGCACATTATAATCCGGTGCGCCTTATAGTCCGAAAAATACGGTACTTAATTTACTCACTTTTGGTTTACTAAGTGTCACTATTACTACTATTACTACTTTTTGCTTTACTAGAACTATTGGTAAGCATTATATGCTCATGAGGGGGCAGGAAAAAGCTAAATCTTGCTTCCCTTAATTGGTTTTCTGAAAATATTTCAACCAATCAGGGTGCTGGATTTGGTTATAATACCTTAATTCAGTACTACAAGTGAATTTTGTGGCTTTACAAGTACCACTAGTAGACTAAAACCCATCTACTAGTGCAATATTTTGAGTTTATTACGTGTAAACATACATTTAAGCATGAGTAGACAATTTTGGGTTACTAGTAGTAATAGTATAATAGAAAATATTTTCTCTTATTTCTGAATGCAAACCCCCCCCTTTGTCCGACTACAACATTTTGCTTAGAAAACAATTTAAAAACAACTATAGAGCATAATGATGGAATGAACTCGTGATAAAACACATTTTTAAAAATCTCATTTGGTAAATAAGTGGAAATGAACAGTATTTATTGCAGTGGTTCTCAACCTTTTTTGGATCATGATGGCCCCCTTTTGATATCGAGAACTTCTGGCGATCATGTTTGAGCTCAGATAAATATATTTTTTTTCTTCTGCATTTTAGCTGAACTGCTTTTATTTTTCACAAAGTAAAAGTATAGAAATACAGTTGTTTCAGATTGTGTGTTGTTTTAATGAAAAAAAAGAATAAATAATTCAAAAAATTTCAAAAATCTATTAATTTTTCAGAAATTTCAGGCGACTCCACATGGGGTCCCGACCCCAAGATTGAAAAACCCTGATTTAATGGCTCCTGAATAGATTTATTTCTATAGTTTTTATCATTTCCGGTCATATCACGCCTGAGGTGGAACTAACACTGACTCTTTATTTGCTCATTTTCCACTTTCTCTCTCTTTCAAGTACCTCCTGTAGTGCCATTGCACATCCCCAGGGGCACACGTACCCCCAATTGAGAAACACTAATACAATAGTAGCTTATCACCACTAAGTGTGTAGTGAAGGAATAATCCCTTAATTATGTAAAGCGAATTTGAGTGTCCAAAAAAGCGCTATAGAAAATTGATGTATTACTATTATTAATCTACACAAAACAAAACTATTGAGTCCCATAAAATAAAAATACAGCAATAGATCAGAGCTTCTTTCATTTGCTGAGTAACTGTTGAAAAACCTTTAATCTGCTAATATATACACAGTCTGGAGACTTTTCTGGCTTGTATAACTTGTTTTCTTTTTTGTTTATAACCCTAGCCATGAACTCCTGGTCTGTCATTTGTGTGGAAAGCTGCTTTCTACCCACACCCTCCATGGTTCTGCTGTGGCAAAGCAGACCTCGGATCTTGCCGGGCCTTGGCACCGACCCTTGGCACAGGTGGGACATGTTTGCAGGGAACTGGCAGCCGAGGATGTCACTGCGGCTTTCCGGATTTCGCTGGCACACACTAAATTTTTGTGTAAACTGTGACAGCAGCAGAGTTCAGCTCAGGCTATGTTGATCCTTTAGAACCTGCTGCTGCAACAAGTGGAGGTGCTCTGTTCAGGATGGAAACATGACTAATTTGTGAACACACACTGTAAGTGAGGTTGAGAAGGCACTGATAAATATATCTGAACTAAATCAAAACCTCAAATTGGGAATACATTTCTTATTAATAATAATAAACAAGGCGGGACATCCCACGTTTTGTTGTTTTGTGTGTTACAGCCATGAAGCCGGTGACAACAAGGACATGGAAACAACAAATTTCACCCAAAATAAACCTTTGGTTGAGAACGGTAGAAGCAAACTATAGATGATGAAAAACTAGAGTGAAATGTACTCTGAAAATAGACTAAGTAGACTTCACTATTACATGATTTCATCAAAAGATGTTTGACAAAAAGGCACTTACACTTATGACTTACAAAATGACATTTTGTTTGTTAATTATTGCAATAAACGTTAAAAAAAGGAAATAATCAAAGAGAAAAAGTCATTATCCATTTCAACATCATCTGAAACATGTTAGTTAGAGCAGTGGTTCTTAAAGTTCCTCTTTCTCTTACGTTTGAACCCAAGTACCCCCTTATGTCCGACTACTACATTTTGCTCAGAATAATATGAAAAAATAATTATAGATCATAATGAAGGAATGAATAAGTGATAACACACATTATAAATAATCTCATTTTGTAAATAAGAAGAATGAAACAGTATTTAGTGCCTATCAAATTCATTCCCATCATCATTTTGTGTGTTTTTTGTGTCATTTTTTATATCAGTGTGTGTGTATTTTGGTGTCATTTTGTATGTTTCTCATTTTTTTGTGTGTGTATTTTTCTCTCTTAGTGTGTGCGTTTTTGGTGTAAATTTTGTGTATTTTGTCATTGTTTGTCTGTTCTTTTTATTTTTCAGTATATTTTTCTCCTTTTTTGTGTGTTTTTCTCGTTGTTTTGTGAGTTGCTGGTAATATTTAGTATGATTATCATGAGTTAGAGGATGTTATCTGTCTTAAAGTGTTTAGATACAGCTTTAAAACCTTTATTCTGATGTGTAATAATCTCCTGTAGCTTATCTAAAAGTCTCCAAATACGTGGAGCACTGCACTCGTTTACAAAGTGAGGCTGGCCTCTGATTGGCTGTACATTCTGCGTCATTTACACCAATTACGAGTCCCTTCGATGTATGTGAATGGAAATCAGCATCCGGTTTATTGTTATTCCAACGCCTTGTTGCAATAACAATAACATCATGTGTGTATGAGTAGCCTTTAAAGCATGTCTTCTTAGCCTTATGACTAGTAGAAGAGGAGTGACTTACCGGTGTATCTACATGCTTTAATGGCAGCTGAGGAGTGGGAGGCTGGAGAGAGAAGTCAGACAGAGTCAGTGGGTTAGTCATTGTTTCTTTCACACTTAGGAAGAAACAACACGGTGAGAAATAAAGATGGGATGAGAGGAATGCACGCATGTCCCTCAGCCTAAACCATGGTGCTCACAAACTAAGAGAATGGGCTATGAAGCTCTGCACAAGTCAGATGATGGTCAGATTCAGGTTTAATCTGGTGGACTTTCCACATTTAGGGCCTCCGATTTCCCTGGGATTACAGAAAATCATGGAATTTGCTTCCTGGAATGGAAATGGCAATATTATTACTCCTTATGGGGAGTAGAAATGTCAAAAATTCGGGCCAAATCTCACTACAAAATCTCAGGAAACAAATATTTGCAGAATGACAACCTTTGTCTTCTTAAATTGTAATAGCATTATGGTAAGAACTTATCCTAAACTTTGCTATTTGGTCATAAATAACGCATTTCCAAGATGTTTTTCCCCATCAAACAAGTGGCAGGATGTTTCGTGGACATGTCAAATCTTGCAGTACATATTTGCACAATCTCAATTAACCATATTAAGCGAGTTTGGCATTATTTTGGGAAGTTTTTATAGCCAGCAGTGACATCTAATGATCTAAAGCCAATAAAACGGAAACAAAACAGAAAAATCGGAGGCTGAGCTTGTGATTATACATTCCATGAATTATATCAACAGATTGTTAGTATGAAAAATGCCTTTCTTTCAATAAAAAAAAAAAAAAAAAAATGTGTGGATTGACGACATTAACTTGGTTTGTATCACATGTTCCAGTAAGTGTTTGAATAACGTCTGAGAAGAAGAAGAGGAAGAAGAACAACAACAACTCTTTAAGTTTAAGTGTTTGGTCGAGAGTCGATAGGAGCCATGTAAACAAATCCAGGCCAGTGTTTACCAAGGTGCAGGGGTTATTTAGAAAAATCTGTTCCCAAAGTAAATAAGGAAACGTCGTCACTGTTGCTGAAAAAGTCCCAAATTTGGTCAAATCAGAGAAGAAACTGATATACTCACCAGATCATAATTCGTATTAGTTTGACATGATGTTGTGACCTGGAATCAGAAAGGAAAAGAAGAATGTCAGTCATTTAAAAAAAAAAAAAAAGGTCAAATTTGCTTCATGAATGTTAACGAACGTCGTTGAAAACGCGACGGGATTAACTGCTCTTATTTTTGTCCAAACAAGGAGGGAGAGATGTTGATGTTTCCTTCTGAAAGCCTGAGTGTATGCCAAAATACCTTGTACAGAACAGAAATAACCACTGGCTAAAAAAAAGGGGGCCTCTGACGTTTTCCTCTGTGTGGAAAACATCCTTTTCATGCTTTTTGCCAACATGAAACATTACCAAACATAAAAAGTACATCCACCAAATATCTTTTATCATTAGATTCTTTACCGTATTCTTCTTTATGGTATACATTGATGACAATTTAATCTCTTTTGAAATGTAAAGTCGATTTTTTAATATGTCAAACATGTTAATATTACACAATTCTATTGCGCAGGATTCAGTGTTTATCATCCAATATCAGGTTGATTAATGGTAATTAAAAAAAAAGAAAAAACCCCAGCCTAAACTCTAATGTTTAGTATTTTAGTCTTACTGTAACAAATATTTATGTTATTTAGCTGACTAAAACTAGACTAAAATACTCCTGATGAATACATTGAGTTGCATTTTAGTCACAAGACTTTGACCAAAACTGAATTAAAAAAAATGTGCTGCCAAAGTCAACACTGTTAAGATTAAATAACGTGTTATTGTGATATTAGCCACTTGGCCTGGCATTAAGCTTGTTTGTGAGGCTTTTATTTAATTCAATCCTAAATTTCCCACATGCTAACATGCTAATAGTCATCGTTGGGTGATCTAAACCATCCCGAACTCACCGAGTTTCTGAAACTGACCAGAAAATAATTCTACATAATTTTTTTCATGCATGCCAACACTATTTCCTCATATTTTTCATGCTGATTGCCACAAACTGTTTTCGTGCTTTGTGGCACAAATTTTATTCGAATTTGTGTGACGCTGCCGGGAACGATTTAATAAAGATGTAACTGCTCGAAATAACCTCCAATCGAAACACGTGAAATCCTGTTGGCTTGCACAAAAAACACATGTCACATTTCCTTGTGATTGATTAAAGGGTCTAACATATAAAAGGATAAGAAATAAAACTGTCTGAATTCATTTTAATAATGTTCACTAGCAGTTAGCTATCCAATAGCAGGCTGCTAGTTTGTTACCGAGCTAGCATTAGTAACTAGAGATGGGGTTCTCAACTGGTTTCACGCTGGGACCCACATTTTCATTAAAAACGTCATTAAATTGGACCTTTTTTATTTTTTTTATTTTTTTTTTCCAGAATTCAACCAACCAAATTTAGTTGTTGGAAACACACACACACACACACACGTTTTAAAAAAAATATTTTCATGTGCAGCATGCCTGTCAAAAGAAAAGTTTATTTCAAAATAAAAGACAAGTCCAGCATGAGAGGCATCAAGCATTTATTTATTTTTGACCACCCAGTACAGGTCCGCAACCCACTTTTGGGTCCCGACCCACCATTTGAGACTCGCTGAACGAGAGTAACTGGAGTAGGAGGGCCAATGAGGAAAACCTGTCTCATGTAGCGGGACGCTAAGTCTGTGAATATATTTAGCATGTTTTTATTTTGTTGCTATTTTAATCACATAATGTGCGTAGGTGCCTCTTCACAACTGTACTCTACAACTACAAAGTCACCAACAAGTACCTAACACCAGGTTTTTCTTGTGGCGAGATGGCTTACACCCTGATTAAACGTCCTCAGATTAGAGTGGTATTTATTTCCTGATGTTGTGTCCCTAAATAGCTGTTAGGGCACAGGAAAATTCAGATCTCAAAGCTCCTTATCCTCTGCACACTGTGCACAGACACACTTGCTGACAGGAAGTACACATTCTAACTGGTCATATGACGCATAGGCATACATACATGTGGGAAATTTAGCCACACATATACTGTAAATATGCGTGCACTGCGTGGTATTTACAAGGCCTGAGATGAGTGTGTGCTATCAGCAGACAACAGATGTGAGCGGGAAGGAAGCCGCCATAATGAGTTTGCTCTGGGAAAACAAAAGACTCATTGACTTCGTAATGCTATCATCAAACTGATCAGACGACAGACGTCGGATAACATCGCATCGAAGAGAATCATATACTGTACTCAACTTTGACCTACGCCTATCATGATTGCCAAATACTAGAAGTGTTTCAAGACATTTCAATAGTGGACATTTTAATGTAAGTATTGTGAAGTATTGCTCGCTGAGGGTTTCCACTGGATACGCCTCTGCTGCGCCACGGCACCAATACGGTTTTTCCCCGGTAATCCCCACCGGTTGTGTTTTGAGTGTGCCACAGTGCACTCCGGTTGGACGACTGTGACGTCACGAGACAGAGGAGTTCTCACAATATTTATGTAATCACGTGAGAACGCAGTTAAATGTATGTGTTATAAACGCAACAATAAACAAAAAAAAAATCAGAAGGTTGGACTCTGGATTTGTCATAGCCACATTTTTTATCAACAGCCAACAGAGAAGAGATAAAACTGCACCAGTAAAGCATGAACTCAATCAAAGTTGTTGCAGTTTCCAGTGCAGTTACAGTACGAGAGGAATCAATACAGTGGATGTGATTCAGTTTTTACACATTATGACGTTTTGGTGATGTAGTTACTTGAAATATAATCTGAATTTGAAAAGTAACCCGATATTTTATTGCGGAATACGTGCTTAATTTCCTGTTTAGCTTCATTTGCTCTGTGCTGATTGATGCGTCGTGCTCCGGTGTCCGCCAGAAATAGAAGCCCTGCGTATAACTGGCGCGAGGGCACCGGACCGCTGCATCTGGGAAGGAGCAGACACACACCGCAGCGGACCTAGTAGAAATTAACACAAGTGGAAACCTATCAGCTTCGGTGACGCGGCGGAGACGTAACGCAGCGGAGCCGCATCAAGTGGAAATTGGGGGTTAGTCGTGCGGGATCTCCCGAGATTTCAGTACATCGTTTTGACTTCTGAAGCATCAAACTCATACTTCCATACAGTATATCTAATTAATTAGAGGTGTCCCAATTGATATCTCAGCCTTGATACCAATATCCGATACAATAACAGCACAAATCATACATACTTTTATGACTTATTATGTAGTGTGGAATGTTAGCAAAGGCTTGATCAAGAGATATTACTCAAACAAAAAACAATAGTTAGCAACGGTACATATAAGACAAACTGCAACATATTATTAATCAGTGGGTTACGTACATTTTAGACTTAAACATAACAATATTATACATTTGAATACAATTAAAAATAGATAAATTACAAGTCCCTGAAAATGAACCTTAATAAATCCAATAAAAGGACTGCTTATATCAGAGGTTTTAGATGCAGGCAAATATTAATTTGATACTCGTTTTTTTCTTTCTAATATCGGATATCGATCCGATATCAATATCGGAGCAGGACATTATAATGAATCCCTATTAAGCTAATATAAATTGGGGGCTTGTCCGGGATCCTATTATTCCCTATTAAGCCTTTTTTTTATTGTTTTGCAACATTTAGAAGGAAAGAAATTGCTTAAAATGATGGAAAGGCATAATATTAGAAACAAGTACTCGAAAAACAAAAAAAAAAAAATTAACGGAATACTGGCGCCACTAGTGTTTGATATAACTTTTGTCCAGTTTTGATTATAAAATCAGCAGTGTATGGTTGTCAATGAGTGTCAGTGGTTTCTTTATTACAATGCCAACAAAAAATCTGCCTGAAAATGTAATGAAATGTTTCTGCATGAATCAAAACCATCAGCACAATTTCAGCCATATATGGTCAGTGCATGAGGAGGATTATTGCAGGCGTGACATGATGTTGCCAGTTTAGATGGTTAAAGCCAGGCCCACATCGCGCCAGGCTAACTCCTGTTATTCATTTTTGAATACCATTCGTTTAACTCCATTGATTGATCTGCCTCTGTTGGTTTAGGGCAGGGATGGGCAACTCTATCACAGTGGGGACCACAAAAATATAGTTGTATCTGTCCCGAGGGCCACGTTATCAACGTTCATGTCATCGTTCAGATTTAGTCTTTTTTCTCTTTGTGGTTTAGATTTTTTTGTCTGTTTTTTGTCATTTTATGTGTTATTGGAGTCAATATGTGTTTTCTTTTTTGTGCCTTTTTAGGGTCACTTTCTGTATTTGTGTTTTTGTTTTTCCTGTATCTTCCTGTCATTTTGTGCAATATTCTTGACACTGTGTATGTCTTTGAAGCTATTTTTTTTTTGTGTTTTTTGTGGTCGTTTTGTTTGCTTAAGTGGTTGTTGTGTCTGTCTTTGTTGTCATTTTGTGTCTTCTTAAATTTTTTTGGTGTGTTTTTGTGTACTTGTACTGTCAATTTGTGTGTTTTGGGAGTTAGTTCGAGTGTATTATGTTGGGCTTTATCTTCGTTGGAACTTCTTATAATACAATTGAGGCTGAGGGCCACATTTGCCCCACGGGCCGCCAGTTGCCTAAGTCTGGGTTAGGCTCTCAGCTATTCCACTTCCTCCAAGAACTGTGCTTGCATTGCAATTTAAATGTGTTTTCATAATGCTTGTTCTGCCATGAAATGATTCGAAAATATTTGAAGAAAAAGTTGATTTTGTCCTGGTTCCACGCGCAATAAAACAAAAAATGTCAGCCTCCTGTTTCGGTCTCACCCAACTCACCACAAAGAAACCAACATCCAGTCAACTAGAGGTTTTAGTCTCTTAAAACAGGGGGATTTAATCTCATTTAGTCACGAGGGGCGTCTGGGAAGCCACTGAACTAGAACAAGGAGTCAAGCGAGCTACCGGGGGGGGACCCTCTGCAATCCTAAGCCACATAAAAGGCCTCATTAGGGGCAGACAGAGGTGAGTCAAGTCTGCTTGATGTTGAATTCCAAAGGTCAATTGTTTCAGGTGATATTTGACATATTGGAGCAATCGTTCACTTCCTTGATCAGCTTCCTATATTTGATCTGAGATCAATGAGCGCTTCAATGACTAGGGCCTGGGAGTTAAAAGGATACTTTAGCTTCACTGCCCCAGTCCAAGTTTAAAATAACTCAATCCAATTTTCGAAACTGGATGAGTAACGAGAAACACAGTGTTAATGCCATCTATAACTGAAAGAAGAAAGAGCCGATTAAGTGCGATTTAGGTTGACGTATGCATAAGACTTTATTGAGTCAAAAATATCTAGATTCATGTTGTACCATTTTGAGAACAAATATCGAGCTATGAGTTTTGGTCGATATTTGTCGAAACAACATGGCGTCTGCCAGCTGTTTCTATTGAAGTCCATTCATTGCCACATAGATGGACACAATCAGGGTTTGCACCAGTTTAAGTAAACATGTGAAACACTTCGGAAGCTTTTAATTAAAGCAACAGTTTACATGTTGCTTTAAATCTTGGAAATAACACAAAGACAAAGACAAGAATGAAATCACAAGAACATGACAAATAAAAACAGGTCCAGAAGCACCCGGGTAAACCACAACACACAGGAGGTCGTTAACAATAAAATTCCTGCCCTGTAATTTCAACCTTTTCAAAATACCAATGAGCTAAGCTTTGTTCAACAACGGCGCCAACCGACACTATTTATTGTTATTTTTTGGGTTTGAGGAGTTAGAGATCTTTAGAAAGTGGACATGTGAGAGGCCAGAGATCACAGAGAAGGCAAATCATTGATCTGGTTAAAGCCTCGGTGAGTGGTGAACCGGCTCTGGCTTGGTCCCAACCAACCAAAGAATATATTAAACAAGGAAATGATGAATATCAGATGTGAAATTGTGGTTCTCGTTGGACACAGGTTGAAAACCTCCAATCATGACAGCCTTCATAGTTTCAGGCAAGGACACCACAAATGGTTATTGTTACATAAGTCGACCAGTCTTTCCATAATAGGAGCCTGATCCTGTTTGGCCAAGATTTAAAACCAAATCTAAATTGATTTGAAGCATCTCAGGTTTTCTCTGGTGGTTAAAACTGAATCGCGTGCTTGTCGTGGCTGGGATTCAACGTTGAAAACATGTTTTCATCTCAGTTGGATTGAGTCAATGTTGAACAGTGAGGATAATTCTGTGTTAGCTGATCTCTTCTTGTTTGATTAGCATTGGCTGCACATGTAGGTGCAGATGCCCCCCAAAATTAATACAAATAATATAATAATCTTTATTACTCACCTGCACTCACCTTTTCCGAACTCTAACCCAATCCTGAGAGGAGGCTCTTCTGATCGGAGTTGTTTTTTTTTTTTTTGTTTTTTTAGAGTTTTTAGAGTTTTTAGCCTTGGTTTGGTCTCTTTAAAGTGGCTACATGCTAAATGCTAACCTTTCTGCTCCCCATTATTTTTTATAACTTCCTTAACTTTTGAGCTGCTGCAGCAGAAATACATGCTTGAAATTTAATGCATAATGCACATGGGCAACTGGGGTCTCGGGGGCCACATGCGGCCCTCAGTCTAACTTTGTATGCCCCCCAAAGTAAACGCAAAAAAAAACACACAAAATTACAAAAAATCACACACATAAAATACACCAAAAAACAACAGAAATGCAACAATATACAAAATGACACAACGAAAATATACAGAACTACAAAAATACACACAATGATAGAAAATATATGAAGCCACAACAAAAACACACAATACGATCAATATAAATCAATTAACAACAAAACAGCATAAAAACAACAACAAAAACACACCAAATGAGTGAAACTGGGTTGCTCGATAACAATAAAAAATAATAATAATCACGATTATTCTAGCCATAATTTTTTAGCCATATCACAATTATTTGTTTTGTGCAAAACAATGTAAAATATATTCTATAAACATGAATAAAATCCTTCAAACCCTAAAATCAAGTATGTTCACTTTTGCACAAAACAAACCAGTTCTTGCATGTGATGTGTCTTAGCTCTAAGAATTCATAATCAAACCAAAAGTGTTCCCATACAAGAGAATTTAGTGAACAGGTTTGTCTGATAAATACAATCTACAATCAAACAGCCATAAAAAAGAAGAACAAGAACAAGAGCACTCTAGGTTATGAATGAAAAGCACAGTCTCGATAAACTCTACAAAAACCTTTTTAAGCAGATCAGGAGCTTTCTTAAGCTGGGAAACAAAATACACGGGAAAAAAAAAGTGTTAGTGGGAATGGGATGTAGTCCAACTATTTCATTCCTGCAGTCCAATAAACTGCATTCCTCTTTGTTGTTTTGGATCTTTGGTGACAGACAGGACATACAAGCTTCATGACCTTTCGACCGCTTATGTTTAACTGTCATCCTCATGTTAGCTCAAAGTCAGACGCCAGCGTTAGCCTAAAGCCTCTCTCCAGGAAAAAAAAAAACAGAAGCTCAAAAGTGAAAAAGGCAGTAGTGAAAAGACAGAAAAGAGAAGCTGATCAGACTTGATTTGATGCTATGTTAACATGGATGCAGGTTATGCTGAGGAAGATATAACAAGTGGTCCCCTGCTGTGCTAAGCAGTTGCTCCTGGTGCCACAAATCACCCCTCGGCAGGTCATAAAAAGCTGTTGGGTCTCAAACCTGGTCCTTTTCTCAGAGGAATAAAATTCACGTGCAGGTAAATGTCCACAAAAAGCCAGTGAAAACCCCTTTGTAGCTCAATTCGCAACCAAAAATCATGCTGTTGTATCTGTAAATGTTCTTATATTGTATATTAGAAGCCTGGCAAATGAGTTTTTTCATCCTAGTGTGAGCACAAAGGACATAAAATCAACATCAAGAATTAAACGCTCCGTTACTGAATGCATCAAAAATACTGTAGCTGCTCTTACCGGAACCTTGTTGCCACCTTTCCCTTTCCACGCTCGCCTTGTGTCTCCCTTTCCCTGCCCTCAGACACCCCTCTCACAGGGAAAGGGAGTACCAAATACAGACACTTTCCCCACCTCTGCCCCCCTCTCGCTCAAAACAACAGCACTAATCCCAAAAAGCGTGCCAGACAGCTACTGCACTTGATTCTGTGTAAAAGTGTTGGCATGTGTGGCTCTCTGCGCAGCCCCTTGATTGGATTCAGATAGAGTCTTTAAAACTGTTGGCTTTAGATCTTCCAGGCAACTTCCAAGAGATTTCCAAACATGCTATATAAGGCCAAGAAACCGACTTGTGATTCCTGTCCCAAAAACATGAGCGGCAAAAAGCCGTCAAGGGGCAGAAAGTAACTGTATCCCTATGTGAGCTCTCTCTCTCTCTCTCTCTCTCTCTCTCTCTCTCTCTCTGCCTATTTCTCCTCCCTTCTTTTCCTCACAGCCTTTACTGGTGCTGCTGGCACATGCCTGATAAAGTATTTGAAAGGGGGAATAAGATAGCAGAGGAAGAGTAATCTTTCAAATCTTTGTTTTCCTGCTAAAAAAAGGTGTTTTCTCTTCACACTTGTGCAAAAATCCCCAAAAACTGAGCTGAAATAGCGAGTGTGAGCACTGTACTCTGCACTTTAAGAAAATAAAAAATATTTGCCCGCCTCCTGCTGAGTTTTTACACTCTCAGGGTGAACTTTGCTCTTGACCTAGACGACAACTTGGTTAAATTGGGCCATCAGTCTTCTGCTAACACACGCTTATTAAACAGCCTGCACCATTTGTCTGCCAACACATCCTTCCATTCACCACACTGCATCCATACCCGTAAAAGGTGTTGCCATGGAGACGTGCCGTGATGGCTCTTTGAAGTGACGTGTTTGCACCGGGGGAACAGACTTGCTTCTGTGAGAACTGCTGAGGAATGAGGAGGCTGCGTGTCTCGTCCATTTTTCTCTCCCGCACCTATTCCACGTTCATGCTTGGATGCCTGCGCTTTTTTCTCTCTATGCCAACATTCTTGCACAGTCCACACCTCTGCCTCTGTGCATGTCTTACAGGCAGCGCTCCTCCGTCTTCCTCTACTTTCACCCCTTTTTTCAAAGATCGAACAGATAACTAAAAATTAGATCCTTGGATGGGAGACAACATCTGTAAAACAACACCTAAAATGAGCCTCAGGCTTTGATTAAAATGCATTTCCAAGTGAAGGCGCTTCTGAATTTTTTTGTTTGTGAGTTTTCTCATTTTAGTTTCCCCTTTTCCAGCAAGTTTCCATTTCAGTTGTCACCACTGGGTCATTCCATGTCGTTTATGTCATTTTTGGGATAATATCACTATTTACTAATGCTGTTCCGATACCGATACCGATACAAAGATGCGTAGTATCGGCTGATACTGCTCCATACCAATACCGCTGCGGGGGGAAAGACCCAGACCCCGGGTTAGACCCTTGGCCCCTCGGTATGGGGGTTGGGGGGGGGATTTTTGGTGGAATCCTCTTCGTTGATGTTCGGCGGCTTATTCTTCCGTTTAGCGGACTATCAACATTAGTTTGATGCTCTAAATGCCGTGTTAATAGTTAGTAGTTGCCGATACCAATGCCAGCCTTTTAGTGCCGTATCAGAACTCCTACCAATACTAGTATCGGTATCGGCACAACATTAGCATTTACAAATTATTTTTCACCATAAACAGGTGGACAGAATGGCAAAAATGTCAATTCTTGTGCAAAATATGATCTAATATGATAGAGTTTACCTCCTGAAATGGAAATAGCTATATGGCATGGAGTAAACAATATATATATATATATATATATATATTTTTTTTTTTTTTTTCACAGTAAAAGCGGTGTCCTAATGCGTGATTTTAGCACGTGCATTTGGCGAGAGTCATATTACATCATGTTTTGAGTAAGAATTTACATTTTTGCCATTCTGCCACCTGTTTATGGCAAAAAATCATTTTAAAATGCGTGGTATTATCACAAAATAAATTTCCATGTCAGGAATTAACCTTTGTTTTACGCCCGTTTTTCCGCGATCACGGAAAATTGGAGCCCCTACTTTATTGAGTCAAACTCTACGTAGCTCATAGATATTTGGACAAAAATCAACCATTTGGTGGGCCGGTTTTGGCCCTCAGTCCAACACTTTTTTCAAGACCAATTCTTGAAATCACTGTTTTATGCAAACACGTGCACAATTTCACACTTCCACACATGCAAAGATGTGGATTTAAATTCTAGGCTGCCAGGATTACCAACCCAGTCCTTAAAAATGATCTACATAAGCAGCTCCAACGTCGTTGAAGTCAGGCTAAGCTTAGGTATGAACACAGAGACGAGTCAGCAAAACAAGTGATGAAAGTGAAAAAGACTTCTGATATCGGTCTGAAATGTGCCAGCGCACTGTTTTTTTTTTCTCTGGTCAGTGCTTGTGTTATGTAAGAAGAGAGTGAGCTCAGGCTGACAGGGACTGTGGACAACTGGAGATGAAACAGGACCGCCTCCTTACTGCACATCCTGAGGATTGTCCTTTGCATGAGAAAGGAAAGGTCAATCTTTCCAATAGTTCCAATAACAAAGCTGCACGTAACTTAGTGTGTGTGTCGTTTGAGCTTTTCTGTTACGTGTTGTTGTTTTGTGTGTTTTCGTAGTCATTTTGTTTGTTTAAGCGCTTACTGTATCTTTCTTTGTTGTCATTTTTGTGTTTTTGGGATTTTTTGTGTGTACTTTGTGCATTTTGCTGCTCATTTGTGTGTTTTGGGAGTTATTTTGTGCATTATGTTGGGCTTCATATTCCTTACAACTTCTTTAATTACAATTACAAAGGGCCACATATCTGCCATAAACCAACTAAAACAAAAATAGTGTCAAGCAAATAACTGTCTTTCCAGTTTGGTCGGCAAATACAAGAAATCACAGTTAGAATGAGGTAAAAACACTTCTCAAATACAAATACAAAGAAATGTAACTTCAGAGTATATCGCACTCTAACCTCATATCATAGTTTTAGCGTAATTACGTGAGGCATTGCATATAATATACTGTAAAACAATAAAAAAGTCTGTTCCTTGCCCAAGCTGTCACAAAACTTTTCTGCTTTACATTCTTCGACATCTGTTTGTGGGTAAATTCTCCTGTTTTGCAGAAGAAATACCTCTGATTTATTGACCTATGAGGCCTAAACTGTGTCCTAATCTGTGTTAAAGGAGGTGCAAGGGATCGCATTCAGTTTTAAAGACAAGTCTGGTTCTATTTGAGATTTACCTGTAACTTAACAGCACATTTAAATCAAATGAAAGACCGTGCAGGCTCTTGCTAACCTTTGAAAATCGACAACTGTCGGGAATAGAAAAACACATTATGACTGCCACTTTGTTCAGCATTGAAACTCCCAATATGCACTCTGTAAAACGCTTTGTCTCGACGACCAATGATGAACCTGAAATTGCAAACCGGGTTTTTGTCTTGTCAGCTAACCCTCACTCTTTTGTGCAAACGCATGGACGTTAGATTTGTTTCTGTCTTGGAGTTGAAGCATTTGTTTTTTCACCAGTTCATGCACAGTTTGTTCCTTCACTGAAATGTGACCTCTTCCGATTGGATGATTGCAGGGTTCAATGAACTCTGCTTTAAAATTCCCAAAAGTGGAAAACAACATTCATCCTTAAATGTTTTCAACCAAAGGAAAAAAAATTAAACCCTCTTCGATGTTTTAATTTAAAACCACATCTACTGCTCATCCACCTCTTCTCATCTCTTCTCATGTCAAATGTCTTCCTATCCGTCAACCCAACAAACTGAAACAATCATTGCAGAAGCATTCCTGGGGGCTCCACTGAGACTGAGAGCAGCATAAATCATTGAGAACCATGAGAACAGAGTTTACAAACTGCGGGTCATTCCGTCAGCACGAGAAGATTCACGCGTGGATGCAGCGAGAAGTGTCGATCCAACCAAAATGTGCTCTGAAGCAAAAGTTGATTTCATTATTGTATTCATCTTCAGCCTTTTAAAGGACTTCTGCTACTTTTTGTCTGGTTTTTATCTGGCTAAGTCTGTAAATGAGCAAGCTTAAAGGTTCAATCGGGTAAAGTACAATGACCAAACAATTAATCAGGCTTCCCACACTTTTGTCACAAAGGTTTTTCAAAACTTTTCCCCAAAATTTTCCAAAATATTTAACCTAATTTCCATGACTTAGTTCTGAACCACTAAGACAGACATAGGCAACTGGCGGCACATGCGGCCCTCTGTCTAATTTTATGCGGCCCCTAACGCATATGAACAAAACGACGGAAAAATACACAAAACAAGAGCAAGAATACATTAAATAATACAAATAATTACAACATTGCAGGAAAATACAACATAAAAGACAAGAAAAAAACACAGAAAATACTCCAAAAACACACAAAACTACAGCAAAAATGATCAAAACGACACAACAGTAATACACAATTACTCAGAAAAATATAAAAAATTACAGAAAATGACAACAATAGTACACAAAAAGACAAGAAAAACATGAAAAATGACAAACTCACAGCAAAACAACAGAAATACACAAAAAATGCAAAATGGCAGCACAAGGGCACAGTATGACTCCAAAAAACATATTTCACATGAAAACATACACAAATGGACGACAGAAATGCACAGAATGACAGAAAAACACACAAATACCATAAAAAACTCTTTGTTCTTTACGGTGCACAGATTGCTCATTATTCTAAA
Organism: Gouania willdenowi; assembly: GCF_900634775.1. Classification (NCBI taxonomy): domain Eukaryota; kingdom Metazoa; phylum Chordata; class Actinopteri; order Blenniiformes; family Gobiesocidae; genus Gouania; species Gouania willdenowi. The sequence goes on from NC_041045.1 coordinate 8,245,671, forward strand.
TGCTGACACGAATGTTGATCATGGCCCCCGCTGTGATAAAAGTTACCTACCTCTGCACTATGATATATTCTACCAGAAATGAGTGGGCCTTTCCAGTGTACTAGTGTAACAGAGGACTAGCAAAAATCAACAAACACCCACCACACTAAATTGGCCATGTCTCAAAAAGTTTTGTGTTGTGTTCTCTTGTTTATTTTGTGCATTTCAGTTGTCATTTTGCATTTCTGGAATAATTTTTGATTTTCTATACTATCATTTTGTGGACATTTGTAGTTGTTAAGTGTGTTTTTGGAATAATTTTCTGTATTTTTATTGTTCCTTTGTGCAATTTTAAGTAATTTTGTATTTTTAATTTGAATAAACTAGTATTTTTTTTGTATTTATTTTTTTTGTCATTTTTGTGAAGACTCACTGGGAACAAGCACGAACACTGGTGAAGTAGCAAAAATGTGGCACGGGGAATGCAAGTTATCTATCATATAACATCGTACATGACGCAATTGCCTGTGACTCAAATTTTGCAATATTTCATGACCGTGGGGACCCTGATTAATGATGAAATGACCACCGTCAGATGGAATTGTTGGGAAACACCCTATAAACAGATTTCGACCCACATAGAACTCCCAGGTGAGATGAATTGACACAAAGGTAACAGATAAAGTGTCTAACTTTGTGAAAGGCAACAAAGAACCACAGAATGACAACAAAGACCAAAGTCCAAAGACTCCGGTGTATGCTGGTGTATGTCTCAGACAAGTCAAAGAGTCACACATCAGTTCATCATCAGGTCCGTCTTCCTAAAGCTGCGGAACAAACTAGGACCTCAAATCAAGCAAATGCATCCTCTGGAATTCAAAAACAAATCTCCTCTGAGATAAATGCAGCTGAACCGGGAGAATAACAAAAAACAAAAGGAAGCAGGACGCAATTAGCATCGTTAGCATGATTATTGGAACTTTAAGCTCTCTGTGGTGTTGTTATATTGGATTTTCCTTCATTTTTTTTGTAAATATCAATAAAACATCAATAAATCTGAGGTATTTCTGACTGAGGTATTGAAGGTTAAAATTGCCGCTTTCACGTTTGTTTTTGACTCCATCACAAACGTTGGGTTTGCTGACAAATGGTCATATGACTTGAACTTCGGAAATGTTTTTTTGCGTTGTATTGTGGGATTGGGAATTCTGTAGGGGATTTGCAAATATGGTGCAGAAATTGAAAAGTTTCATGGCAGATTCAGCAAGAACAAAGATAGTTCTAAGGAGCATCTTCTTTTTTCAGGTCATCACGCTACATTTACGACACGAGGTACGACTTTACTTCATTCTTCGCAAGGAAGGCAGTGATTAGCTTAACGCTCTTTTTGTTCTTGTGTTTTTTGTTTTATGGTATTCCTCCTGATATGATGTTAAATATGTGATATAAGATATTAAAGACCATGTAAAGCAAATTCAGCCATTTTCTTCTAAACACATAAAATAGGTCATAAAAGCCATTCAACCATTTGTGATGTAATTGTGGAGCTAGGCTTCACAAACTGTGTTTCACATATCTGTGTTCAGGATTTAATGGGCGGGTCAGAAATTAGCATAAACCTATTCGGACTCGGGCAGAGCAGACCTTTCTGCTGACACCTCGTTTGGCCCAATCTGAGCACTTTTGGAAAACCAATGGGAGAAGCAGTATCGACACTGGAGCCACTTTCACACTGCTCTCTCCCATCAGAATCAGAATCAGAATTCCTTCATTAATCCCAGGGGGAAATTGCTTAACCGTAGGGTCATGGTTTGTATACGGAGACGGCGCCCTTCCTGCACGTGGGTGTGGTTCCAGCGCCTCTGAGTGACAAGCCCCCAGCGTCTCAGAGCAGAGAGAAGTGCTTGTTTTTCAATGCTTTTGAGACTTAATTTTATATACTTAGTGATTTTTTTCCATCTTTTAAATGATGCTCAGTGGTCAATGACACGTGTTTCTGAGATGTGACAAACTCATAACACCAATGTATTTCTGCTTTACACAGACTTTAAGTTTCGGCGGTATTTGCGCATTTCCACGGAAAGCCACAAAATCAACATTTGCCGTTATTTTGGCACAGCTTTTAATCCGTGAAAGGCAAAGCGACAGAAATGTGTTGGGAAGTCACCCTGGCATCAGTCGTGGATGAGAACAACTTTTGGATGAAATACAGGCACAGTTTGAGAAATATTAGTATAGTTTTGGTCCTAAATTTAATTCTATTTCGTGTTGTTTTGTTGTTGTGATGTAGGTTATGTGGGCACTACATGACACTTTAAAGAAGCAGAAATACAGCAACTAGCCATGACTATTACACTTTCAGGAGGATACAAAAGAGCATTACACACTCTTACAGTTACGTCATGTTGTAGGAGACAAAGGTGAAGTCATTATCGCAGTAAAACATAGGAAAGATGTGTAGTTGTGACAGCAAAAAGCACACTACGATAAAGACCTGAAGATACAGGAAAATCATTAAAAGCAAGTTTGCCTTTGATGTGGTGAGTATGATGTAAAAATTACAAATTTACAGCAGCTTCAAAGAAAGAAAACAGCAAGTAACACCAGCATGGCGTAACACTTAAAGGCTTATATACTATATATAGTATATATATATATATATCATTTCTAAATCAGTCATTTTACTTGTACTTAAGTACATTTCAAAAGAAGTAATGTGTTACATTTCTACACCCAACAGTTACAAGTACAATTATTATTTTATTGTTTTAAAATGATGAACAGACACTGTGAAACAATCAAACGCATCACGTCATAGCCGACCAATCAGATTAAGCGTAAGGCACTGCACCAAAACAGCATTAAATGGAGGTTATTTTTCAGGTTTAGAGTTAATGAATGTATGTATACTTTGAGACTGAGAATTTATTTATTTATTTTCCCACACTTTTTTTCCCAAAATGGTTTATCAAAAATATTTACCCAAATTTCCATGACTTGGTTGGGGAGTTTTTTTTTTTTTTTTGCCTATGCATTTCCTGGGTTTTTAGCGTACGCAGAGTTTAATAAATGAGGCAGAGAGATCTCGTGATTCCCGCTCAATGACGCTGCCGGTGTGCATCACTTTCACTTTGAGATAACGCTCAACATCTTTGGGGTTTAACATACTTTAAACATTAAAATAAAATAGGCTATATTTCCAAAACAGTTCAAATATGATTTTTCAGGACTGGAAAATGGGTCTTTTGCGAGTATAAAGAAAAACAACTTAGCGTGGAGCATGCAGAAAGGAAGCATGTTTGCACGCGGTTCTACCAGTTACAACTAAAACCACTAAGAATAGCCCAGTTACGCCTGTCACCCCTCCACCCTTTCCCTCTTTTCTCTACGTGACTCATTCCAACTTCCTTTTCTATTTGTTCTCCATCTTTCCACAGCAGATTAGGATCGACTGAGAAGAGCAACGTGTTGTTTCAAGTTCAAAATACAACAATATCTCTAAATTTAAGCGTACAGTAATCACACTTACAGTAAACAGGGTTCCTACAGCTTCAGTCAAATTAAATTCAAGGCTTTTTAAGACTTTTTATGACCATTTGAAATCAAATTTAAGACCAACTTCAAAGTAAACATAATTGGGGGAAAAAAACACACCACATCAATTACATAGTAGGCTAAAAGACTAAGGTACTTTTTTCAAAATAAAACCAAAACGGAAAAACGACTTGTTTTTTTTTTCAATATTTAATTCCAGACCCAAAATAAAAATAAAAAAACAGATACTTTCACCTTCAAGTTTGTTTTTTCACTTCACCGGTCAAAGTTCACACGTTTTGCGTAAAATCAGAATATCCAAATTGGAAAATCACCCGTCATCCGCTTTTTCCATTTTGCAATTTGTGCACAAAATCAGAAATGGGAAAAACGATTCGCTATCGTTTTTTTTCATTTTGGGTCAGGAATAAAATACTGAAAAAAACAAGCCGTTTTACGTATTTTTTGTTTTGGTTTTATGTTGAGAAACAAATGAACGAATGATACACGGATTGGGTCATTTTGTTCTAGTGTCTAGTGCTGACGTGCATTTTTGTAAACTAAACTAAACTTTTGCAAAATACACAAAATGAGACTAAATATACACAAAAAAGAGACTTAAATAATCAAAATCACTCAAAAATTACTACAAAAATAGCCAGAAATCTATAAAACAACAACAAAAATTACATTTCCCCATGTTGTTTATACATTTAAAAAAAAAATAAAAATCATAATATTACCATTTATTTTGAAATGTGTGACTAATTACAATCATACTATTCTGAAAGGCAGATTTAAGAAATTTTATTTCAAATTAAGGCCTTATTTTTGAAGACGTTTTTAAGGAACCCTGAGTAAAGCTCAACCACTGGGTGACGACGAGGGTTTTACCTTGACTTCACATTTCTTGTGACAGGACAATCGGCACACTGCAATACAAAAAAAGAAAGAAGGAGAGCATTATTTGTTGTTCACAGAATCAAAATAGTATTAAAAATACACTAAAAACCATTCTTGAATAGTTTCAATAATAAAGCCACTGCTGGTGTTTCCCTCCACATCTGCTGTAATACATAGTTGTACTTCCCCCTAGTGGCCACATGAAGTATTCAAATATCTGCTGCAAGAAATTATCTCCATTTTTCTCTTTGTACTGCTATTAAAAATACAAGAAAAAGAACCTGGTTAAGCCTGCATGTGTTTTTCCTAAGGAATAATGAGGACAGGGCGGGCATATGTTGACCGCTTAACATTAAACTTTCATGTTCCGATGTACGAGCAGGTACGACCTTTGACCCCCCCCCACACCTGCTGCCTTTCTGTCCACCTAGGTGGTCCCCAGGTGGTGCAGAAAAGAAATACGCCTCTGATGGGGGAAAGAGAAAACGCTGACGGAAAGAAATGATAAAAAACACGCGACTTTGGGTGGTCTTTACGCGAGATAGAAATTCAGCTTTTGTCAAGTCATGATTACTTTGGGACGGGACTGACGAGCACTCGCAAAACACCTCATTGTATGTTACTATTGAGGCATGTATTAAATGTAATATTGTAACATATTGTTTTAAAAAAAAAAAAGGTACATAACATGTTGTATGAATACATATAGCAGAATAAACAGGTAAATGTCCTGTTTCTATCATTCAAAGTACAACCTCAACATGTCAATTATAATTTAACACTAAACTGGGGAACCATGTTACAGTTCTACACATATGTAGAAATAATTATTAAAATATGTTTCATATTTAGATTTCCTACTTTTTACCATTTAAAAATATATATAAATCTAGGGGTACACTGACAAAAAAGGCTCAGATGTCCACCCCAAAAATATTAAAATCTATATTGTCATTGATTAGGGAACCTAAAAATGTAATCAATAGATAGGAAAGAAATAAAATGTTAGATATTAGTTCTTAGTGTATTTTACAGCTGATTTAGGACCCGTAAGCATAAGAGATGCTAACATAAAGCTAACACAAGAAGAAGGTTAACTTTTATTAGGTTAATAAGGTAGGCATACGTTGATCAGAGGGTCACATGATCAGCATTTAGAATAATTACCCATCTGAGCATTAATACAGGAAAGAACAAAGTTTTTATTGTAACTGTGTGTTTTTCTCTCATTCTGTGTATGGTTGTTGTTGTCATGCTCATTGTGAAGCATTTTGTGCATTTCTTTAGACCTTTAGTGCATTTTTTCTGTAAAATATGTGTTTTTTGGAGTCATATTGTGTATTTGTGCTGCCATTTAGCGTCTTTTTTGGAGTATTTTTTGTGTGTTTCTGTTGTCGTTTTGCTTGTTTGCTAGTACTGTGGATTTGCGGAGTCATTTTTCGTGTCTTTCTTGTCTAATTGTGTACTTTTGTTGTCATTTTGAGTAATTTTGTGTGTCACTGTTGTCATTTTGTTCATTTTTGTAGTTGTTTTGTGTGTGTGTTGAGTATTTTCCGTGTTTTTGTCTTGACTTTGACTGTATTTTCCTGCAATGTTGTAATTCTTTGTATTTTTTTTTAAAGTATTCTTGCTTTTGTTTTGTGTTTTTTTTCTGTCATTTTGTACATTTTACTTTGGGGGCCACATAAAATTAGACCGAGGTTATTTATTTGAGGCTCAGTAATTGTGATTAATTGTAATTGAACTTTAGTAATTGAGAACGTAATTGTAACTGCCTTTCTGAGGATGAAAATAATTGGAATTTAATTGTAATTGGGAAAAAATGCCAGTCACCGCAATCCTGGTTGAGTTGTCATTGAACATGGGTAATTGAAAAGGTAATTGTAACTGAAAAATATAATTGACCCCTACTCTGGTGTTCACATGAGGTTTAAAAAACAAGTTAAATTAGCTTTTTATGCTAATTTAGGAGTCACAGGAACATTTAATATGGGCATTTTAATTCATCTAAATGTCGCTATCATGATATAAATTCTGCTGATATATAAAATATCTGAATAGCTACAGTTAGCACACGAGTCTTAGAGCGCATTTAAACAAAACTGAATAAATTCTCATCCGTACCATCTTCCCTTTGTTCTTTATCCCCCTCGACTTCATTTCCTGTTCCCTCGGCCAGGCTCTGCCCCCCACACCATTCCTCTTTCCCCTCTTTCCCCTTTTATCTAGGCTAATGCAGCACAAGCCAAGCTAATTTTAACTGCAAATCCTCAGCCAAATCCTGAAACAAGCCTGCTCTCCTACCGCTGTGTTTCTGCTGCAAAGGACCCTCAAAGCTAAAAAGAAACGTATCACCATAAATGGGGGGATTAAGGAAGAAAGACATGGGAGGAAGAGGAAATGCTCCAACGAACCAGGATCGTAACCTGGACGACAGTTTTCTGATATTAGATGATCAAATGGATTTATATTCTATTTTTAACAAATAAATACAACAAACAAGAATTTGTGGCCATAAATATATTTATAGTAGTGCAAAAATGAATAAAGTGTTTAGTTTTTTGGTTTTGTTTTTGTCCGCTAAAACAATAAATGCAAAGAGAAAAATGATTCTCCTTAATCGGGTATGGCAGAAAAAAAATGCAGAATACACATAATAATAATGTACATAATAAGTAATCTTAAACAAGTAATCTTACCTGTTTTTAAAAAGAATACATTATATTTTTAAATTCAAAATCAGGCCCCGACATGACACTGAAATACCTCACATGCATGTTTTGGGACAATATCACACATTTACATGCTATTTTATATATTTTATATTCTATCGCTATATTCTATAAACGGATTAATCAAATTTTTCATAATCTGTGCAGGGTTTTCTGCAAAAATTAAATGAAAATAATATCAAATTATCAGTTTTTTTTTGTTCTTTTTTATAGTCGTTTTGTGTGTTTTTCTTGTCTTTTCCTGCAAGGTTGTAATTATTTGTAAATTTTTTAATGTATTCTTGCTCTTGTGTATTTCTGTCGTTTTGTACATTTACTTTGGGGGCCTCATAAAATTAGACCAAGGGCCACACTGCCAGTTGCCTATGTCTGTTAAAATGATGGTCGTCTGACACTAAATCTAAAGTTTTTTTAATGAGTATAATCAGAACCAACAAAAGCAGAACACTTTTTCTCACCCCAAAGCATGCTGGGTTCAAATCAATGCTCCTGTTCCACTTTTATCTCCACATGTGAGCCCCTCACCTTTACAAATGAGGCCTTCTTTGGTGATGGCCTGCTTGCATATATCACAGCTCTTGGCTTTCTTGAATGGCTTCAGCTTGAAGGTGTGCGTGTGGACGCCCTCGAGCTCTTCAGGCTGCGAGGAAAACAGTAAAGAAGAGAGATGAGTTGAATAAACGCAAACAAAAGCACATTTCATAACAAATATTGTAGCATTTTCCATTTTTAATATGTGCAAAAACCTCAATGACTTGGAAACGGAGCCTAAAAAAACAACACTTTTTTTTTACATTTCATACACCTGTCATTAGCATAACTAACCCCACTAGATCCCTCCACCTAACCCAGAAAATGCCAACATAGCTCCAAAGGTGTCATTATTTATTACACACATTCAAAACTGCAAATGCACACTCATCTAAATTTTTAAGCAAAGACAAAAAACAACTGAAAACCTGCATTTGTGTCTTTGTTTATATACTGTATATCAAATATGAGATGTAAACAAACTTGCAAGCAGCAATTTCGACCGTTTTCGGGTTTTATGTTTTTTTTTGGAGTAAATGATTGTTGATTCATTAGTCGATGACGCATACATTAGGGCTGCACGATTATGGCCAAAATAATTACCGCGATTATTTTTTTTATCAATATTGCAATCACGATTATTCATCATATAAGGAAAAAAATCTGTGTTTTTTAATGCACTACTTTTAAACAATGTGTGCAGTTTACAGTGTAAAACTAAGCTTTAAAATGGAATTATAACAAAAATTAAGCCAAGATCATGATGTGATTAAAATTCAATTCATTGTGCTGCCCTAGCATACAGTATGATTTTATCTAAAAATTATTAGAGGTAGCAGCTCTGAACAAATACCACAAATTTCTTGAAAACTGTGACAACTATGTGTGTTTTTCAAAGTGAAATGCAAAAGCTGCGAGATCGCAACCATCCAAGAGTGATTTGCACTTTTGTGTGTGAGTGTGTGCTTTCTGTCTTTTCTCATCCGCCACTACTTGACGAGACATGTTGACCCTTGTTGCCGAGGCAGCCAGGAAACCATGGCACCTGACTGTTACACAGTTGGATGAATCTCATTGGTTCCGCCGCTGGATTTCTGCCAAGTCATCTTTATCATTTGTGCTGTCGTGGGGGCACCAGAGTGCTTTCAAGGCTATTTACAAAACAAGGTGCTAAAATGATCCACGGGGATCATTTTAGCAGCTTGGATGCTAATCAGTTGCTAGCCTCTGAGCAATCAGTATAATAGGCTACGCCAGGGAGTCATGTGACAAAACTTTTGCTCATATTGAAAAATACGTGGATTTTTCGAGGTCAGAGATGAGCAACTTTTATCCCAGTGGGGGCCACAGAGACGTTATTGACTGATCCAAGGGTCACATTATCAATATTCATTGTTAGCACGAAGAATATCGACCATTTTGGATCTATTTTTGTTCATTTTTGTTGACGTTTTGTACATTTTTTCGTTACCTTGCGTCATTTTACACGTTGGTCCGTTTTTGCAATACGCTTATACAATATATTCAGCCAATATATCGTCCCAACACATTTAAGCCACGGTTCTAAAACTATTTTCACTTCACGAGCCAAGAGTCTGTCATATTATGCAACATTTTGTTTTGAGATTTTGTGGGAACGTTGCGTGTAATTGCGCAATATTGTATGTTATGTATTTTAAATTGCAATTTTATGTTTTGCGCCCTATAGTTACATTGATGTACGTAACTCTCCAAAAGTGGTAAAAATTCAAGGCAAACTTATTTCTTTTTGCCGTGAACGTGAAAATAAATGAGACTATGAGAAAAGAGATCAACATTTACCCGTTTCCCCCCTGAGGTATTTACATCAGGATCTGACTGATACACAACCTAGAACAGATGTAAGCAACAAGCGGTCCAGGGACCACATGCGGCCCTTGATCTAATCTCGTGCGGTCCCCAAAGTAAACGCACAAAATGACCCCAGAAACACAAAATAACCAGACAAGTATGGAGGCCCAAAAGATTAAAAATTGTTAAATAAGGTAATATTATTATGAAATATTTTTATTATTCTTAAATATCTATTTCCACAATGGCCTTTTTATTTCATAAAAAATTTAAATTATATCTAAGAATAATAAAAAGTATTTCATAATAATATTACCTTTTTTAAAAATTGAATGGCCATATTATATATTTGTCTGTTATTTATCAAAATGGTATTTATTTCAAAATGTTGTTTTTATTTATTTAATTATGACTCTTTTGGAGAATCAACCAAAAACCACTGATAAATGTTGGAGTTCAGCGTGACAATCACTCAAGAACATTTTCAAAGTCCTAAAAATAGACAAAAATAATGGAAAATTTCACACAATGACAACAAAAATACACAACAACTACAGAAATACCAGAGAAATATCTGTGGTGAACGAGGATAGCCCACAGGCTTTGTTACAAAGCATAGTTTGACAAGGATCGTGACGTCATGAAGATGCGCTAACACCACCACACTTGTCCTCTAACAGCCAAAACCATGAAATATATAGTAATAACTAGGGGTGGGAACCTCTGGGTACCTCACGATACAATACGCGATACAATCTCACGATGTGACGATACTGAGATTATCGATATATTGGTCAGAAATCAATCAACGACATGACATAACAAGAAGAAAAAAAAAAAATAAGTGAAAAAATACAATTTTTATTTCATATCTCTGAAAGACAATAAATTGAAAAAGTTTCCTATGAACAGTGACACTATTTTAGTGCAACATTTCTGTAAAAATGTGTCAACATACCAATGTAAATGAACAAGTATCTCCAATAGTGCTTTCTTTAAACAAAAAATAGGGTCTTTCTTATTAGTGACACCATTATAGTGTAATATTCTAGTAAACAATATATTGGTCCCTTCAACAAACAGTGACAAATTTCCTGTGAAGACGTACCTGCACATTTTAGTGAAAAAGCAGAAAAGGTTTTGGAAAAAATAAATCAAAAATAAATCAAAAATTAAAAAAAAACAATAAATAAATAAAAATATCGATAATCGATCGTACAGAAAAATCGCCGTATCCAGATATCGTCACACTCCTAGTAATAATTAGCACAAAAATAAAAAGTTATCAAAGAAAAACCACCTCTGGGAACTTGAATGAATATGAATATATGTGTCATTTTGTGACAGAACGCTACATTATTCCCTGCTATGGGCAAAAACGAGACTGTACCTAAAAATAACAATATTTACACGCAATCAAAGCGTTAGTTAATACTGTATATGTAACATCAATCATACCCCAAAAGTTGCCAAATTTCCACTCAAAGCAGGCTTCAAGTGTCCAGACCAGGATAATGTTGTTTTATTTTGACTGCTCTAATATTGGCTGTGTTGAAACGTGCCGGAGCCAAGGTCAGTAACGACTCCTCCGTGGAGCTTATGTTAAAGTGTGTCACAGTGGAACAAAAGCCATTAAGATCCAGGGAGATAGGGCAGTAGAAACGCTGAGAAATACACTTCTAGAAAAGCTTTAAGCCAAATTGGCTGCGGCACACGGAGAACAAAGAAGAAGAAGAAAAAAAAAAGCTGAAAGAATTACAGGATCACACAACGTGGAATGGCTTTTATCAGTGTGTGCGATAGTAAGCATACAAAAATAATAATAATTATATCTTCTTAATAGATTTTTTTCTTACTTTCTACATTGTGGGTGTTTAATTTTGTTTTTTTTAGCATTGTTAGATACTCAGACAGAGAGGGAAGAAGTCAGAATAGTGGAGGATAAAGTAGTGAATGAGTAAAAGAAACTACATCTAAGGTGCGTTCATGGTATTCATTTGTTTACAGTAACAGTTATAGTAGCAACCGCAGTCGTAAAACGTTGAATGTCTGGTTTAATTGTGCAACGATTGCACTTTAAACCAATATTCAACCTAAATGTCATCTAAAATATTATCATAATTCACCATATCATTGTCATTGTCTTAATTATCATCATCATCGCCATTAATTTGGTTTCCTGACTTTTTAGGAGTTGAAAATCATGTCTTTTTCATCGGCTTTTTTAATTACATTTTCCAGAGTTCTTATGTCTTCAGGCAAAAAAAAAAAAAAAAAAAAAAAAAAAAAGCCATGTTTGATCTCACACGCACTACAGTAGGCCTATATATACAGTATATCCACAAAGAGATCCATATCTCTTCATTTATACAGTGATTTATTGTGCTTTTGTGATGCTTGACACAATTTTTGCTCCAGTTTGTTCACCGTATTCCTTGGTAAATCAGAGAAAAGTAAAAACACTTATTGGGGCTTCACATCCCACGATGCAAAGCGTGAACATTTCAACAAAAGCAATTTAAGCCCTTTTTTCTTTGTTTTCGTAGTAAATAATGTCCCATTCATGGGTCTATCTATGAGGCATACACTATGATTGATTGATAAACAAAGCAGGATATTATGACCACGCACATCCATTATTTGTTAAATCATAACTTGTGAAATTTAAAGATATTGTTTATTGTAAAATAACGTTCAAGATAATGTTCAAAGCAAAAAAAAAAAGAAATGCTTTTTCAAGAGGCGTTTAAAAATACTTTTATTTTACCAAAGAAGTTAAACCAAGATGTTCGTCTGTTCTCAGGGTTAGTTTGAAATATGTCTGTGTTCTTTGTTAAATGTTGTTTATAAAATAAAGTACATGTGTGTGTGTATATATATATATATATATATATATATATATATATATATATATTTGTTTGCATTATTTGAAAAAAGGCAACTCAAATGTACTTTTGTGTGTATTATTGAAAAAGGGAACTTTAATGCTATGATTTATTTTGGGTTTGTTTCAGTCTTGTCACATATTTCTAAATTGTGTTAATTTATGTTTGAATATTATTATTTTGGACTGAAACAAACAATTAAAACTGAAACTGATTTAATCTAAAGAAGAATAATCAGGGGTAGCTTTAAAGATCGAAGCGTGGATAACGTAGAGTGGATTTTATTTTTTGTATACTTGTTTATACAATCACATCATACAAGTATTTGTTATTATTCTTAGAGTGCAATCAGTTGTTCCATATTTCTGAGATATATATATTTTATTGCTTATTTTGTATTAAAATACTCGCTTCAGGAGTCGATGCGTTTACTAACTTTCAGAACAGCATGAAAATGTGACGTGATGGATTTCTGAGTGCGTTCTAACCCAGACCTTCATCTAAACAAGCCACACTACAGCACTCACTCACACGTGCTGTCCCTTAGAGGAGAAAAAGACCCAAAAAGTGGCACATATTGTGCAGCTGTTTCTTAATAAATATGCCTAGTGTGTGGTCTTGTTCGCCAGCAAATTTTACCTAGAATTGTCTTTACTGAGTTAAAAAATTTTGAGATTTCGTATATCGTCACTTTGAGAAAAAACATTCATATATGAGTTTTTGGTCCATACCGCCCAGCCCTATATTATAGCTTCTGAAAGTTTTTTACAGCACAAAACCGTGCGAGAAAATGGAAATTTCAGAATCTCCGTGTCATGTTTGCAGATTCCCAGGAGAGGCTGAAGAAGGGAAGCTGTGCGGAGAGGGAAATGGATGCATGAAGGGCAAAAAGAGGCAATAAGAGAATATACAGAGGAGGGAGGAGGTGTGTGTGTGTAAGTGTGTGTGTGTGTCCTGGCATAAAGACAGGAGCACCAGTAAATCATGGCTCTGTGCTCTTCTCCCCCATTTGCACTTAGCTAATGAAAAGCATCACTATGCTACCTCGACCGCGACCCCACTTTAGGGCCGAGATGGGGGACGGCGCTCTCAAAGGCACCGTTCTGTCCTTCTGCACAGAGATGAACGCAAATGAGCCCTGGCAAACACACACGCACAGTGACAGAGTACACGTGGACCACGTGATACCCAAAGACAAACTGCGTAGCTCGAGCTAACGAAACACGGACTTTGTTTGGAATTCGGAGGAAATCAGGGAATGTTTGCTGACCATTTGTTTCACTGTGAACACAATTATCCAATCTTTGATCTGATCCAATAAAAACAGACAACCTGAGAATACTGTCACCATACATTCCCAGCATTTGTTCCCTGTACCTGACCTTGTTAATTAATAATGATGAAATATCTAACACAATGCACGAAAAGCTACATTTAAAAGACAACATTTCTTTACAGGATCCATAAAATGGTCAGTTGTGTGACTGAAGACCAATCATTTAAGCCTCTTTACAAAGAAAGCTACAATATTTAATACAAATGCACAAAATTATGACAAAAACACACAAAGATGACTCCAAAAACCCAAAAACCCAAAATGAGAGTCAAATATTCAAAATTACAATAAAAACACACAATTTTGAACATCAAAAACACACAAAATAACATTAAAAACACACAAAATGTAAGAAATAAACACAAAATGACTATAAAAACACAAGATGACAAAAAATAAACACAAAAGGAGAAAGAAATATATTAAAAAATACAACAATAACACACAAAAACAATTTTGGACATCAAAAACACATAAAATAACTCAAAAAACCCAAAATGACAAAAACCTAAACTCAAAATGCGAGTTAAATATTCAACACTACAATAAAAACACACAAAACAACAATTTTGGACATCAAAAACACACAAAATGTAAGAAATATACACGAAATGTCAGTAAAAACCCAAAATGACAAAAATTAAACAAGATGAGAGTGAAATATATTCAAAATTATAACAAAAACACACAAGACAAATATTTTGGACATCAAAAACACACAAAATAACATTAAAAACATACAAAATTTGAGAAATATACATGAAATGACAGAAAAATACAGAAACACACAAAATATTTTGTTTATTAATGCTCAGATTGGTCGTTATCCTGCATGTTCGTCTTTCTTCTTCTTCCTACAAGGAAATGGTGCTTCCCATGCGTAAACAATCACCAAACTTTGCTCTAAGGTCCAGTCTAATGCCAGACTGCCTCAGCTGCAAAAACAGGCCAATTGTCCTCAAGGTGGCGCTACTGTAGGCCACTAAAGTTCACAATTTTGAAAATTCACAACAAATCAACCATATGTGCTAAAGATTTGCAACTTCCACTAAAATGTAGCCCCAACACTGACACAACTTTTATCCTTTTAAACCTATTACAAATGATGAAGTCCAATACTCTGTTTTGGAGTAAACAAATCATTGTTAAAAACAAATTACCAACATGTCCATGAAGTCTAGAAGCAACATGTACGTCTTTATTGACAGCCGTTTAAACATGCTAACAGCTTCTGTCTGGTTGTGCCTAGAATTGCCTGGCCCCGACCATTGCTGCGCAGGTGCTATAATTCTAAATGCTGTCAAAAAGTGTTGATAATGTGGCCCTCAGATCGCACAATCACATTTAAATGCATAAAACACTTGTGAAATAACCAAAAAATACTGGTATATTACTGTTTTTAGTCTTTTGTAAGAAAATGTACGAGCTTTGAATCTTTTTCTTCCTTTTATTGGAGGTTGAATCACAGACTCCTGCGTCCACTTTTATTCCCACATGTATTACAATCCCGCCTCCACCGCTACACACCACATATGGTTCCATTTACACATTCGACAAAAAACTTTCTGCTTCGGTTGTTTAAAGAAAAACACACACACGCGCTGTATCGCATTTCAAAATAAAGTTACTCTGACACAAACCCCATTCACATGGTGTCACCTAATGAGCCTAAAATAATTGTGATGCAAACATAAGCCACTATAGGCGTTTAGTTTTACCAGTAATGATGACTGGTGTCGTTATCAAGTTGGTATAAGTAAACAACAAAAAAAAACATTGTATGTCAGTAAATCTGGTGACGAGAACAGGCTAAAGGAAAATAGAACGTCACCCCCAAAGATGAAAATGACCAACCACACCTGCTTTCAATTTGCACCAAATTGAAATTCTCTTAAGAACAATGGGGAGCTTTGTGTGATGGAGAGCAGCAGAAACAACCCCCAAAAGAAACATAGAAACACTGCTGAACTCCCATAATCCAAGTCAACAAATAATAATAATAATATCTCTGCAATCAAATGTAAAAACAACATTATTTCTGTTACGCATCAAGGAGGATCCGTGAATTACAAATCGCATCAGATTAAGGCAGACATGAGCCACATGTGGC
This sequence comes from Gouania willdenowi, assembly GCF_900634775.1. Lineage (NCBI taxonomy): Eukaryota > Metazoa > Chordata > Actinopteri > Blenniiformes > Gobiesocidae > Gouania > Gouania willdenowi. The sequence continues at coordinate 8,261,511 of NC_041045.1, forward strand.
CCTTCAGTCGAATTTTGTGCCACTCCCAAAGTAAACAAACAAAATTACAGAAAAATGCACAATAAAAAGCCAAAGTACACAAAAACCGAGAGAGAAATTCACAAAATCACTTCAAAAGACACAAAAAACACTTCAAAGAACAGGCAAACAGAGTAAAATCAACAAAAATAGCAAGAATACGCACAATAACGCTACAAAAATGACAGAAAAATTAAAAAAGTGGCAATAAAATACACAAAATTACTCCAAAAGCAGCAGAAATATACAGAATCACAAATAATATACAAAACCACAACAAAAATTTACAAAATAGCTACAAAAACAACAAAAAATGACTTTAAAAGACATAAATTTACAAAAAAAATATAAAAAACAGCATACACTTCAAAAATCACTCTAAAGAACATGCAAACTTACAGTAAAATCAACAAAAATAGCAAGAATACACACAAAAATTTTACAAAACGACAGAAAATTTTAAAAACTGGCAATATAAATACACAAAATTACTCCAAAAACAGCAGAAATATATGGAATGACAAATAATATACAAAACCACAACAAAACTTTTTCAAAATAACTACTAACAAAAATGACTTCAAAAGCATACACTTTAAAAATCACACTAAAGAACATGCAAACTTACAGTAAAATCAACAAAAAAAAATTGCAAGAATAAACAAAATAACACTGAAAAATTCAAAAGATTGGCAACAAAAAATACACGTAATTACTCCAAAAACAGCAGAAATATATGGAATGACAAACAATATGCAAAATGACTACAAAACCACAACAAAAACATGCAAAAGGAAAACAAAAACACACAAAACTAGAACAAAAACGCACAAACTCTTTGTCCTTTCCTGTATTGATGCTTGTACTGGTCTTTATTCTAAATGCTGACTTAAACATTGATATAATTTCCCATCTCTCGATTAAGGTTTTTTTTTATTTTTACATCTTATCACAGTGTGCACATAGAAATGTGTCAAAGTGGAGAGTGAAGCATCTTTTCAGGGTAGTCATTATTCCGGTTATAACCCACAAGGGGCCTCCTTTACTGTGATTACGGCTTCATCAGAGATAAAGTGCTGCTCATATTCACAGGTAAATCAAGCAGGCTTATAAAAAGTGAAGGAAAAAACAACAACATATCAGCTGTTTTATCAATGATTTCCAGAAAATATAGGAAAGATACTAAAGATGCATTTGTTCAGATATGCCATATATATGTACATTTCTTCTATGCGTGCAGCTCCACATCATGGGAGGATGGATCAATGCACAAAAGCATAGATATGAGTTAAAGATGTTTTATTTATGGCGCTCAATATAGACGTTTCCCAGTGGACGGACACTATGGGCCAGGGGCCAGATCGTAGTAAATCCCTCCTCACAGCCTTGGCATCACACAGTGTGCCATCCATAGAAATACATTTGTGAATTAAAACCAACGATACGTTTGTGTGTGAACACTAGAGTGTTGATGTGCTGTTTGAAGAGCGATACGATCAATACCAGGTGTAGACACGGCACAGGAAGATCAATAAGCTGTGATCATGAAGTCTCAGATGCTTATGATCATTAGCCTAGCCAGCTGCTAATGAACTCACAATGCTACGTCTGCTAATGAGCACTCCCGTCTTTTTGAGCGGCCGGCCCCCAAAGTAAACGCACAAATTTATTTAAAAAACACAAAAAAATGACAGAAAAACACACAAAAATGAATCCAAACTCAAAATGAACCACACACAATGAGACTAAAAGGTACAAAATGATAACAAAAACACAAAACAAACATGTTGGACTACAAAAACACACAAAATGACCTAAAAAGCATACACAGTGAGAGACAAATATACAAAATGACAACAAAATCAAGTAGAAATGACTCCAAAAACACAAAATGACAAAAAATAAAACAAAAATACTATGAAATAACAACAGAAATGCAGAAAATAACAACAAACACACAAAAATTACTCAAAAAACACAAAATGACAAAAATACAACAAAAACATAAATCTTTACACAAAATAATCTTTAAACATACAAATTACGAGGAGAAATATACAAAAATTAACAAATCATTACAGAAATTGACAACAAAATACACAAAATAAGACTAAAATATACAAAATGAGAATAAAATATACAAAATAAAAATACAAACCTAAAAAAAAGAAAACACTAAATGACAAAAAGATTAAAAATAAATACATCGTTATACAAAGTAATCATTAAACATACAAAATACAAAGTGAAATATACAAACTAACAACTAAAATACACAAAATAAAAACAAAAATACACAAAATGACTTCATGACTCCACAAAGCACTTTGTTCTTTCCTGTATTAATGATCAGATTGAACAAAACAGAATAGAAAAGAATAAAATACAGTAGAATATTTGAACATGGGGCAATACAATTACATTTTTTGTGGCCACAGCTGTGATAAAAGTTGCTCATTTCTGCTGCAGAGCAGAACATCCGGCTGATGCTGTTAAATTTCACACCAGATTGCAAAGCCAAAACATTAGAGAAATGTGACTCAAAACAAGTGATATAAATGTTGATAAAATTGAAAATTGATTGAAAATGTGAATGTTTTTCCTCATAGTTTTTGATTAAAATGACTCAGTAAAACATAAATGAATCACAATTATGGCAAAAAAGAAACTTTTCTGTCTCTATTTGCACTAGAAACGCCCAACGACAACACGCCATTAATTGGAGAAGATGAGAAAATGAGGCTTTAGTGCTGGTGAGGTTACAACCTCAAAAACAATTAGAAAGGCTTCGGCCACCAGAGAGTATTTGACAGTTCAACCTGTATTTAGTGTTAATGATTACAACATTCTTCACCATGTATACAGTGCGTTAACTATTGTTAGCTGCCTGATACAACAGAATGTTGCTTTTTTATCTGTACAGAAGAGTTTAATTAACCTACACAATCTAAAAAAAAGAAAAAACTAAAGCAGGATAACTTCTCACGTTAGCTACATTTTGGTATCAAACTAAGCTGTACAGCAATTTTCGGAAAACAAACAGAAAATGCAGAATTTGCGTTTTGAAACGGCAAAAGAACTCAGAACAGGCATCAATATGACGCATAAATGTCGCACATTTACAAGTTATTTTTCCCTGGAAAACCGGAAACTGAATGTGTCGCAAGTGAAAAAAACAGATAAATATGTCAAATTTTGCAAACGGACATTTTTGCGACGTAATCTCGCGTGATTTCAGCGTACAGAAGCAAATCATCTAAAGCGGTGTTTCTCAAATGGGGGTACGTGTACCCCTAGGGGTACGCGATGACACTACAGGGGGTACTTGAGAAAAAGAGTAAAAATGAAAGCATTGAGAATAGGCAGTGGCTATCCGTATGGTTGCCGTATCAATAGATCGACATTCTATCCATACACAGTGCCGCTCATTTGCCAGTTTAGGTCATGTGACTAAGTCTAAACCAAACCGTAAACCTAACCCTAACCCTAACCCTAAAAATTGCTGCAATATAGGATTATAACCCAACCCTAACCCTAAACCCAACCCTGTCTCAAACCCTAAGACACTACGCACGTCTTCTTCTATAAATGTACTGGAGGTTGTCCGTACGGCAACCATACAAACAGACACTTTCCTGAAAATACAGGGTTTTATAATGTTTATTTCTAGTAAAAAATGATTATAATACTAAATATTACCAGTACCAGACAAAAAGACATTAAAAAACGCACAAAATAGGAGAAAAATATACAAAAGAACAGACAAACAAGAGCAAAAAACACACGCACAAAAAGAGAAAAATACTTACTATTACCGGCAGCAACACACAAAAGTGACCACAAAACCACACAAACTGAGAAAAAAATACACTGGATAATGAAAAGAACAAACAAACAACAACAAAATACACAAAATTACACCAAAAACACAAAATGGTGATAGAAATGATCTTGATTACAACATGAACTGAAAACACAAAGGTCAGTCTTGGTCCCACATCAGGAGGAAGATGACTGGAAATGATAAAAACTATAAAAATAAATCTAACTTAATACTGTTTCTTTACAGTTATTTACAAAATAAGATTCTTTCTAATGTGTGTTATCACTCATTCATTCAGAATTCTGAGTAAAGGGTTGTAATTGAATAAAAAGGGGGGGGGGGGGGGGGGACTTGAGCCAAAAAAGTTTGAGAACCACTGAGCTAAAGCATATGAATATGAAATGAATAACAGTAGTTGGCTGTGTTTGGTACGATTTCCAGAAGTGTATTAGCCACTAAAGTAACTTAAACAGGGAAAGACGATGAAACAGATACGAAGCGGAAGAGATTAAACTGACGCGGACATGGATAAACTGAAAATAAACTGGTTAAATTCTAAAACCAAAAATCAGAGTCCCTAAAAATGAGCAAAAAATTCAATTAAAAAACAAAAAAAAAGCCAGAAAGACCCATTTCCAAGCCTTCCAAGAACCTTCTCACTCAACGCAAGCTAATCACATAGCAGCGCTAACAGATAACAGAGGATTGGGACATTCTTTCTTAACACACACACACACAAAGAGGTGTGGCAGACAGTAATGGTCTAATCAAAGCCGGATTGATTTTCAGAGATCCCGTGGGATTCCGTTCAGTCAATATGAGACTCTGTTAAGACAAGTGAAGACATGAAGGATCTACTGTTGCCTTACAGTGTTCCAGCTGTATCGTGCTTGTAGACAGGAACAACCTCACATTTGTGTCAACTCTAATCCACTTTTTCCAGTCAATATTAATAATTGTGTCATATTAATCTTAGGTTAGGTACTTGTATTAACTTGCAATGCTTCAAAGGGGCTATAAATATCTTTATTCATATATATGCCAATCTGCTGCACCAGAAGTCATCAACTACAATTGTACAAGGGCTAAAATTTTATAATAGGTTAAGAAATCAAGGTAAAACTTAAGTAAAAACACTCCAATGCATCCGTCTATAAACTTTCGAGCATAAATTTCAACCTTTTACATCTTGTTTATCAAGTAACTGATCATTGATCTGTTGATCTATAAGGCCTACACTATGGATTTATTTGACAGAAAGACTATTAAATACAGGAAAATGGCAAATGTTTACAGGGTTCCTACAGCTTTAGTCAAATTAGATTATTTTTAAGACTTCTTATTGCCATGTGAAATAAAATTTAAGTCCAACTTCAGAGTAAAAAAATGCCACATCAATAACATAGGGTTAGGGTAAATTTGGTGTCTAGGGCAGACATGCACCAAAGTAAACACACAACCGCGCCGCCTTGGGCGGGGTGGGGCTGTTGGCTGGGGCCTGCTGTCCTCCGGGCTGTGCTGGCGTCGGGGGTGTCTCATGTCGGCGCGGGGGTGGTCTCCGTGGGTGGGGGGGGCTCTGCTGGCGACACTGATGTGGGGTTGCGATGCCTGGCTGGGGGAGCATGGGTTCGCCTACCTATCGGTCCGTGGCTGGCAGGGTGGCCCTGCTTGGGTGGTTGGTGGTGTCCTCTCTCGTCGGGGGGGTTGGGGCCGCCCACCTGTGGAGGGTGCTATGTCGTGGTGTCGTGCGGGCCTGTGCTGGCCCTGGTGTGGGAGCTGGCCTCTCTCCTGCGCGGTCGCCGCCTGCTTTGGCGGGGCGGGCCGCTCTGGGCCGGCTGGCGGCGTAGGTCGCCTCCTGGACTGCTGGGGGATGTGGCTGATGCCTGGCTCCGCCTGGGGGGGGGTCCCGCCGTGCTCCATATGGCCGCCGCGGTTCGGGGGGGGGGGCCGCGGGGGGTCTCCGGTTGTGCTGCTTGGCGCGTCTCTGGGGCCCGCGGTGCCGTGTGCCCGTCTGCGCCGTCTGCCCTCTCCGGTGGCCCGCCGTGTGGACGGGCCGGGCTCCTACCAGACAGGCCTCCTACATAGACACTTCACATCACTCACTCCCAGCTGGTCTGGCTCACCCACTTGTTGCACCACACTCACATACCCAACCCTTGGGGGGCTGGATGGTGGGGCTGGGGGTGGAGGGGGCCGCCGCCTGCGCTACTAAGTAGTGGCGTGGGGGCGGCACTCCCACCTCTGGCTGCCCTACTAATCCCTCCAATTTTAATTACACCTCAACACACCACCCTCCGGAGCTATTGCACCACATACACATATATACACATAGGCTGGATGGGGAGCACCGCTCCCCTCCATCCACCCTTTTTTAATAGCACTTCATACATTCACTAAACACATACATTCACTCAGGGGATAGGGAAGTGCCTCTCCATTGGGGAATGGAGAGGCACCATAACAGGGTGGTGGGTAAATTCACACATCTGGGCCTGTCGGGTGGGGGCCCGGCCCGTCTGTTGATGGCTGGGCTACCGTGTGGGGATCGGGGGTGCGGTCGGGTGTGGCGGGGCGGTGGGTCTCTGGGGGGTGTGGAGGGGTGTTGCTGGGGGCTCCCTTTGCGGGGTCTCTCCGGGCGGTGCTGGCCTGGTGGGGCGTGGGGGTGCCCCTTCCCTGCGGGTGGGACTTGGTGCTTGTCTCGTTTCCTGGTTGCCTTGGGGACGTGCCTCGCGGCGTGTGGGTCGGTGTGGGGGGTGGCAGACGCCGGGGTTGCTTGGCGCTCCAGGGTGGTGCTCTTTGCTGGGGGGTGGCTCTAGCTGTTCCGGGGGTTGAGGTCGGTATCTGCCACTTGGTAGGTCTGTCCTGCTATCTGCGGGCTGGTGGGTGGGTGGGTTCTGCGCCTTTGGCTGGGGGCTGCTGCTCAGCATCGGTTGTGTGCCGTTGGGGTCCCTCTCTCCTGTGGTGGCGGCCGCCGGTCGCTCTTGCGCCGGGGGGGGGCATTGCCCCGTGGCCTGCGCTGGCCGGTGGGGGGCGGGACCTGGTCAGCTGTCTTTGTGGGGGGATGCGCTGGGTGCTCGGCTGCTTGGGGCTTCCTTGGATGTGTGTGTGGGGGGCGGTGGCTGCCTCTCGGCCTGGGATCTTGGGGGCATCTGGGCGGTTGCTCGGCCGCGGGGGGGGTTGCCTGGGGCTCCCTGGCCTCTGCTCTTTCTGCTGGCCTGGCTGCATCTGCGGGCCCAGGGCAGTTCCTGGGCTTGCAGTAGCGTTATTTTTTTTTTTTTTTGCACATATGCTGGTATACGAAGAACAGTCTATTCTTCCCCACCTTTTCTATTTCCTGCCTTGAGTCTCTCCTCCCTGCTCCCTTTCCCCTTCCCCCTCCCCCTCCACTTAGGTGTAACACTGCTCTCCCTTTTTATATCCTCCCTATAATAAAAGATTTCTTACCCTTCCTTAGGGAGGGCTGGTGATGGTCACAATTAAGCAATAAAATAAATCTATGTATTTTATTGCAATAACAAAATATGCATTGCTGTCTCATAATGATTGCACTTCCTGTGGTGCTGACCTTTGACAGCATGTGCAGACAAGAAATAAAAAAAAGAAAAAAAGAAATACATCACAATCAGTTCTAGTTGTTCCAAATAAAACTGCTTAGTAGCTATAAGCTCACACATGTATTCAGCGTGCTCTACAGGAATGAGCATGCATTCGTGGCTGTTTCTTTCCGTCAGCGTGTCAAATCTAATATTCCCCTGCTTTGCGTGGCCATGATAAATTATTAATAGTGTGTATTTGAGGAGCTTTCTTAGAACCCACTTCTTGCACGTCACTTGCCTCGATACTCTTCTTCCATGCTCAGCTGATGTCACACCCCACGATATCCACCCATGTTGCACCCCTCGCATCGCTCGCCGTTTTGAATGTAAATGGTGCTCAAAGCCTTACTTTGCATATGCAGGATAAGGGAACTGTTCCTCCTCTCTGCCTCTTTTCACTCACATCTAAATAGCTTCTCCTCCACTGCAAGCTACAGAAAAGTAGGGCAGATGCCTCATTGAACGTACTGTGAGATTATTATGCCCTACGTGTGTTTTATACAGCAAAATATCAATAAATATAAATTATTCCAATTAGATATGTGTATTGCAAGTCATAGAGCAGACATAGGCAACTGGCGGGCAGAGGGCCACATGCGGCCCTCGGTCGAATTTCATGCGGCCCCCAAAGTACATGTACAAAATAACAGAAAAATTCACAAAACAAAAGCAAGAATACATTTAAAAATACAAAGAATTACAACATTGCAGGAAAATACAAGAAAAAAACACAGCAAAACGACAACAGTAATGAACAAAATTACTCAGAAAATATATAAAATGACAGAAAATGACAACACAAAAACAAGAAAAACACAAAAAATGACTCTGCAAACCCACAGTACTCACAAACACACAAAACAACAACAGAAATACACAAAAATTACTCCAAAAAATGCAAAATGGCAGCACAAGTGCACAATATGACTCCAAAAACATATATTTTATGGGAAAAATACACAAGGACATACACAGAATGACAGAAAAACACACAAAATGACTATAAAAACTCTATGTTCTTTCCTCCATTAATGCTCAGATCACTCATTATTCTAATTACTGACATGAATGTTGATCATATGGCCCTCCAATCAAGCAAACACAAATTTGTGGCACCGCTGTGATAAAAGTTGCCTCCCTCTGTCATCGAGGTTTAATTTCGTGATCGGGCATTATATTAATCTGCAAAATACTGTTTTTTCCGAAAAAATCTAACTTTAAGGGTCTAATGCCACATTGTTCATGAGTTCAGATCAACCACAGCCAATCAAAACTCCACCCCACATTGCCCCCCTACAGTTCCAAGAGATGCCGAGTGTGACTTTTTCCCTGGCCGACCATGATGCTGCTTTTCCTGACATACTCAGTCAGTCCCAGATAGAAGATGTGAGCAGCAGCAGATTAAATTATACAGGAGAACCCAGAAATAGCACGAGTGCAGAGGCTTGCGTGGACCTGATGCAAGAAACATGCCGATGCGAATCGTCACCGAGCCGTCAACTAGATTAGCCCAGAACACATGACGGCGACGACTACTGTAGATTCATCATTGGTCATGCAGATATTCAACTCGCCGCAAGATGAATGGGGACCACCGAATGATGGAGGCTGTTAGAAGCTTCATTGAGTATTTGGGCCCTGTCAAATCAACACTTGATGATGGTCCATTTCAATAAAGTTAAATGATATAAACTATTCCCTATAGTCTGCATCACGTGTTAATGTAACGATCTACTTGATGGTATTACTACATGTTTTAAAGAGCTTAGAAGACAACCAAGGCAGCAGATCAGGTAAGCTTTAATTTCAAGAGGTCTTCATGCCTCTACATCCATCAAGAGAATAATTCTGATTCCTTATGAAAGCTTTTGTTCAACCTGATGTTTTGATAAAAATAAACCAGCACATACGTTAATGTTTGAAGTTTCTTACCCAAAACATACAGGACAGGCAAATCCAAGTCCTGGCTCTCCCTGCCAGGGCAGAGGGCAGCGACAGAGACACAGAGGGCATCTTAAAGAAAGAAACGCTCCCTCCACCTCCAGGTTTAGGGGAGAAATCCAAGGTATTCCTGAAAATTTTCAACCCTTCTAAGCCGGACTTGGTGACATGGATCCATGCTAGACGTGAACGGAGCGTGTGGACGGTAACACAGCTCTTGGTTTCTCCCACATGTAAGCTCCCTCCTCCCTCCTGCGCTTGCTTGCTTCACCTATTCCCCTCCTGATACTTCCAGCTCTCTCTCTTGTTCACTCACACAGTCATGTTCCCGTCTTCGTCTGACTTGAAAAGGGGCAACTTTGTTCAATGGAGCAACAAGGGGGGAGGTGAGTCGTGATCTTTATTTTTTTTTTTTGCCTTCCAAAACTCCCCACTCCCCAAATGATCCTTGTTAGTCCCTCCTTTCCTGCTCAGACACACACACACACACACACACAAACACACACACACGTTATGCATTGACCAACCTCTTGCCTTCAGCTGCCTCAAATTGCCGACATATCCCCTGTTTCCCTTCCACAAGTAAGGCTCCATTAAAAAAGTTACTAAACGTAAAGATGCGTTGTGCACACTTGAAAAGTGACGTCAACAGGGCTTTAAATTAACCCGCCAAGTGCGGGTAGAAGTTAACTTTGGCGGGTAACTTTGCAGCAAAGATGCAAACGTTGAAATTTCCACACAAAGGACCCAGAGGCCAATCATCAAAGAAACCGGAACTGTCCTTTGATGACACAGGGGCATGCCCTATAGCAGGGGCTCTCATCTGGTCTCACCCTGCGACCCACATTTCGCCACGGTCATTAAATCGTGACCCACCTTTTTTTCTTTTTAAGTATTCGACCAACCAAAGTCAATATTTAAAAAATAGCTTATATAGAATTTAAAAAAAATATATAAATCCATATGTTTTTCTGTGCAACATGTGCCTGTCAAAAGAAGTGTGACAAGTCCATTATGAGAGGCATTAAGTATTTATTTTTGACCAGCTACCATCCCTGTACAGGTCCGCGACCCACTTTTGGGTCCCGACCCACCAGTTGAGAATCACTGCCCTATAGTATTACCCCTAGGAGTCAGTATAAGGTTAATAATCAATAACCAACAACTGTAAACATTGTTAGACATAGCGGAATTGTCTCTAATGTTCTGTACCCTGGTCGGTAGAATCAGACTAAATGTGGGGGAGGAGTTATCTGCAAAAAATCTATGAAATAATAATAATAAAGCTGCTTCCCTCAGTATTTTTTTTATTAGATAACATCAAAGTGTATCCCTCATAGATCAAAAAAACAAACATAATTTACCTCTAAAAGAAAGGAGAAAAGTTGACATTGTTTTCATCTCCACCATAAACAATTTGTTTGTTGACATTTTTGAGTTTTGTATTGTTGGATGTGGTGTCTTTGTGAATAGAAGTGTTTTCACTTCGTTTTGATATCAGGGGAACAAACTAGAACCAAATGCTGTCAAATCACATACCTCCTTGTTTGACAAAAAAAAACAAGAAATCCCTATAAGAACGAAGAAAAAACATGTATTCTATACATACGTTTACGCGCCTCCACATCCCACAATGCAAAGTGTTCAAGGTGGAAATAAAAAACTTTAAAACTGCAATTTCAACCATTTCCCTTTGTTTTTTGGAGTAAATGATGTGTGATTCATTGAGCTTCGAATAGACGGTTATGAATAAATACAAAAGTATTTATTAGATGCTAATTAATGTAGCTCCTGCAGATGTACATATTTAATAATGTGTCTTATTACCTATTATAATAATAGAACTACAAATATAAGCCTTTTTTTTTTGCCAGTCCACGTTAGTACAATGAGTTTATTTTACTTCAAGCACGAGAATAGTAGAATCATATTTATAAGCAGTTTACTTTTGTATGTGTTCATGCATTATTTCAGTGACGTATTGCTGTATCCGTGCGTACACGTATGCAAACTATGGCACTGAATCAACATTATGTTAGTTGTGTGGACACATTACATCACTCCACAGTCAGATCCATAAAAGGCTAAGAGCCAATTCATTTTGAGAAAACACCCTCTATTGATCCCCCACTGCTCTCCATCACTTCCGCTGTAACAGTTACCTCAATCCATAGACGAACCTGACACAAAATCTCTGTGTGTTTATGTATGCGTGTTTGTATGTGTGTGTGTTTGTGTGTGACTCACTGTATCTTATTAAGATAATGTCAACAAACAGGACACAGTCGTGTCCTGTTTGTTCTCACTGTAGTTAAGCCTTTAAATGGTTTTGAATTATGTTTTTTTGGGGCCTGTTTTGAGTCTATTTGACACATGCCAGCTATGTTTCTACTAAACGTGGTTGCTAGCAGCCTCTAGTGGCCTCCAACAAAGCCATAGACCAGAGGTAGGCAACTTTTATCACAGCAGGGGCCACAAAAAAGTGTTTGTTTGTCAGCATTTAGAATAATGTGCGATCTGAGCATTAATACAGGAAAGAACAAAGAGTTTTTATAGTAATTTTGTGTATTTTTCTCTCATTCTGTGTATGTTTGTTGTTGTCTTGCTTGTTGTGAGGCATTCTGTGCATTTCTGTAGTCCTTTTTAGTCATATATACTGTGTATTTGTGTTGCCATTTTGTCTTTTTTGGAGTATTTTTTGTGCATTTCTGTTGTCATTGTTGGTTTGCAGAGTCATTTTTCATGTTTGTCTGGTCTTTTTGTGTACTTTTGTTGTCATTTTCTGTAATTTTGTAGATTTTTCTGAGTAATTTTGTGTATTACTGTTGTCGTTTTGTCCATTTTTGTAGTAGTTTTGTGTGCGTTTGGAGTATTTTCTGTGTTTTTCTATTGTCTTTTACTGTATTTTCCTGTCATTTGTGTTTTTTCAAACTTATTCTTGCTTGTTTTGTACATTTACTTTGGGGGCTGCATAAAATTAGACCGAGGGGAGCCAGTTGTCTATGTCTGCCTAGACCCTCTCTGCAGACAGGTTTTACTGCATGATAGTCTTCATTTCCATGTATGAAATCGCAATCACAAAGATACAAATCTAATTCTATTATGACATTGATTTCGGCGGTGTGTGTACTAGAGTAGAGAGTCTGTTCGGTCTCATCACAGCGAGGCCAGGTTCTTATTCCCTTATTCCCAACACAACATGTCAGAGCTCAATGAAAACAGGCAGACACACTCAGACGTACACTCTCCACACCGACTCTGCGGGGCTCTTCCTCTGTCGCTGGAGAATCCATCACATTAAAGCATTAATGCTAAAATAACACAGAATCCATCATGCTAAACGCCGGCCCAGAATACAGTGAGACTCTTAGGGCAGAAGTGTGCACATACAGTAGCTTGCTTTAAGTGTGAAGGGTGTGTGATAAATACAGTACATCAGTGGTTCTCAAACTTGTTTGGCTCTAGTACCTCTTTGTGCCACTTCTGAATCCAAGTGCCCCCTTATGTCCGACTACAACATTTTCCTCAGAATTCTATGAAAAAAAAACAATAGATCATAATGATGGAATGAATGAGTGACAACACACATTTTAAAGAATCTCATTTTGTAAATAAGTGGAACCAAGACTAACCTTACCTAATCATGATAATTTCTATCATCATTTTGTGTGTTTTTGTGTCATTTTGTTGTTGTTTGTCTGTTCTTTTTATTATTTGGTATATTATTCACTTCTTTTGTGTTTTTTTTGTGTTGTTAGTATTATTTAAATTATTCTCTGTGTTTTTGGTGTCATGTGGTTGTTTCTTATGTGGTTTTGTATGTTTCTCTTTTTATGTATTTCGTAGTGATTTTATGTATTTTTCTTAATTGTCGGTTTGAGTGTTGCAGTGTTTTTCTGCCTTAGTGCAAGTGTTTATTTTGTGTGTTTTCGTTGTCGTTTTGTGAGTTGCTGGTAACATTTAGTATGATTATCATTATTTAACTAAAAAAATAAACATTAGAAAATCCCATATATATTTATAATGCATTCATTTGCTAATTTTCCTCTCGCTCTCTCTCTCTCAAGTACCCCCTGTAGTGCCATCGCATGCCCCAAGGGGTACACGTACCCCCATCTGAGAAACAATGCAGTACATAAACGATGAATGAGGTTTGCAAATAAAAGTAATCATGTTTTTCTGTCACCCACTTCTCTTTCGCTTTCTGTCGAAATGCCTGATTTGATCAAATTCAAGAACAAGCAAATGCCAACAAGGAGAAGAACGTGGAAGGTAGGGCGACAAGGTGGTATCAACGAAAAGACGGAAATGTATGGTTTTGTGTCGAAAAGGGTGATGGACAAAAACAAAATCAATATTCTGATCAAATAGCCAAAGAAAAAATATATGTTTTAAGGTGAAATCAAGGAGAGGGTTACGCTTCCATAGTAACACAATGCTGTCTCCATGGTAACACACAATACAGCATCCGTCCGGCTCCCTCTCAGATTTTTGCATTTCTCTCTTATAGAACCGACACCCGTACACCATCAACATGCCGCCCCCCCCCCCCTACCCACCGTAGTAACCAAGCCCCATCATGTGGGGAACGACATGAGCCCCGTTGCCATGGAAACTGAACACCTCACCGCGGTCCTCAGAGGGAAGACACAGAGCCTTACCTCTCCACTTTCACCTCCCTGTCGGTCACGTGACCTGTTCTACTGCTGCTGCTGCAGCTGGAGCGACAAAGCAGCAACAGAGTGGATGTCTGTCATGTACGCCACAAAAAACGACATCAGATGCATCTTTGGATCAATTCATGCACAACAATTTGACTCGCAAGCACCTTTTAGCAGCTGGAGAGCAGTGTTACTACTTCATCATAGTCAAGAACTTTACTATTATGTGCTTAAGGCCTACAAAAACTAAAATACCAGTATACTGCGGAAAAACACAAGCTATTGTTTTGATTGAAAAAACATCATCTACACAATTAGGGATTTTAGAGATTCATCATTATTCGATTTATGATACCAAGATTGTGCGATTTCAAAGAAACATTACCCAGCTATAACACACAACTAAATAGAAATACATCAGATTAGACATATTCATTATGGAGGATTGGAGACAGTGGTCAGCCAAGGAACATCAAACACCAGGACATCCATCTAGAAACTGGGAACGTTTGGCTGAGAGCCAAAAAGCCATATAATTAAAAATAAATATCTGGCTGTAGCAGAAAAAAACCATGAGTGTGTGCAGTAAACAGTGAAGCATGGTGGAGGCTCATTGCAAGCTTAGGGCTTCATTTCTGAGAATGGCAATGGAGATTTGCTGAATAATACTTTTACAATAATGCAATATTACCTAAACTAATCATTGTGTGACCAAACAACGACTTCCAAAATAAACAAGTAGTCATAAAACTCCTTAATTTAGCCTTCATATTTACAGTCAGTCCAGGAACTCCACAAATCACAGAATATGAGTGTGAAAAATGCTGGTTTAGAAGCAAAGGGTGATCCCATTTTCTAGAAATCCAACCATAGATTCCTTTAATAGATCACATAATTTTATACACTTGATTACAATATATTATACTTAGGGATAAGGGGTAGAGACGTCAACTATGCTATAAATCAATAGTGGAATTAGTAATGTCATTACAAGTGGTCACAGGTCTGATGGTGTGATTTATTCAAAGCTTGCCATGATAAAAATGTTGCCTTAGTCTTATAACAGGGTTGATAAACCAACCATTTATCACATAATTGTTTGTTGGTCGAAAGATGCGTGCTTATGAAAGTGACAAAAATTCCATTAAAAGGAAATCTATTACCTGCATTCAATACAACCGAGCTTTGCTGAAAAGGTAACGTATCACATGGAAGATTTATTGTAGAGGACATAAAATGAGTGTGTGTCTGCACCAGCGCTAACAACCTCCTCGGACATTTGCACACACATGAGAGAGTGAGAGGAGGGGAGTGTGGTGGGAATGAGCATGGGTTTGGAGATAAGGAGCTGCGGCAATGGGGTGTTGGGGGGTGGGGGTGAGGAGTGGGGGGAGGGGGGTCTGCTGTTGGTGCTGGTGGGAGGGTGGCGGGCGGCTGCAGCACTGCAAGCTACGCCGTCACCACCACCACCAGCAAAATTCCATCATTGCAAGACTTTTTCTCCATCGTGCTGTCCAAATGGATGTGGTTAGTTGTCGACTGTTAACAGCAGAGTGAGATACGCCACTGCATCACCTAAGTTTGACAGCTTTTCGGTGATTAAGTAGTTGAGACATGAAGGTTTTCATTTTTAAGGAAAAGTCTTTAAAAAAAACAAGTTATGATAAAATACTCTGTAGGAGATGGAATATTATCCATGACAGGTTTTAGGCCTCAGGAAAATTCCTATCATTTTAAACAGGTATAAAGAAGTTGGGGCTTGCAGGGGGAAAGGCATTCATCCGGGCATCTCTAAATGTAAATGTATAAGGAAGCATATAATGGTGCATAAGGGGAAGACTTTGTTACACATGATTGATATTCTGCTAAAGAAAAAGGCAAGGATTACAGCAGGCAGCACGTAAATCTGGATTCAACAAAGCAAACGAAGATGATGCCATTCACTGAATCCCGTTTGGCCTTAGACATGTGCCATTGGAATATGGCGCAGGAATAAAGAAGTTCTTCTCAAAAATGGAGAAAGGAAGAGAAGGGAAAAAAAAAAAAAAAACATGCACTGGAAAGGGAAGTTGAGTGGGGAAAAAGTTGCATTTGCTTGTATTGCCCAAAAATTCTTCCTTTGCAACATAACTGCAAGGTGACCTGATTTATCTCAAGTCTATTCCAGTTCAAGTTGGGAATCTAAAATGTGTTTTACGTGGACGGCCAAC
This sequence comes from Gouania willdenowi, assembly GCF_900634775.1. Classification (NCBI taxonomy): domain Eukaryota; kingdom Metazoa; phylum Chordata; class Actinopteri; order Blenniiformes; family Gobiesocidae; genus Gouania; species Gouania willdenowi. Next base: position 8,277,760 of record NC_041045.1, read on the forward strand.
ATTCAAAGTCTAGAGCAAATACCTGGAGCTTACTTGAAGATACACTGACCTTGAATAAGTGCTCACCAAAAAGCAGTCGTTCACATCTGATGGTCAGTGACCAGTCGCTAAGCTCTATGTTTTTACAGCTACGTCATTTGGTGTTTAAGATGAAGCCAGCTGTTTGCATGACACGGTTGAGTGGTGTATGAAAGAGACCCAGGCCTACCCTGGTAATGCATGAAGATCAAGGCTTTAGCTCAGATCTTGATGAAATCCGAAAGGGTTGCTGTATTTAAAAAAAGGGGTATAGTACCCCAGAAGCTGATTCTGTCCCCTTATCCCGCCCCCCAACACTTCGTCTTTCTCTCAATGAGGTCCTACCTTGTCTCGCTTGGCCCCCCGCAGAGGAAAGAAGCAGGCGAAAAGGAACTTGCCCCAGCTGATGACAGCAGCCAGGCACCAGTTGAGGCGAGCCATGCCTGCGTCTGTCCCGTCTGGTCTGCCAGCCTTTTATCTCTGGGATCCTGCACCCCCCCGGAAAACAGAACGGTGTCGAGCTAAAAAAGACTAAAAAGAAGAAGGAGGAACACTCTGGTCCTTGCTCCTCAAGCAGATAAGATGTGCAAATCTTCCAATGACTGAGAATTTCTTTTCCTTTCGAGGATTTTTGATAATTTTCAGGGACCTGTCTGGTTCTGTGTCTGCAATTCCAATTTGTAAGGAAAAAAGGGCAGCTGCAGGGATCCCACAAATGGACGAGACCCTGGACTGGTCAAGAGGAACCCAAATCATCAGGAGCTTAAAACTATCCTCTGGTCTTTTCATCCATTTGTCTTGACCTTCTTTTCAGTCTTGTGTCTCCACATCCAATAGATGAGTCAGTCCTCAAAGTGTGATGAGCACCGCCGGCTGCATAATGCGAAGAGCTGATCAACGACACTGTTACATATACACACAACACACATTGGCATACCCACACTCATTGTTTCTCACATGCACACACACACATACGCTCGCCTGCAATAAACGCTGTCCTGGTACATAGATCCAGCGGCAGTGCACCCCCCCCCCTCTCCTCGCAAGACTCCCCTCCAGGCTCAGGATCCCCGGTGCTTCACTCTCAGAACACTCCGCTCACACACACTTGTCCATCTCACGCTCTCCCCTGCCTTCTCTCTCACACATACACACATGCACTGATGCTGCAGCACTTACTCGGTTCGGAGTGGGAGGAGGGGAGTAAAAAAAGAGTGAAGGGAGAAAGGAAGACTGGGAGCAGGATGGGAAGAAGTCAAAGAAAAATGGGAAAATAACAGAATGCACTTATTCATAATAATTTTTTCAGTATTCTTGAGTTAGGGCTATTATTACTGAGGAGAAAGAGGTGACGTGCGTATGAACCAAAGTGCGCATCAAGTAGCAGTGACAGAATCCAGAGTGAGATTGAAATGGAGAGTCAAAATGGATGGATCGGAGGTTCCAGGACAGACGTGGCCCAAAAGGACGGCTGCAAGTTGCAGAAAGAAGATGAAAAGGAGAGGAGGATGTGTTTGAGAATACTGAGCAGCCGCCGGGCGAACGCACTCTGGCATGCGTACGATATACACAATTACAGACATGCAGCAGGAGTCATGGTTTGAAGCGGATACAAGGCAAGAATGGGGGGGGGGGGGGGGGACACGATTGTAGCCTGTGTGGAGAATTGGGTCGAAAGGAGTGAAGGAAGGAATGGGAGGAGGGAAAGAAAGAATGGAGGATGACAGAAGAAGAGAGGAGTGGGGTGTTGAATCAGTATGGGTTGGGTGATAAATTCCCTCTCTTTCTTTGCTCTCTCTCCCTCTTTCTCACACACACACAAACACACACACTGGACTGCAGGTGGTGCACAGCCTCGTTCACTCTGCTGCAGTCTCTCTACGCTTCATTGGGAGCACATTCTCACTGCAGAACGTTTTTCTATGCTCTACCCCTCTACCACCACCACCACCACCACCGCCACCACCACCACCTCCATTCGAGTTCCAACCCCTCCCACCCCGGCACATCACCGCCACACCAACGCAATCACAACACATCAAAGCAATGAGCGAGGAAGATAAAGAGTAGAGAAGATGCTGTTCTGTCAAGCACAGCTAGCCTAGCCTGGGGGGTGGGGAGCAGGGGGCTGTGTGGGATGCTCGTTGGGAAACAACACAAGTTGTTCCATTTAATGAAAATCACAAGGCAAACGAATCACACAGACCTATTTGTATGAATCTCTCACATTTACATACGTTTAACCCGAATACCTGAATAGCACGTCATGCATTGTTTGCATTTAAGCAGCAGAATCTTCGGTATTTGGTCTGTTTAGTCATGCAGTGGATTGGTGAGCTATCCCAGGTGTACGAAGCTTTGCACCCTGAGTAAGCAGTGACAAACTCAAGCATCCCGTGTACCCGTTTAGGATAAGCAGTTGAAAGATAGGTTGAAAAATGAGAGGGAAAGGCACATCCCAGTCATTTATCATGTCTGTTTCCCGAAGAAATGAATAAACAATGAGAATAAATAAGGCTAGGATACAAGCATAGACTGAAATAAGCCCAACTTTCCTTGTAACATGGTTTGGATAATAATTGATGGGAAATTTAAAAAAAAGGATATACATTGAGTTCACCATACGATACAATTGATGGTAATGGGCTCGCTATAACAACACCATACTTTTGGAAAGGAAAAAAAGACAAAAATAACCTAAGCTTTTATTTGACGTTTTACTCTAAACATACTTACTCTGGGTAGGGCTGGGCGATATGGCCCAAAACTCAATATTTATTCTCAAAATAGCAATATACATTATTCATCTTGTTTATTCATTTCATTATTCAAGACAGTACCAGGTTGTGATGATCCAAATGCCACACAGGCACATTTACTAACAAACAGCTGCAAAAAATGTGCCACTTTAGTCTTTTTCTCTCTTCTAAGGGACAGCACGTGTGAGTGAGTTCTGTAGTGTGGCTTGTTTAGGGGAAGGTCTGGGTTAGGATGCACTCAGAAATCCGTCAAACTGTGCTCTTCATGCTGTTCTGAGAAGTAGTGAAAGCTGCGACTCCTCAAACAAGTATTCTAAAACAAAATTAGCTATAAAATTTACATCTCGATATAAGTGATATAGTAATTTTTTATATCCCCAAAAAAGAAAACTAGATATATCTTGAATCTCGATATATTGCCCAACTCTAACTCTGGTTGCGAACTTTTCAACTCAATACGAATATACAAAATAAAAAACAACCATAACAACCTGGTCGAGCGGATTTTTCGTACCCTTGACAATACATTTCGTTTAATATCGTAATATCTTGTTGTTGCACTATATATCGTCTCATCTTTAGAAGTTAAAGATAACTTTGATGACACTGCACAACATTTGCAACACAATATTCAGTAACTATTACTTATGTTTAGATGTAGAAACTATCTTGGGGTAGAAATGGTTCTTCGGGAGACCTGGAGGAGCTAAAAAGCAAACAAGTCCAGAAATACAAAGGATGTAGTATTTTTTTTACAGTCCTCTTCTTGAACCATCTCCTAAAAAAACATGGTCGACTTCCTGCAAAACATACATTTGTATCCGTGCCGCACAGTTTCCTACAACACGGTGTACTGTACATCTCAGTGTGATCCCGGGCATGTGTCCCACTCTCTTGGCAATGTGCTGACCTTTCTCATTAGGCATAAGCAACTTGCATAATCACTGCTGACTTCTATCGACTGGACTGTCACACACCCTGCCTATCCATTTGAAGGGACGCCTTCTAAAAAGTGCCAACCCCCCCCCCCCCCCCCCCCCCCCCCCTTACTGTAACTTGGAGCGAGATCAGAGCGTCATTTTTCACCGAGCAAAGAGATTTCGGTGCTGCCTTCAATTTATCCTCTGAAAAAATGTGTGTGACGGCACTTCTCTTTCCTTTTTTTTGGTACCTTTAAAAAACTTGCAGCACACTCCAGTTCAAAAGTTACTAAATGACACATTGTAGACAAATACATTGTACAGCACAATTAATGACAATATAAGGGCCTTTTTTTTTTTAGAAAAACACAAAGAAGAAAATCTGAATGAATTATGTCAATTCTTTAAATAAACAGATTTTGTACACAATTTTCTATATTCATGTCAGAGACTGTAAACATATGAGCCAACGATTGTATTTCAAGAAGTTGGAAGGGATATAAAGCCCAACACAATACACAAAATAACTCCCAGAACGCACAAATCGACAGCATAATGTGCACAAAGTTCCCCAAAACACACAAAAAATAAAAATAACACACAAAATGAAAACAAATACAGACACAGCAACCACTTAAACAAACAAAAGGACTACAAAACACAAAAAACAACAACTCATTACAGAAAAGCACAAAAGACACAAACTGTCAAAAAAAAATTACACAAAATCACAGGAAAATACAAAAAACAACAACAAAAATACAGAAGGTGACCCCAAAAAATGCACAAATCGAGACCATGAAAGCATAAAATGACAAAATAATACACAAAGAACACAAAAAATAACAAAAATCACACACATAATAACTCCAAAAACAAACAAAATGACTACAAACTGACAAAACAAAACCACAGACAAAGACAAAACGCTTCCCTCCCACTGTATTAAAGCTCTGATTGGTCATTATTCTAAATGCTGAAACAAATGTTGATCATGTGGCCCTTGGATCAGATATAATCACATTTTTGTGGCCCCGCTGTGATAGAGTTGCCTATCGTGATCTACAGTCTAAATATTGTTGGATTTAAATTGGAAATTAAATTGGGCAATTCGGACAATTTTAAGTTGCTGTTATTTCAAACCTGCTATTGTAACTTCCCAATAAAATCTGCATTTTTCATACAATAATAAACATATTAAATGTGAGGTTTTCTCTACCTTCTTCCCGGATCTTTGAACTGAACAGCTCCAAGGACCGATGCAGCCTGGAGGAAAACAAACCACAAGCTGAAGGAAATTAGACAAATTTGCTCGTTTGCACATGTGCGTGCAGGTTAAGATTACAGCGATGCAGAAGATGTATTACAAAGCCTTTCTTGATGGTCTGCAATACTTTACGAGTTCACCATAAAACTGGAAAAAAAAGTGTGCAACTTTAGCAGTCTGGCACAAGTTCTTCATTTCTGATTGGTACGTTTCAAATTCCATGAATTATAAAAGCAATTTGGCTTTGCAACGGGGAAAACACTGTGTGCAGGTGTGACTGTGGCATCCTTTAATAATAATAAGATGTAAACACGATGCAAGGACGTAATCATCCTCTGCTGCTCCCTTATTTGCGGAGACAAAAGTCCTATAAATATTTGATTATTTGCAAACAAACTAAAACATCTGTGTTTATTTATTTATTCTTAAATGTTATTACATTTTGGCAATTTAGCACGCAGAAAATAAACTAGTAAAGCAACTTACCAGTAATTAGCTTGTGTTTTTGGTATAGATGTGAAACCCTACAGGAAAGCTAGGTACATACAGTAACCTGCAGGGGAAAAAAAGAGACAATAGGAAGTGCAGAGTTTAGTTTTCAGCAGCAGCAGCATCGCATTCACATTCAGTGCACACAGCATCCACTGTACTGTGCAGACAGCAGATTAGGCTCCAGCACACAACGCATCATACACCAACACAAAGACTCCTCTGCGTCCTCTTCACCTAATGTCTCCTCTCTGTCTAAACTTTATATTAAGATGAATTCTTATGTATATCTTGTGCAATTCGTCATTCAAATGAAATGCAAATTTCATATTAATATTAGACTTATCAAGAAGGTTGACGAGAAAAAAACATTTTGCAACATAAAAAAAGGCAACAAAGGGCATTACGATATCTCACGCAAGATATTGCGATATTAAAACCTCACGAGATGTCGTTGGCATTGTTTTCCTTTCAGATTCCGACACGCTGACGCCGGCTGTGTTCGAAATTGCACACGAACGTTCTACTCACCCTAAGTCTGATGTCAAAATGAGTATGTAGTGCGTGCATTAGATAGTATGGAAAGTATGCGAGAACTACCCGGATGTATACTATATCAGGTCATTTATTTTATTTTTTATTTGTTTCTTTCTCTTTGTCAGCACATGCTGTCAAAGGTCAACACTACAAGTAGCAATCTTTTTAAGACAGCAATGCATGTTCATCAGGACATTTAGTATGCATGGTGGGCACGCCTACTCAACTGCAAGCAGAATGTAAAATCATCCTGGGACCGGCTTCAAACTAAAAATCAAACATTACCTTTTCAAAACAAAAGCATCCCCTCATGATTTTTTTTTTTGAGACTTCGCTGCAGAAAGATGGACATTCCAAACCTCCTTATTACTCTCCGTATTCCTTGGTTGTTTCTAATGTGGCAGTAAGAATTTCAAGTCTCCTCTTCTGTCTACACGTACCGCGCCATGTTTTCTCAGTGGGAAGTGGTCATGTGACCAGGTACGCCACGTTCTAATATCTAAACGTTTGAAATTCCTCTTCATGAAAGCGTAAAAACTTTTTAGCAATGTTTGATTGGGTTTTTTTTTTTTTTTCCAAAAGCGTTTTCCATTACCAGTTATTATTGTGCTATTAGATTTTACGCATTTCCAAGGGTGATGGAAACACAGCTAGTGACTCGCTTGACACCAAATTCGTTCGAGTTTAAAGTAAAAATACTTCCATCTACGCGACTCCACATCCCACGATCGAAACTGTTTTAACAATTTCAATAAGCAAAAGGGTTCAAAACAAAATTACGACATTTTCAACTAAAATATCTTGTATCTTGTACATTTTTAACTCGGTGTATCTTTGTCCTTTAATAAGCATGACGTCCTGTAGGATTTGTAACGATTAATCGTAAGGAAGTTAAAAATCGATTCAATGATATCATGATTCATATTGATTCTCTGAAAATTAAATCTCAGCACTTTTTTTAAACAGCTATCTTTATCTTGTCCAGAAGCGGAGGAGGCGGCGGAATCTCCTGCTACTCTCTTTCTGGCTGCCTTCTACTCTTAAACATGTTCAAAATGACTCCTTACCCCTTTAGCACCGAAAGAATATCTGTAATATTACGTGAATATCTGTAAAAGTCACGTTTTTAGCTCTGTCTGCTAGCGCATAGCAGCTCTCTTCACTGCTAGAATATCTGCATGCCACCCCCACCACTGGGCTACCAGCGCCCTCTGCTGGTCCAAACAAATATCTTACGTAAATACAGTGCAATGACTGTTTTTTTTAAAGTCCAATTGCTAAGGCACAAAAACATTTTTAGTTGCACTTTTAAAAGAAAAAAATAACTATCATGCAGTTTTGCATTGTTTACTATAGAACTTTATAGGCTTCTTCTTCATTTGTATTATTCCTTTATGTATTTCAATTGCATTGTTTTGAATAGTTTATCAAGGGATTCTTTTAACAATGAAAAATAAAAGGAAAATAGTACAGTATTTTCCCGAAAAAAATAAACAAATATTTTATATTATATCATCATTTGTCTACAGTCCCATTTTGTAAAAAAAAAATTGTGAGTGAATCGTATCGTGAACCCAGTATCGTGAATCGAATCGTATCGTATCGGGAGTTGAGTGAATCGTTTGCATCCTACCGTCCTGGCTTCTGGACACAGTCTTCCATGCATATACTGTATTTAAATAAATTTCCTCTAAAATGTCCACCTAAATAACATCTAAACCAAGAGAAAGCGCAGGTTATCCCTGTGGCCTGTAACCAACGATTCAATCTATCAAGTTAAGGTGTTTTGATCAATAAGCCACTTTTGACTCTTGCCTAGGAAAATGAAAGTAGACAATGTGATGGTTAGAAAAGAAGAATCTCCAATTGACAGCTTCATCTTAAGTTGAAGCAAATAATGTGCAGCGACAAGGAGACACTTGGATATGCTTAGAGAGGAGGTCTATGAGCGGTACACTTCCGGGGCCCGCTGCAAGGGAAAACTCGGTTATCCAGCTCCCTTGCTCCCCTCCCCCCCAAAGCATTCACACAACCAGGTCCAACCTTTCTTTCAACCCCAAGGGAGTGAGAAATCAAGTAGGGAAGGAGGTGATGATGAAGATATTGACAGAGTGTGTATCTCCGCTCTCCGACGACATACGCAGCACAATGGTTGATTATATTTGCAAACATACGTATCTGGTCTGGTGTGTATTGCGGTCCTTTGGTTTAGACCAGACCTAAGCAACTGTTGACCCTCAGTCTAGTTTTATGCGGCGCCCAAAGTAAATGTACAAAATGACAGAAAAATAAACAAAACAAGAGCAAGAATACATTAAAACAAAATGCAAAGTTACAACATCGCAGGAAAACACAGTAAAAAGAAAAAACACACAAAACTACAACAAACATTACAGAAAAGGACAACAAAGGTACACTAAAAGACAAGAAAACCCCGAAAAATGACTCTGCAAACCCACGGCACTAACAAACAAGCAAAACGACAACAGAAATACACAAAAATTATTCCAAAGAATGCAAAATGACAGCACAAATACACAATATGACTCTAAAAATCTAATATTTTAGAGGAAAATTAGACAAAAGGAGTACAGAAATGAACAAAATGCCTCACAACGAGTAAGACAACAACCATGCACAGAATGCGAGAAAAACACACAATATTATTATAGAAACTCTTTGTTCTTTCCTGTATTAATGCTCAGATCGCTCATTATTCTGAATGCTGACATACGCATGTGGGCCTCCGATCAAACAAACACATTTTTGCAGCCCCGCTGTGATAAAAGTTGCCTACCCCTGGTTTTTTTTTAGACGAATAGCTGAATTGGGGTTGATCCCCGACAACCAGAAAGTAATCAGTAATCTGCAATCGGGTATCATCCAGACGACAGCAGCGTAATGCAACTCAGCAGCAGCATTATCATCGCAATCAGCTGAAGTCTCGGGCCAAATTAGAATCGACCCCCAGCTCTCCAGTTCTTCCCTTTAAATCAAGCGCTCTATGCAGCTTTCACCTTCACAAGCCTGAAACAAGTGGACAAAGCTTGATTTATGTTGGGGCTTCCCTTTTTTTTTTTTTTTGGATACTAACAAACCTGATGACAAGCGAAAAGCAGCAACACGCGTAAATAAATCCAGAAGTAGGCTTTTTTTTTTCCTACCTCTTGCCGGCGTGTTGGACTCGTTGCTCCTGTCCTGCTGCTGACTTGGCTGTTTTCCAGGGAGGTTTGTGGCATGCTTTAGCCCCGCTAATGTAGCTACCAATGTAGGTTAAAGACCCCCTCGTGGTCGACAAACACACAAGTGCCAGGGGAGACATCTCAAGGTGAACAACCGTGTTCAGATCATACGTTTCCCATTCAGAAGTGTCAGCAACGATAAAAAGGACAGATATAACAATGTCACCAGGCACAATCCACCTGTGATTGATTTACTCCGAGTCCACAGAGGCTAGGGTGAAATATTACCATTAGTTTTCTCCACAAGACACATTTATTCATAAGTTCACTACAACTCTCTTATAGATGGAGCTCACATGCGTTTAATTCTCCTGTCCTGTGGCTCCTGTCTGCTGTGTTTAGGAATTTTGCAGGAGCCTTAATTCCCTAAATGAGCAATTAAATCAATGGGATGACTAGGAGACTATACTCAGGCTAATTGTTCACATTTATCACTAATCCCAGCCTTAGATTCAAACACTGACTGCAGAGGCTGTGCTGTACGGGAAGGCAAAGTGACAGTTTAGCGTGATCCGGTTCATCCGTAAAGCCCGACTCAGCAGGATGGAGGCACTTTGCAGAGCTGAGGATGAAGATTTCAGGAAGTAGCACTTATATTAGGGCTTGGCGATATGAACGAAAACTCATATCTTAATACTTTTTCTCAGAGTGGCAATACACGATATAAATCTTGATGATTTTTATTCAAATAAAGTCTTACCAGAATGACAATTTAGGGTTTAATTGGCTTATCCAAAATGCCACACAGGCACATTTATTAACAAACACAAACAGTTGATCTGGGATGAAGGATACCTTGATCTAGGACAAAGGTAGGCAACTTTTATCATCAACATTTATGTCAGCATTTAGAATAATGAGCGATCTGAGCATTAATACAGCAAAGAACAAAGAGTTTTTATTGTAATTTTGTGTTTTTCTCTCATTTGTTGTTGTCTTGCTCGTAGTGAGGCATTTTGTGCATTTCTGTTGTCGTTTTGCTTGTTTGTTAGTGCTGTGAGTCATTTTTGCGTTTTTTTTTGTCTTTTGGTGTACTTTTGTGGTCATATTCTGTAATTTGGTTTAATTTTCTGAGTCATTTTGTTTATTACTGTTGTCGTTTTGTTAATTTTTGTAGTAGTTTTGAGTGTGTTTTCCTGCAATGTTGTAATTTGTGTTATTTTTTATGTATTCTTGCTCTTGTTTTGTGTATTTTTCTGTCATTTTGTACATTTACTTTGGGGGCTGCATAAAATGGGCCGAATGTGGCCCCCGGGCTGCCAGTTGCCAATGTCTAGAATGTCAGGCTTTTATGTTGTAAAATAAACACATTTTTGGTCGTAAATCTTCAATGTTAAATATTCACTGGAATTGCTATATTGGACTTTCCAATATAGCGATGCCAGTCAAGGTTACTGTCAAATAGGCATCACGTTTAGAATCGCTGAGGTTCAGAACCTTGGAAATGTGTTTTTAATTTTAATTATGTGACTTTTGGTTGGCTAGTTACAGAAAAACCTGTTTTTAGGTGGCTGCCATTTTTGAATTGTCCAATATGGCGACCCCACCCCAATGAGAATTTGCAAGGGCACTCGCCAGATTTGAATTCAGCAGGTCAAAAACTGCCACATTTCCTGCTTGTAGACAAATTTACACAACTCTGCCCCTAACAGACCAGGCTACTATGAGAGACAGCACGTGTGAGTGAGTTCTGTAGTGTGGCTTGTTTAGGGGAAGGTCAGGGTTGGGATGCACCACCTCGATGATCTAATATTCCCCACAGATGATGCGGTGCAGCCTTTATGTACAGGATCAGAAAGAGGACGGTGTAAACTACTATTGACATGTATTCACTGCTGGGATTATTGACAGTCGTTTCTTCACTGTCACACTGAGTAACGAGCACACGCTGCCGAGCACCTTGTAATGGCACAAAAAGACTGATATATGATTGGATGAACTGCAGGTGGATGGACACAATGGTCCATGATAGGCAACTTGTGTCAGAGTAGGGGCCACAAAAATGTGATTTTCCAATTTAGGGGTCACATTGTCAACAATAAGTGGTTGTGTGTATCTCTGTTGTCATTTAGTGTGTTTCTAGAATCCTTCTGTGTGTTTTAACTCATTACACATGGGTTATGATTCATTTTGTGTGTTTTTCTGTTGTCGTTTTGTGGTCTTGCAGACTTCTGGTTAGGAGTGTGAAAATATCTCAATACGGCGATATATATCGCGATATTTTTCCGCACGATTGATTATCGATACGCTCCCGCCAAGTATCGATTTTTTTTTTTTTCAAAACCTTTTCTACTTTTTCATTAAAATGTGCAGGTACGTCTTCACAGAAATTTTGTCACTGTTTGTTGAAGGAACCAACATATTGTTACCTGGAATATTGCACTATAATGGTGTCACTGGTAAGAAAGACCCTATTGTTTGTTTACAGAAAGCACTATTGGAGATACTTACGTTTACATTGGTATGTTGACACTTATTTACAGAAATGTTGCACTAAAATAGTGTCACTGTTCATAGGACACTTTTCCAATTTATTGTCTTTCAGAGATGTAAAATAAAAATTGTATTTTTTCACTTAATCTTTTTTTTCTTGTTATGTCAAAAGATTATCGTAGATTGATTTCTGACCAATATATCGTAAATCGCAGTATCGTCAAATCGGGAGATAATCGGTATAGTGAGCGGTGTACCGCGTATCGTATCGTATCGTGAGGTACCGAGAGGTTCCCACCCCTACTTTTGGTGTACTTTTGATGTCTGTTATTTATGTGTATTTGTGTTGTCTTTTTGTGTATTTTATTGTAATTTCGGTACCTATTTTAAATCATTTTGTAAATTTTTTGTTGATATTTTGTGTATTTGTGTTCTACTTTTGTTTTTTTGTTTTTTTTTTTACCTTGTTTGCACATGCTGTTGAAGGTTAACACTACAAGAAGTGCAATCTTTTAACAGCAATGCATATTTTATTATTGCAATTAAATAAATGAATTTATTTCATTGCATAATTGTGACCATCACCAGCCCTCCCTAGGGAAGGGTAAATACTTTATTAAAGGGAGGATGTAAAAAAGAGAGGGCAGTGTTACACCAGGGTGAGGGGGGTGGAGGGGGGGAGTTAACAGGGAGGAGGGATACAAGATAGGAAAACGAATGGGTGGGGAATAGTCAATAAGTTTCAAGTGATGCGATGTGAAATTGTGGTTGTGTATATTGTGCTTATTGTTGTGTTATCAAGCCAGTCTGGTGACCAGTGTGCGGCTTAGGAATAATGGTGGTGGCTGTGAGCAGAGGAGGAAGTGAGTGGAAATTCCATAAAACAGGTATTTGGGAACAACGTGTCTATGGTTGAGCCCAGTATGAGTGTTATCCCACAGCCCGAGGCCAGTGCGTCCATGACAAATGTAATTCCAAGAACCGCTACTGCAAAACCCATGAGCCGCCCCCGGGCCCGAAGAAGCAGTCGGGCCAGCAGAAAGAGCGGGAAATCTAGGGGCCCCCGGCGACCACCCCACGGCCAAGCAGCCCCCCGAACGCCCCCAAGATCCCAAGCCGAGAGGCAGCCATTGCCCCCCCATACACACCCGAGAAGGCCCCAAGGAGCCAAGGACCCAGCGCACCACGCCACCGATCCCAACCCCCAACCCCCAGGCCCCCCAACCCCCCCACCACCCACACCCCTGTGCCCAGCCCCCCGAGGGGAGGGCCCAGAGAACCCCCCGCCCGAGACCCCAGCGGAGGAGCCGAAGCCCACGCCCAGCAGACGACCAGGGCCACACCGAACGGGCAGCCGGCGGGCACCCGCCGGCGAGCCCAGAGCCAGCAGGGACCCGACCCCAGGCCAGGAGGACCCGGAATGGATGCACCCCCGGGCGCCCCAGATCGCCCTTTGTCGATGCCGCCTGCGCCACCAGCTTCAGTTCTTTAAAGCCAGGGCCCCCTCCAGAGGCCAAGCCAGACCGCCCCGCCGGGATGTGGCCCCCTATTCTGGCGTTCTACTTTTGTGAGTCATTTTGTGTGTTTCTTTGTGATTTTTGTGTATTTTTCTGTTGTTGTTTTGTGTTTTTGCAGAATTTTTGTGTACTTTTGTTTTCATTTTCTATTTATGTGTATTTGTGTTGTCCTTTTGTGTATTTTATTGTAATCGTGTACATATTTTAAATCATTTTGTTAAATTTTTGTTTTTTTGGGAGTCATTTTGAGTGATTACTTTGCCGAATGTGGCCAATTGCCATGTCTGTGGTAGTACAAATAAATACAAAAACTGTTATTTTGTATTTACATAAATCTTGGATAAACATTCATGCAATATTCTAAAATGAGTCACAGATTTCTCACAGCTGTTTATGTTTTTGTTTTATTAATATCGAGTATCAAAGCTGTCTGCTGCCTGGCAACAGAAAGAATGTACCTTTCACACGTATAACATCTGTTTAGTAAAAAGAAAATAGAACACAAACCATTTCTGTGCAGCAGCATAATACAAACATTAATGAGGGATAATCTAAAGTATATGAAGCAAACCTAACAAGTGTCAATTGTTCATCACTGAGCTTACACTGTCTGAACCAAGGAACACAGAGTGAGAAGGCTGGAGGCTGATAATGTTTGAACGTTGCCAGGGCAACATGCCCTGTGCATCTTAACTACAATGCTCATAACGGGTTTTTCATATCCCATGCCATAGAAAATGGACCCTGACACTATAATACACATTAAATACAAGGGTAAAATTTCTATAGGAAATGAACCCAGATAATACAATACACAATTTATACAGGGGGTTCATATCCTCTGCCCTACAAAATATGGATTATTTTTATTCATTGATTTATTATTCTTTAGGTCACCACAATAACCACTTTCCTTACATTAGTATTAAATTATATCCATTATCCCAAAACTGCACTTGACATTTTAACAGTATACCAAGACTAATGTTAATGTTTTTAAGAACATGAGCGAGCGCTTTGAAGCAGATAGTATTGTTATAGAGTTCATGTGATTCACATATTTGTTCGTTACCTGCTGTATTTTTGCTTTCATTGTTCATATTTAGTTATGTAGATACAATTATTAAGTTTTAAATGCAAATATATGGTTCTATATTCTATAAACGGGGTCCATATTCTATAGACAGTTCCATATTCTATAAATGGTTCCATACTCTATATAAAAACAGTTCCGTATTCTATAAACAGTTCCATATTCTATAAATGGTTCCATATTCTATAGACAGTTCCATGCTCTAATATAAACGGTTCCATACTCTATAAATGGTTCCATATTCTATAGACGGTTCCATACTCTATAAACAGTTCCATATTCTATAAATGGTTCCATATTCTATAAATGGTTCCATCTTCTATAAACGGTTCCATATTCTATAAACGGTTCCATATTCTATAAACGGTTCCATATTCTATAAATGGTTCCATATTCTATAAATGGTTCCATATTCTATAAATGGTTCCATATTCTATAAATGGTTCCATCTTCTATAAACGGTTCCATATTCTATAAACGGTTCCATATTCTATAAATGGTTCCATATTCTATAAATGGTTCCGTATTCTATAGACAGTTCCATATTCTATAGACAGTTCCATACTCTATATAAACAGTTCCATATTCTATAAATGGTTCCATATTCTATAAATGGTTCCATATTCTATAGACAGTTCCATATTCTATAGACAGTTCCATACTCTGTATAAACAGTTCCATACTCTATATAAATGGTTCCATATTCTATAAACGGTTCCATATTCTATAAACGGTTCCATATTCTATAAATGGTTCCATATTCTATAAATGGTTCCATATTCTATAGACAGTTCCATATTCTATAGACAGTTCCATACTCTATATAAACAGTTCCATATTCTATAAATGGTTCCATATTCTATAAATGGTTCCATATTCTATAAATAGTTCCATCTTCTATAAACGGTTCCATATTCTATAAACGGTTCCATATTCTATAAATGGTTCCATATTCTATAAATGGTTCCATATTCTATAAATGGTTCCATATTCTATAGACAGTTCCATACTCTATATAAACAGTTCCATATTCTATAAATGGTTCCATCTTCTATAAATGGTTCCATATTCTATAAATGGTTCCATATTCTATAAACGGTTCCATATTCTAAAGACAGTTCCATATTCTATAAATGGTTCCATATTCTATAAACGGTTCCATATTCTAAAGACAGTTCCATATTCTATAGACAGTTCCATATTACACAGTGGAAAAAAGATCCAGGGGTCCATTTACAATCTTATACCGGAAACTTTTTGGCAATGAAACTGTCAAAACATTAAAGTTGCTTGGCATTTTGTTCTAGCATTAGGTGAAATGTAACTGATTATGTTAAATAGGAAAATAAATTTGTCTTAAATCAATCAAAATCAAGTTGTGGCAGACTTTGTAATATTGGCAAATATCGTAATATATCATGAAACTGAGGATTTACACCACTAATCGTATTGTGAACCTGCTGTGAAGTCCTTACCAGGTGGTAGAAATTCAAAATGGAAAAGCCTTCATTCTGGACAGGCGCTGTAGCAGATACCCGCCTTTTAAATCTCCTTTTGTCAGCTGAGAGGCTGAGAGGAGGACAGATGGGGACGGACAGGGCAAAACACACCAAAAACAGGAAGAGACAGAAACGCTGAGAAAGGAGGGAAACAGTTCTGCTAACAACAGAAACTTAAGGTGGATTATTCAAAGCTATTCCAAGGTCAAAAGCTTTTTGAAGAATAGAAAATTAACACCTTTTTTGTGTGTTTTTCTCTCCATAGTTTCCATCCCCTGGGTGCAGCGCTATTAGCATTTTAATTGAAAGCATGTTTCATAATCTGAAAAGCAAAAAAAGCCTGCCAAAAAATGGAACTGAAGCATGGTTTAATGTTATTCTTCCCTTTCATTTTCTTTTTTTATGTTATTGTCACCATTTTTCATATGAATAGTGTTCGCTAAAAGTCCAATTAAAATTATGACGCATTTCAAGCAACTGAAAACCCTGACTGGCCAAAAACGTGGAGACTTTTTGAGGAGAATTTTGTGCAAAAGTGCAATCTAAACTCTAGTTCTGAGTGCGAGTCATGAGAGACAGAGAGCGATGTATCTCTCCTGGGGGGATTATGGGAAATGAAGCATTCTAAATGTCTCCTACATCCATTGGGACACAACTTCAGGCATCGCTGCCAAACTGTCAGGCCATAAAACCCTGACGTAGACAAGTGGAGACAGAGAGACGATACGGATGCTTGAAAAAATAAATAAATAAAAGAAAGAGAAGAAGAGAAAACTTTTAGCTTGTGTGAGAAAAAACAATGTAAGACATAGATGCACACGTTTGTTGTAAGCATTATGCATCAAAGCCAGCTGACACTTCATTGACTAGACTGATGAGGATGTATTCCAATGACAATCCCCCCCCCCCCGCCCTTTCTCTGCCTTGTGCCAGTGCACGGTTGCCATGGGAGACATTTATGTAAGCCATACCTAATCCAGTTAACTGTTACTGCGGCTGCTGTGCAGTGCAAGTGTTTATTTAGCAGCGATGCTCCAGTCTTTTCATGGAGATTCACTATTTATTTTTTTTATTTACACACTAAAAAAGCAGTAAGATGCAAGAAAATCTGAGAAAATATGCAACGATTTGAATAAAATAAGTGAAAGTGGGCTTCATCTTGTAGGGTTATTTGCAATGGTAATTTTAACAGCAAATTTTGATATAGTTTTAGTCATAGTCTTAAGGGTTTTCCCCCTTTTTTTCACCATTTTTTTCCTCCGGTTTATGCATTTTTTAAAGATCCAATTGCCAATTAAATATTAAACATTATTTTCTATTACTTAACAAAAGTATCAAAATATTTTGATCTAGTTTTTATTCACTATTCACTTAAGTATCGAAACATGTCACGAGATCAAAGTGGATTTCCCGAGGAACAATTGTCTGAATGAATGAAACCTTAACATAAAAATAATCTTGCTGGAATTACTACACGGAAGTCAAGGAAGCTTCAAAGCAAACATCAAAGCCATCAGCAGATGCCTCTGAAGAAGGCTGGCAGTTGCCTTTCTAATTACCTCACGGGGATAATTAAAGTTTTTTCTGATTCTGAAATTACTACGCAGAAGTCAAGGAAACTTTAAAGGAAACGTCAAAGCAATCAGCAGACACCCCTGACGAACACTGGCAGTTGCCAGTCAAAACATGTCAGGATATCACAGCAAACTCCCTGGAAAAATGTCTGAATAATTGAAACCCAAACATATTATTCAAAAAGAAGACTAAATTTACGCAGAAGTTGAGGACATATCAAAGTGATCAGCAGACGACTCTGAGGAATACTGGCAGTTGACAATCGAAACATGTGAAGAGATCAAAGTAGATTTCTTCAGGAACAGTTGTCTGAATGAATGAAACCTTAACATGTTATTCAAAAAGAAGACAAAAAGAATCTTGCTGGAATTACAAAGTGGAAGTCAAGGAAACTTCAAAGGAAACTTCAAAGGACACATCAAAGCCTCTGACGAAGACTAACAGTCGAAACATGTTAGGAGATCAAAGTGGAAAGTAGTCTTAATAAATGACATACCAGTTGCGTACCGGTAATCTTTCAAGGAATAAAAATAATTGTGAAATTAAGAAAACAAGATAAAACATGTCTTAAAAAGTGATGTGAACTTGGGCCTTTGAAAAGACTTCACTATTTAAAAAAAAGCCTTCCTGAACTCTCTGACCTCATCTCTTTATTGGCATGCATTCAACTACAACCTGGATCTGGAGCGTAAACCCTCACACCCCTGCGTCATCGTCAACCTTCAACCGCAGCCATTGAAAAAACAACAGCCTTCCACTATATTTTTTTGCTCCATGGTTTTCCTTCAGGAGCTGCACAATTATTCCACACTCACAAATCCTCATCCTCTGCAGCAAAGGAGAGGAGAGGAGAGGCAGGAAGGAGAAGTCTGAGTCTAATTATCCCAATTAAAAATCACAGCGTATGAACCAGTCATACAAAAGCGGATTATGCTGACATGAAAGAGGTGAGAGAGGCAGAGGAGGAGGAACACAGATAAATGGAAGAGCTCATAGAAAAGCACACATGGATGATGAGACGTTGCATACTTGCAGCCGAGGATGGGATGGGACTGGATGGAGAGCAATGCATCGCTGTCGGCTGCTCTCCTCCCCCTTTGGTCTCTCGCCTCTCATTTGGTCCATTAGTTTTATTACCATCCTGTGGCTGAGGAATGAGGCTATTGTACTGAAGGTCAACTAAAAAACTATTGTGGTTCTGATATTGTACTCGGGTCTTGACTTCCAAAAACACTTTATTGCACATTAAAGAGCAACTAAACCCCAAAACCATACAAATATATTTGGGTATGAAGTAGTGCTGTTGATTGATCTTAATCAAAGTGTTTCAATTTGCTGTAAAATGTCAGAGTGACTGCCCTCTATGGGTTGAAACCCAGCTATTACAATAGATTTTTACTATTGGCTGAGAACAAGATCATGTGCGTTACAATTAGCACTGTTTAACCCCACCCCTTTTGTAAAAACTAGCACCTGTTAGCTCTGCAATGTGTTGGACTGAGAGAAGAGTGAATAGAGGTATGAATAGCTAGTTAGCATAGCATCGATTGTTCATTGGAGATTTCATAGTATAGACTGGGCGTGTCTTAACTGCTCGAGTAGCCCCACCCATAGTCAATTTGAATTTCCCTCCTAGTGGCAGGTCAGGAGAAAGCAGGGATTTAGCTACTCTTTAACAACAAGAATCATCACTATTAATTTTCAGAGAAGACAAACTAATTGAGGTAAGCTACAACTGTAGGGACTCCAATTTTACATTCCAAAATTTCCTCAATTTCGTTTAAGAGTTTACCAATTCCCACGTCATCTCGGCGACAGTTCACCAATTCCCGTTTCATTGTCTTTTCCTGTTTTCCTGAAATCGAACCAAACAAGAGTCAACTACTGTTATTAATTCCATAGTTTTTGCTTCAGATTACTTACAGAAGCTGGGAAAGTTACACTAAAATCTTGAGAGATTAGGTCGTGAGAGCTTTAACATGTTTGTTTTATGGGCAAAATTACCCACCCAAAAAATGTGTGTGGGGACAAGAGATAGAAATTAGCCAAATTAGTGCAAAATCTGGAATATTAACGTGCTTTTACGTTCATTAATATGCATTGTACATCAAAAAAGGGCCCCAAAACATTTTTTGTTAAAACTTGAATTACCCTTTGCAAGATTTCAGCGAAACTATCTAATTTTTGTAAATCTGAAGTATATAAAATGTAAAATACTAACAGATGTTGACTATATTAACCCTATTTAGCATGTATGGTAAGCTTTCTGGAAGTTTAATAGTCATCTAAACAGGGAAAGACGATGCAATGGAAACGAATCGGGAAAAGTGTAGGATGACGCGGAAATGGACAAACCCTGAAACGGAATTTCGTAAATTTCGAAACGGAAAATTGGAGGGTGTGGTTTTAGCTTGCTTTAACCGCACAAAGTTTAAAATTCCAGAAAAGTCAGCTTCGATGGGCCAGGACTCTTGCGCGGGTCAAAGAAGCTAATTGCGGTTACTTAACACTTGGTTCGACTGCATCCCAACGGACAGACGAAAAACGACAAACTTGTGAAGCAGTGACGATAAGGCGTGTTTAGACGCGTATTCGACACCATGAAGTTCCAGTCATTTTCTCTAGTTCCCCACCTGCAACTCCTTTCAAGCCCCGTGCACAGCAGCTGAGCCTCTGGCCCATTAACCACTTTTTTGTTGCACTCAGCATGCAATCATCACCTTGATGCATCTGCTGATCCCAGCGTGCAGAGGAACATTAGAAAAGCAGCCCAGCTGATTGCCAGAGGAACACAGCGTTTCGGCAGCATTCCAACGCTTTTCTCCATCCAAATTATCTCCGATCTCGTCCTCCCTCTGAATCCCAAGCACCTCAAGGCTTTTTCTGTCAATTAGAAACACACAGATCACAGTGGGATCATTTGGCAGATACTTGAACTCAAACTTGAAGAACTCCACTGATCTAAAGCCAAGGTCATTCACCATTGATGACAATCTGAGGAGACATTATAGGCTGGAGCATACATTAACCTTTAGGAGCACTCACAACGCCACTTCAATGACTTCTACACTCTAATCTTAGTTCTTTGTGAGGAAAAATTCAATGACATCTGTCAAAGGCCAGATGTGTGGCGTGTGAATGAAAACGAAGTCTGCATCGTGTTTTAGGAGGTCAAAAGTGAAACTATTTTGCTTCTTCGCTTCATTTTGGGATAAAGTCATGCATTTACATTCAATTTTTTTACTGTAAAAAGGGTCGTAAAAAGGCTAAAATGTCATTTCTTGTGTAAAATACGACACAATATAACAAAGTTCATTTTCTGAATTGGAAATACAGTAGCTATATGACACGAGCTAAACCCTTACTGACATATTTTGGGTCAATATTATGTATTTGCATGATATTTTCCACCATAAAGGGGTCACCTAATGTGTTGCAGAAACTTTTTTACCAAACGGACAGAAGTCAAATCTCACGCAAAATATTTAGCATGTTTAGCATGATTTCGTATTTAGCATGTTTAGCATGATTTCGTTTTCAGTATGTTTTGCATGATTTTGGGAAGTTTAAAAGCCAGTACAGACTTCTGATTGGTTGAAAGCCAATGAAACAGAAACAAAACGGAAAACGAAGAAAACAGAAATGGGTAAACTCAGAAACTAAATTCGGGAAAAGTTTTAAAGGAAACTTGGAGCCTCTATATATGACCTAGAATTTACCCTGCGCCAAAATCTTCAGACATTTTCCTTATATTTTGAATGTGTAGCAAGTGTTTGGAAGTCGTGACGTCAATATTTTCTATCCAACGCATTTCTTTCATTTAAAAAAAGATGTAAATGCATAAAAAAGATGACATACGTAGCACATCTACTATATAGGGACTCACTTTAAATTTAAAAACAAAACATGTCTGTCATTTTTTCTGTGATCTAAATTGTCAAAATATCATGTGATAATATCTTTATTTATGAATTTATGAATAAAAAATAAGAAGAAGAAGAAGAAGAAGAAGAAGAAGAAGAAGAAGAAGAAGAAGAAGAAGAAGAAGAAGAAGAAGAAGAAGAAGAATGTACATGTACAGCAAATAAAACAGCAAAACATTTAATTCAAAAAAACAAAATGATTTTAAATAAAATGAAATAGCCCTTATGCGTAAAAAAAACAGAGAAAAGTTCATTTATGAATCAATTTGGTTCCGTATTATCGCTTAGATAAGAATTATTAGCGTAAAATCATGAGGTACACAAGGTAATTATTTTTAAAAAAAATAAATAAATTTAAATTTAAGGAAACTCTGCATTGAGAAGAATAACTGAGGCACCTTTTAAGTGTGTGCTGCAACAGTGCAGCATAGAAGCCAATCCTCCCAGGCCAATGTAATTAAAAGTGTCATTTATTTCCTCATTCATCTCCCACACAGGAAAGGAAAGTGGTTTCTACTTTTCTGTGAGCTCAAGCGTTTGAGGTGAATCCGCTCAGGGATGGTGTTCATCCCTGTATGAGGGAGGGGCTCCAAATAAGAACAAACAAAAGGGATTTATTCCTTTGATAGAGTTGATTCAACTTTATTAAACATAAATGTATCAACTTTATATTAAAAATCTGCTTAAATAGGATTTAAATGATAATTAGATTGATATACTGGGGGTCACCAACCTTTCTGAAACTGTGCGCACCACGAGTGTTCGTGTGCGCGCGCACCATAAGTGTTTGTGTGCGCGCACCACGAGTGTTTGGGTGTGCGTGCACCACGAATGTTTGTGTGCGCACAGCATGACTGTTTGTGTGTGCGCACAGAGTGTTTGTGTGCGCGCACCACGAGTGTTTGGGTGTGCGTGCACCACGAATGTTTGTGTGTGCGCACCGCATGACTGTTTGTGTGTGCGCACAGAGTGTTTGTGTGTGCGCACCATGAGTGTTAGTGTGTGCGTGCGTCACAAGTGTGTGTGTGCGTGCGTCACAAGTGTGTGTGTGCTTGCGCACCATGAGTCTTTATGTGTGCGCATCATCAGCGTTTGTGTTAGTGTGTGCGCGCACCATGAGTGTTTGTGTGTGCACGCATTAGTGTTTGTGTGTGACTTGCATGTGCGAGCGATTGTTTGTGCGTGAGAGACACTTTTATTTCAGTTTAAACAGCTTAAGCGGGGTTTAAATGTGCTTCATAAATTAACTATGTTTTTATTTTTTAAAATCTGATGAATTGATTTATTAAATAATTATTAGTTGCAACTCTACATGTATTTGTAAATTGTAACAATTGTCATATTTTATGAAAATCCACTTTTTTTTATTTTTTAATATCTTATATCATATTATATGTAATGTACCACTGACTGTACACCAGATCTGCAACACTTAAAAACAATTTTCTCAATGTTTTAGTGAAAATACACATTTAAAGATGGTTAATTTAACACTAAAACTTCCTCAGGTGCAACAGTATTCAACTCTGTAGTTATAATTGCTCTACATGATTTACTTTTGCAACTTTGAGGTGAAATAAATATTTAAGACGCATCTGCGGCACAGTTTTGTCTTTTGCGACATCTCACTCACTGTCGTTCCCTCTGTATGCATGGACAAACACAAGCAGCAGCAGTGGTTTGACATGCTACAGTTGCAGTGTGTGTGTGATATGAAGAGTGACCCGAGCGTGTGGAGGGTAAAGGGGGCGACTCCCAGAGGGGGGGAGGGGGAGGGGGGTGGGGCTTGCTTGTCCTCTCCTGCCTTCTTTCAGTGTTCAGACAAGTCCCCCGATGCAGAAGGATTAATGATGCTGCACTGGCACTGTGATCTCTACAGGGCACGCACACTATGTCACACTATTTCAGTCCACGCACACACATGAAAACAAGCTGAGCTGAAAGATGGCATTTGCTGCACTGATCTCCAGGCTACTTATACAACTAGTAACCCATAATAACATGAAGTTCATCACGCACAAGTAAGAGAGCTGTGTATAACATATTTGATTGGAAAATATGATTTTTTTTTAAAAAAAGAGAAGATATGGACAACTAGTATACCGAAAATGCAGCCCCCCAAAAATGGATGCAAAAAATGGCTCTAAAATTACACAAAATGACAGAAAAAATACAAAACTATGTCAAATAACTCATAACAGACAAAACAATAACAGCAAAACACACATATTGAAAATAAAAATCAAGAAAATGTCAAATAAGCATGAACCATGACTCCAAAAACACAGAAACCATCAAGGAAAACAGAAAACCCCCCAAAATGACAACGAATATGCATAGAAAATGACAACAACTTACAGAAAAAGACAGAAATATGCACAAAAGGGTGACAAAAGCACACAAAATTAGTTCATGCACACACAAAATGACAACAAAAAATACAAAACCATATCAAATAACTCACAACACACAAAACAATAACAACAAAATACACATATTGAAAACAAATTCAAGCAAACGTCAAATAAACACCGATCATGACTCCAAAAACACACAAAACAACAACAAAACTCAACACCTGACTCCAAAAACACAGAAACCATCAAGGAAAACAGGGGAAATCACTCTGAAAAGACACAAATAAACAGGAAAACACCCAAAATGACAACAAATATACATAGAATGACCCCCCCAAAAAAAACAAATTACAATACAAACAAGAAAAATACAGAAAAGGTCAACCAAAGCAGATAAAATGAGAAAATACACAAAATGACTCCAAACACACACAAAACGACAGAAAAATACAAAACTATACAAAATGACAAATAACACACAAAACAATAACAACAAAATACATATACACAAAAAAACGTGTTCACTAATGTGCTAGATAGAAATAACATGGCCACTGACTGTACAGTGGCCATGTTGAGTTAGCACGTTAGCCGTTAGCGAACGTGCTAACTCTTTATCATTTAAGTTCAAAATTATGATTTTTTTCCCCCATTAGTTAACCTATATAAACATATAAACTACATTATTTTCCTTACAAAATCTACACGTCGTGTTTATTTAGTAAATATTCATATTTACTCACATCATGGAGCCACGAGCATGCCTCGTGTCAACCAATGGCGGGAAAAACAAAGGGTGTCGCATGAGCTCAATAGCACATGCAGTCAGGCTTCCTATCAAACACTGACCCCTAGCGGCAAACATCAGAACTACAACTCTGCAAAGCAGATACATATAGCTCAAAGATAAGCACTGTTTAAACTTGCATAGATTGAATTTCTATATAATTTTTTTTTCTTTATAAAATCAAATTTGTTGGGTCATTTCAACAAAATCACCAAATGGAGCACTGCAAATAAACAAGACATTTTCAAATCTGAAAGTTAAATTTATTGGTATTTTTTTTAAACTATATTTGTTTGTGAGGCCAGTTTTGTTGCTGTGGTAACACAGCCTTAACAAGACTTGAAAATATATATATTTTTTCTTGTTCTAATTTATCTAGATTTACGACATTTGTGACGTGTCAGGCCGCTTTTTATATGATTTTTTTTAATTGACCCTGTTTTTCATGATTAATGCAAATCTTAACCAATCTACATCATTCAAAGATCAATTTGTTCTGCTCCTTAGTGACAATCATAATATCTAATTTGTAGAATGATAACTGTTTTGTGCAAATTTGGCTGCTCATGCAATCCTTGATTAGTCCTGCGAGAGTGAATCAGCTGATTTACTTTAAGTAATGTAAGTAGTGTATATGGGTGTCTTTGGCTCAGTGTGATCACATCCTGCTTCTTCACTCAAGCAATTATCATGAGGACTCTGGTTTGAATCCTGTCCTGGACAATCACTCTAATTAACTATTTGTTAAATTCTCAATGACTGAATGTAATGCTGGTAGTTCTCTGTGAGTATGTATTGTCGTGGTAAAGTTTCTAGTTTTTATTATAAGTCGGGAAAAGGGCAGTTACAGAACTGCTTTCAAACTAACAACCTTTATTTCCACAGAACCCATAAACAAGCAAGAACAAACGTAGTTTACACCAGTAGTTATCAACATGTTTTGGCTCTAGTAAGCCGTGCCCAGAGTCACTTCATTGACTCGTATTAAAGAGGAGCTACTGAGCATGTGCAACTTTTAACGACAGTGGACGGTAAAGATTTTTGCGCCCCAAAGACGTAGCACGTCACCAATTAGACACAGATGAACGAAACAACTTTACACACCATAATTATCTATATAATATTTATTTTGATTGTCTAAATACAGATATGACTTTGTTTTGTAGTATTATTTATTTCATGTCTTACTCAAACTAACGTGCTGGGTAGAACAAGTGTGGTCACCCTAAATATGAGATGTTAAAATAGGGTCACAACTTAAAAAAGGTTGGGAACCACTAAGTTAAACATTAGAGAGTGATCTATTTATTCATATATCTAGCTCATAATTTAAACAACAAAAATCACACGATGATACATTTCATTTTCCCTCCGGTTCAGCTTCCGCTCTGAACCCCAAAGGGTAAATTTATTGAACTAAAATCAAATATTTTACATTTCTCTGCTATAGGAGCCTACACAGTAAGCAAAATAAAGTCTAGTCTGTGTCCATGATGGAACTACACCACAGGGTAGCTCAAACACGCTCACCATCTCAACACGTACAAGCAAATGTGGATTGTTTATTTTTATCCTCTACTGTTGTTCAGTGATTGCAACATTTCACCATGTCCTCATGCTTTGAAGGCAAATATCTCAAGTTTCTATGATGAACATAAACTGTATGGATTGCAAATGTTACTTTTTTATTCAATTTTTGGACAAATGCAGCTTTCAAGTGCAGATTCAGGACAGCACGGCCTGGGAGTTCTTGATTCCGACCAAGTTGTCCACGCTGACGGACTTCCTCAGAGCAGATTTATGCAGGTCCTTGTACCTGTCCTCACACAGCCTGGAGATGGCCTATAATGACCAATGGTTACACAGTATTTATTCATTCATTTATACTCGTTAGTTTGGAGGGAAACTAATCAGTCAGGCGTGCTCACCTCCAGTTTTTTGGCTCGTTTGTTGCTGAGCGGCTCCAGAGGAAAGCTGAGGTTGTTGTCGTCAGCCAGATAACGCAGGTCAAAGTAATACTTGGCGTAGACGCTGGCTGGAACGTTGATGTTGAACTGTAGCAGCTCCAGGAAGTGACGCTCCATCTCATTCCTACGACGCACAATCACAGCGGTCCTTATTTAAAAGTAATGCTGTGCGATAGAAGTGCTTAGTTTAGCGCGACAAAGACGCTGAAAATGAATACTGTGGTATGTGGAGGTATCTGAATCATCAATTAGTCTGGTTACAAACTGCGTCACTACAGTCAATATGACTCTTCCAAGAAAAATAGCGACAAACATGTCTCACAAATGGAATTATTATTATTATTATTAATATTATTATTATTATTATTATCATCACAATAATTATTATCATCACATATTTACACCAAAAATCAAGAAAACATCAAACACAAATCATGATGCCAAAAACATGAAAAATGATAGAAAATACAAAAAAACAACAACAAAACTCAGCACCTGAGTGCAAAAACACAGAAACCATCAAGGAAAACAGGGATGATCACTCTGTAAAAGACACAAATAAACAGAAAACACCCCAAAATGACAACAAATACACATAGATGACCCCGAAAGCAATAACTTATTACAGAACAAGACAAGAAAATGCACCAAAGGTCAACCAAAGCACATTAAATGAGAAGAATACACACACAAAAGGACAAAAATATACGAAACCATTAAAAATGACTCATAACACACAAAGCAATAACAACAAAAATACACATATTGATTACAAAAACACACATAAATGTTGAAAACATCAAATAAACACAGATCATGACTCCAAAAACACATAAAACAATAACAAAACTCAACACCCGACTCTGAAAACACAAAAACCATCAAGGAAAACAGGGAAAATCACTCTGAAAAAACCCAAAACACCCCAAAATGACAACAAATATACATAAAACTAAAGTGGAAACAACAACAAATTAGAGAATAAAACAAAAAAACAGACAAAATCTAAAAAAATAACCCAAAATTTTGGAAATAGCTGCTGCAAAATTCAGGTGTTTTAGGCCGTAATAATCACAGAAATTGCTCACTAAATCCTAAAGGTGCTGAGAAACAGAAAAACGTCATGTTACCAATTTATATATAAGAAAATATATAATGAACAGCATTAATTTCATGTCATTTTAAGGAAGAAATAATACATCAAGATATAAATCTAGCAATATTGTGATGTAAAATGTTCTCCATATCGCACAGCACTACTTGTATAAAAAAGGCGAGAAAAGAATGCTCACATGTCCTCCACGGTGATGTCTTTGAGAATCTGGCAGTAGTCGACGTTCCACACGGCCTGATCGTCCCACACCTTGGAGGCCAGCAGGATGGCTCCCAGAACGATCCGCTTCCAGTTACAGGGACAGATATCCATCTCTGCGTAGGTCAGCAGCCTCTCCAGATACACCTGGGACACACACACAGGTGGGCGTGGCACACGGGTGGGCGTGGCACACAGCGGTCTGGACAGTGATCAATACGAGGTCTTACCAGCGTGACGATGGCACACTCAGTCGTGAGCTGAGCTGAGCTGAAGAGCGTCCTGATGAAGTGGTAGATGAGTTTGTGCTCTGGATCTACGACGGCGTAATCGTCCGGAACCTTCTCCCGCTGGCAGAACAAAACCATCGTCTTTAGCGCCATGCGCGGTCAGACATAGAAGCAACTATTCCTTGTGAATTTGCACGCAAAAAACTTACAGACAGAGGGTGCTTCTTCTCGTCAAATATTTCCAACGTGCGGTTTGAATCTCTGCAGCGACAGGAGAGAGCATGTGGTGAGTAGATTTTGATCTATCAATCTGAGTTCAGTGTTTAAAGCATTTCTTACCTGTTTTTGATGTGATAGTATATGGCCAAGGCAACGCTGCAATAGACAATTAACCACAGAATGATGTGTTATGTATGATATCTAAATCACAATAACTGCAATCCGTGAGAACAGTCCATTTAAAGCACTGTAGCCTGTTAGGAAAGCAAGGCTTAAATGTTCCCCAGAAATAAATGCAAACAATGACTCCAAAAACACACAAAACAACAGCAAAAATTAGACAAGAATTACACAAAATGACAGCAATAAAACTGCAAAATGACTAAAAAAAAACTCAGGACATTAAAAACAAAATAAGCAACTCAAAAACAAAACACACAAAAAAAAAACTACAACAAACACATACAATATGAAAAAAATGACAACAGAAATACACACAATGATAAAACAAATTATATACAGTATATAACAATAAAACCTGCATAACTACTCCAAAAACACACAAAGTACAAAAAAAAAATCAGAAAATGATTCCAAAAAAAAACACAAAATGAAAACAAAAACTTACAAAATGATATAAAAATATTAAAAAAAAAATAGCAACTGAAATACACTAAAAGAAAGAAAAAAAAAAGATAAAACACACAAAATAAGAGAAAAACAGAAATACACTAATATTACCCTAAAAACACATTATGAAAAGACAAATGCACAAAATGATAGAAAACTAAAACAAAACAACAACTAACAAACACACAAACTAAAAGAAAAAAAACAACAAGCGCACACAAAATGAAAGAAAAATATTTTTAAATGACAACGAAAATACACTGAATGATTACACAATAAGAATATACAAAATCACAACAACCATATATATATATATATATATATATTTATACATATGACAGGAGAAATATGCAAAATGATTCGAAAAAAAACACATAAAATGACGAGAAAAAAATAAATACAAAAACAAAAGGAGGGAACAATATAAATAATGACAGAATAATATGACAACAAAAACACACAGAAACATGGTGTACTTTCATGTATTAATGCTCAGATTGCTCTTTATTCTAAATGCTGAAATGAATGTTGTCATGTGACCCTCCGCTGTGATAGAAGTTGTCCATTTGTCTTCCAGTGTGTGAGAGTGACTGAAAAATATTTGCAGGCGGAGGAAAACGTTGCGTAGAGATGATTTGAGGTGAATTACCATTTGATGGTACTCTTGAGGTTGGGTTGGCTGACGGTGCTGTTGTCCAGAAATATGGTGGAGCAGGAACTGTATTTCTTTGTCAGGAGTCCTGGGGAACACTGGAATGAAAACAAGCACAGACGTGAACAAACTCAGACAAAATGTGATCATTTATGATGATCAACTCCATCTCCATTGTTTGGTTTTTATGTCACTTACATGATTCATGTAGTTGCTTTTCCTTTTCTCACGCACTACAACGGAGCGGAACAGTAAAAACAAAGGACAGCAGTGAGATAAGGGGCGTCACAGGAGAAGGAAAAAGTTGTATAATAAATCAACACAAACCATCAGTCTGTGACTTGTTGAGAAAGAGCGTGCTGGCTCTGGGATGATCAGATGGGTTCGCTTCCTGAGCCAGTTCTGCATAAAGAACAATGAAGATAAAAGTCATTATCAATATTCATATCAGCATTAAAAATAGGGTTTTTCAACCTTGGGGTCAGAGTTTAAATGGGGTCACCTGAAATTCCTAGTAATTGATGATTTTGTTTTTTTTCATAATAATATTAATGATAAAATGCAGTACAAAAGGGTCGCCAGAAATTCTTGAAGGGTCACGATCCAAAAAAGGTTGGGAACCACAGGTTTAGAATAATGAGCAAATCTGAGCATTAACACAGGAAACAAACAACAAAGGGTTTGGTCTATTTTGTGTCTTTTAGTTGTTCATTTCTGTGTTTCTGTTGTCGTTTTGTGCCTTTTTTTGTGTTATTTCGTGTATTTCTCTCAAAAACGTGATTTTTTGTTGTCTTGTATAATTTTTAAGTGACTTTGTGAGTTTTTGTTATCTTGTGTACTTATTAGATAATTTTGTGAGTTTTTGTTGTCGTCTTATGTACTTATCAAGAGATTTGTGTTGTTTTGTATAATTATGAAGTGATTTTGTGAGTTTTTGTGGTTGTCTTGTGTACTTATGAAATTAATTTGTGAATTTCGTTGTTGTCTTGTGTGCTTATGAAGTGATTTTTGTTGTTTTGTGTACTTATGAAGTGATTATGTGAATTTTGTTGTTGTTATGTGTACTTATGAGGTGATTTTATATGTTTTTGAAGTGATTTTGTGTGTTTTGCTGTCATTCTGCTTGTTTTCTGTGTTATAAGTTATTCTATGTCTGTTTCCCTTGCCATTTTGTGATTCTGTAGTCTTTTTTGTGCATGTTTTTTTAGTTTTTGTTATCGTTTAGTAAAATTTGCATAATTTTCCCTTATTTTGAACTTTTATTTGTCATATTTTGTGTCTTTTTCTGTATTCTTAGTTTGTAAAGTATCATTCTGTCATTTGGCCTACTTTTTTGTAGTCATTATGTGCGTTCACTTTCGGGGTCGTTCTCGTTGCCCACGTCATTAAGCCCCACCCACCATCAGGGAGCTCCCTGTCGCTGATGTGCTGTAGGTAGGTCCCAGTGTCTTCACTCAAGTCGTCGGCAGTGGTGATGGGACACTCTTCAAGCTCCACCTCTCTCCTGAGGATCTTTGGACTCCCTCCAGTAGAGATGCAGCAGGACACTGAGCCTCCCATCGTTGACCTCCAGCAGTCCTACTGGTTCCCATAAAGCTGAAGAAGACCACTTTGTAACTGGGTGGCAACACTGGGTCTGGATTTAAACCTAGTGGAACACGACATTCAGCACTGTATCATGTCGGGCAGTGGTTCCCAAACTGGGGTACTTGAACACCTCTCAGGAGGTACACAGAAACATTTATCAGTTTTTTTTTTTTTTTTTTTTTTTTTACAAGCACACAGACTTTTTTTTCTCATCCAACAATAATAATTTGTAGCACATATCTTTAAAATACACCAAAAGGTGAAGTTAAAATTCCAAAATTGGCAAAACATCAGAAATAAATGAGGAAAAAAAAGCCTAAATTCAATGTTTAATGTTGAACTAAGGGTTACTTGAGATAATAAATCAAGGCTAAGGATTACATGGAGCAATAAAGTTTGGGAAACACTGATGTAGAATACAACAGCATAGCTGCACTGAACAGATTGGTATCTATGTTATGTTACGACAATCAGAAGCTAACATGTCACTCAGGGCTTGTACGCAGTATTAAACCATCGCACTTAACCAATTATTGAGCTAATATTTCACTATTTTAGTTTTTTAGCTGTTCGTTTTCTATATCAACATATTTAACTCAAAAATACGCCGCCAAAATAAAGTGAGTGGTTCGTCTACCTCCATAGCTAGCCATTTAAGCTAGCTAGCTTCAGCGCCTCCATCCCGGGACTTCTTCAGCAGCGAACCATTCCCGTTACAGCCCAGTTCACCTACTGGTTTTCCCTCCTAGCATAAAGCTATTACTGGTTTACCGACTTGATAAAATTATTAAAATGACAAATGAACAAAATACATAGTTGGAGTTAAGAGGGTGGCCAGTGTTAGCTCTCATCTCGTATTAGCAGGAGATGCGACTTAGGCTGCGTTGCCAGATATAGCTGATTTTCCGCTCCAAACCCTAGTGTATAGTTATTATTTAGCCTCCTCTTAAAGTTACAAATCTATAAATGCCTATAAAATTTCATAAACGAAAAGCAATAAACCATAACGAGGACAGATGGTTTTAAAGACAACACAATAGTGTTTAACATACAAAAGTTGACTTTAGGGTTATTTTTTCATTTAGTCCATGAAATGTTCATTAATGTCAAGTTTGACACAGCGAAACTGATTCAGAGGTAGCGAACTTTTAGTTTAGATTGTGGTATTTTCTTTTTTTTTTTTAAACCTACGACAATAAAAGTTTTAAAAGCTTTCAAATTGTGCATTGAATCAGGCACGAATCCATCCAATCTGGCAACGCAGCTTTGTGCGTCGTTTATGTAATGTGACGTAATTACAACAATTTCCTGCTTCTTAAAAAAATAAAATAAATAAATACACAAAATTTAAAAAAAATTAATAAAAATGTAATAATTAAACAAAATAAATGAATACAATTATTTTGTTGAAAATTAAATAAAAAATAAAATTTTTAAGTCGAATAACATTTAATTAAATTAAAGATACGAAATTTAAAACGAATTTTTTTTTTCCAAATCTTTGTTAATTAACCTCATTATCTTAATTGCCAAACTCTAAGTGCTTACTAAACTGTATTGTCAAACATGTATGTATGTCATACATGTTGTATGACAAACAAATAAATGTGAACGCACTTTATTGTTTTATAATGAGTTGTTTTCTGTATTTCCCAATCGAGTACTTACTGTGACACTTGTACAATCCTAATTTATTGCAGTGTTTCATTTATATGTATGTTGTTGTTGTTGTTGTTTTTTTAAATGTAATTATTTCTTACATTTGTATCAGTCTCTGTAATTTGATTTCCTGTTTTGCTCATTGTCCTGACTAATTGTTTAATAAAATCATAAAGAAATAAATCAAGAAAATAAATAATTGCAGTTAATTATTTATTTATTTTATTTGTGCAAAACTGTGTATCGATGTATGCGGATCACAGGTAAAAATTAATTGCTTTTTATTATGTTGGCCAGTATTTTTTTATGCTTACTGATGATTTAAAAAATAAAAAAAATAAATAATATACTATTGTCTAAAATCTAATCAAATTAACAAAACCTTAGCAATCAAACTGACATCAAAGATGGTCTTGAAACCCTGAATACGATTGTAAAATAAAAAAAATATATATATGTTTTAAATTATTAACAGATAAATATAATACACTATAATCTTAAATTTTAGTTTATGCTCAAATAATGTACAGCGCATTTAATCTTTTTTAACATCAGGGGGTGGCATTGCGCCGGTAAGGTGCAGTATTTCAACGAAGAAGAAAATACCCAGTGCGCATGCGCACTCTTTGCGCACTGTTTTGTTTACAGTTTAGCAGTAGTAGCACGATAGCATGGCTCTGGTACCTTATGGTGAATATTCTTCACCTGCTTTATCCAAACTTCACAGTTCATCAGTGAACTTTCGCTTTGCTAATCGTGACCTTTGTCTGAGCCAGGATTGGAAACAACACGGAGTGGCTGCAGTCGTGTGGGATGCGGTAATATGATAATAGTTACTCCAAAATGTAACAAACATGCTTGGATATCCAGTTTAATGTGTGAGCTTATGTGTGTGTGCGCTTTGCAGGCGGTTGTCTTGTGCGTGTATCTGGAGATGGGGACAGTGGAGGTAAAGGGGAAAGTTGCCATTGAACTGGGAGCTGGGACTGGTTTGGTGGGCATTGTGGCAGCATTGATGGGTGAGTGAGTGCAGCATTACTATTGTTAATATTATTATTATTATACAATAATTATTCAATATCATACAATTAGCATTAGTGCTGTGCGATATGGAGAACATTTTATATCGCGATATAGTATTTCTTCATTAAAATGACATGAAAAGAATGGATTATTGCTATATTTCATTATATATAAAAGTGGTTGCTATAAATAAATTGGTAACATGACCTTTACCAATATTTCTGCGATTGTTACGGCCTAAAACGCCTGATTATGCAGCATATTTTTGCAATTATTGTTTCAAAAGTTGTGACTAAAGCTACTTATTTATTATGATATGGTTTATTTTCCGTAACTTAACAAAAATAAAATAAATGGTAACTCTCCTTTAAGAATCTTCTCAATGAAGGAATATTCGTGACTTTTGCTACATATACTGTTGTCACACATGTTCTGATGCATAAATGTATACGTGGAAATGCCACCAGGGGGCGCAGCAACCAACAATAATGGCCACTGCTCACGTTTCAAACCGTACCTGTAGTGAATTCTCCATCAAACGTTCATAGACGTTTTTGTATCGCACTACGATGTATATCGTTATATGGCCCGCAGCATTAGCATGAGCTGCAAAATCAAATAAAATGTAATCTTGCAATGTTGTTGTTCCCATCAGGTGCTCGGGTGACCATCACAGACAGACTCCCTGCCCTGGATCTCCTCTCAGCTAACGTTAACGCCAACGTCCCCCCACACTGTCAGGACTCAGTGGTGGTGTCAGAGCTCAGCTGGGGGGAGGGGCTTCATCGTTACCCGGCCGGAGGATTCGATCTAGTCTTGGGCGCGGACATCGTTTACCTCGAGGACACATTCGCGTCGTTGCTGCAAACCCTGGAGCATCTGTGTTCAGACTCTACGACGGTGTTAATGGCCTGTAAAATCCGCTACGACCGAGACACCAACTTTGTGGACATGCTGAAGCTGAAGTTTAGCGTGGAGGAGGTTTTTTATGAAAAACAAAGAGACATTCACATTTATAAAGCATGTAAACTTACACCTCGTAAAGATTTGTAATCATTAGGCTTTCTTCCTATTTTTGAACTCTTCCTATTATCCTTTGGGTCAATCTGACCCTATTCATTGTCCATTAGGGTTGGGGTCAATTACATTTTTATACGATTAAAACAGCAACAGTGACATGATTAAATGTATAATTATATCATAATTGTAATTAAATACCAATTACATGATTACAATTACCCCCAATTGTCCATCGTTCAAAAAAATTGTTGAATTCTTTTCTTTTGCTCCATGACTTCTCATTTGATAAAAGTATCATGATGGTATTTTCCTCATGAAAACTATTAAACAAATCATTTAAATGTTTGGCCTCAATCATTTTCTGGAAGCAAATATCTCTCGGGGTCATAAAATGCTTCGAGGGTTAAACTGACGTCAAATAACCACAGATTATCAGAAAAAAAACATTTATTAACAGCTGCCAAAAATGTATTTCAATAGCTCTAACATAATGCACTGTATCATACAGGTTGGTGATTTAGGAGTTGTGAGTAAAAAAATAAAATAAAAATAGAAGACTGAAAGCAACTTAAGAAGGGTACAATTTGAGCACGTTACATAATATCAAAAGGATACAATATGGCATCTTTTCTTTTGAAAATAGTTTCCTTCTTCTCCGTGAGGTGGACGATATTTGAAAAAGTGTGGTTTATTTTACCGGCTACGCAACACTGAGAATATGCCGGTTGATAATTAGAATTGGCGTGTAGTGTGTTGTCGTTGCGTCCTCGTGTGAAATGTTTGCAGGATTGTAAAATGCAAGGAAAGTGCAGAGGGCAGTTTGCTTATTTCATACAAGTAATGCATAAGTATCCCAACAAATAAAAAGTGATTTTTTTTTTGTTTTCCTTTTTTTTTCTCAAAACAGCCAAAATAACTGTACAAAATTGAAGAATGCAAAAACGACGCTTTTCCTAGCAAGTACAATTTAAAAACAAAACAAAAGAAATAATAAAATCATGTTTGTTTACAAGTTTTCAGCTAATTTTTTTTATATTTTAATCCCCCACCCGTTTTTAAGAGTGGGTTACATCCTTACTTCAACTTTAATTTGAAAAAATAGCACATCTGACATGTCACCCACACTGATAAAAAGTTTGTCTATGTCAACGCTATACAGTAAAATATTGAATTATTTATTTATTTTTTTTTAAGATCCTCTCACTTAGGGGGTTATACAAATGTGTGCATCCGTCTGAGATACGACTAAAACCCTGCGTTATGATATTAACGATTGAAATCCCAAGATGCAACATGCCTTTATGACTTAAATGTGTCAGAATTCCACATTAGGTCAGTTGTTGGAAGTGTAAATAGTCAAAATAAACCCATTTACAAGCTAATTTGATCTGTTTTAAAGGCAAAGAAAGTTATAAAATGGCTATTATGAATCGAAAGCATAGAATCTAACGGTTAAGAAACCAAAAACACAGCACAAGATAAAAAGGCCAAGCCCACCAACAGCTCAAAGCGCTATTACGTAACAGATGTTAAAGCGAGATTATGGGTTACAAATAGAAGATCCTCCAGATGTGTGAGAGGAGAAACAAAAACAATAATAAAGTTCATTGTGGATACGTTGTTTCCTCATTGCTGGTGGCTTAGTTTGACCAGGAATTTGATTGGAATGCAACCAAACTTCAGTCTGTCCCTTTAAGTCAGCACAAAGACCAGCTAGCGTTAGCCGTTAGCTCCTCCTCCTCTTCCAAACGTGTGGTAGGAAGGGTGAGACGGGGACGCTGGGTGTCATCTTCTGAAGTTTCTCCAACGAAAAGCAAAGAGTAGAAAAGTGGGAGTGGCATCCAGATGCGTGGCTCGAAGTCGAGTCTCTGTACAGGGGACAAGTGGGGGCCCGTCCAGCACCTGCAGGCTGAACGGGGGAGATCTACTCAGATTTGTGGCAGTACAAGTCTTTCAGGGCTTTCAGTTCCTCAATGAGGGTTTTATTCTGGTTCTCCAGGACGGCCACACGGTTCTCCAGACACTTCACGTACTCCTTCTTCTTCCTGCGGCATTCCCGAGCAGCTTCCCTGTAGCACAGAGGAGGGGGAGGGGCACAGAAATGTGACTGTATCTAATCCAAGGGACACATTTAGAATGACAAATATAACTATTAATACATGGATTTTGTTCAATCAACTTTGTTTATATCGTGCTAATTACAACAATAGGTCATCTTCAGCACTTATCATTTTGACTATTTCAGTGTGTTTGAAATCATTTTGTGCATCTTAGTTGTCATTTTATGTATTTTTATAATCAATTTGTGTATTTTTCTCTCATTTTATGTGTTTCCATTTGTTGTTTTTGTCGTCCGTGTATTTCTTGTGTCATTTTATATATTTCTCCTGCTATCTGTGTTTATTTTTGTGGTCATCTTGTAGAGCTGGGCGATATATCGAATATACTCGATATATCGCAGCTTGTAGTCTGTGCGGTGTTGAAAATGACCATACCGCTAAACTCGCGGACTTTTTTTTTTTTTTTTTTTAAATATCTTAGTGGCATTATGCACAAAAGGTGCACTTAAATTTAGTGTTGTTTTGAAATGTCATCTTAATGACAACATGCACAAAAGGGCACTATTTGTTTTAAAATATTGTAGTGGCATTATGTACAAAAAGTGCACTTCAATTTTGTGTTTTGAAATGCCATGTGAGTTGCATCCTGCACTAATGTCTTGTTTTGAAATGTCTCTGTGACAATTTTGCACAGAACGTGCACTTTCTGTTGACAATTTTATGTTTGAGCCACTCACTGTTTAATAAATACAGTCATGTCAACTTTGACTTAGTTGTGATATCCCCTTTTTTGCATGAAAGTTTAAAATTGGCATATATTAATGCAGTATGATCAAGAATGTTTTAATGTAGACATATAGAATCATCATACTGGTGTGATTTTGTGCATCAAAGTGTTAATTCAAGGGTAATGCAAAATATCGAGATATATATCGTGTATCGTGACATGGCCTAAAAATATCGCGGTATTTATAAAAGGCCATATCGCCCAGCCCTATCATCTTGTGTATTTTCGTGGTCATTTTGTGTATTTCTTATTATCATTTTGTGTGTGTTTGATGTTAATTTGTGTATTTTTCTCTCATCTTACATGTTTTTGTTGTTTCTTGTATCATTTAGTATATTTTTCTGTTATTTGTGTGCATTTTTCTGGTCGTCTTGTGTATTTTCGTTGTCATTTTGTGTATTTTTCTCTCATTTTATGAGTTTCTGTTGTTTTTAGTAGACCGTCTGTGTATTTCTGTTGTGTTCTTTTTTTGTTCTGGTATTTTATATGTATTTATCTTTTACTGTTGTCTATTCTTCTCTCATTTTAACCCTCTGGGGCCGACGGACGCGCCAGCTCGCCCTGATTACATGATCGTTTTAAAGAGCCAATAGCAGAAAAGCACAGCATCCTTGGCTGTTTCAACCCGTGTCCACTCTTTAAATCATGTTGATAGGTCAAATAAAAGTGGAGTTATGAGAGAAAATGTGCAAGTGTTTTTCTGTGACATTTTCTTGAGCTGTCAGTGCTCCGTGCAGGAAGACGCTGCAGAGCACGTCTAAAACGAAAGCGAAAGTGCTGTGCAGCAAGATAGAACCATGCTGTAACGTCACATTATAGCTGTTTCCTATTGGTTGAGAAGAAGAAGGTCCTTGTCTAATCATAACATCCACATATAGCGACAGGTAAACAGAGATGAAGAAAGAGAGGGTGAGTTGAGAGATTTGAGATAATAGTGATTATTACTGTGATTTGACTGTTTACTTAGTGTGTAGTGAGTGAGATTAGAGTGTAGTGTAGTGTCTAATATATTTGTTTATTGTTTTATATCAACACAATGAGGCACAAATGATTTGCCTTTCCCTCCATTTGTGATTCATACTTTTGTTGTAAATAGTTGTACAAAATGACCTGAGACATTGCTTGCATTTCACTGTAAATAGCGATATATAACTGTTTTTTATTCATCTATACATAAGTTTTTGAATTACATAGTTTAGATTTGCTATACAAGCAATTAAAATGATTCGTTAAAAATGTTTGTGACTTTTATAGTTAAAAAAACCCAAGTTTTTCCCACTCGAATTTGAGTTTTTATAGGGGTTTTAGATCTACTGTGTTAATACAGTATGCCATATTAAAAAAATAATACCAAACAAGCAAGGTTTATGGATTTTCTTATATGAAATATAAAGGCTCCAGAGGGTTAATGCATTGTTGTTGCATTTGCTGGGGTGCACAAAAATAAACTGAGGGCCACCAGCTGTGCTTGTCTGCTGTTGGACGTTAAAAACAAGTTAGGACAATGACTTTTTTCTGGAAATACTTTAAGATTAAGACGGCAAAGGTTGCAGGTAAGAATCCATGGTAAACAAAAACATGAAAAGATAACAAAGTCAGCAGAAAAGTCACACCCTAACATGGTTTATCATACCTGTTTTTCATCAGCCGGACTTCCCTTTTGCGCGTCACCTCCTCAGTTCCACCCGATGCACCTAACGCAGGCGAGGTTGCCATGACAACCCCGGGAGTGATGGTGTTGGTCTGAGCTGTGCGGATTTGATAGGCCTGGACGTCGCCGGAGGCAGCTGAAGAATAATTAAAGAGAAACACTCAGAACTGTGATCACACGTTTTAGTAAAGCGTGTGCGGTTCCCCACCTTGTACGACCACCTGGTTGCTGGGGACCAGGATCTGCTGCCCGTCGCTGGTCTGAGCGTATTGCAGGATGGTGGCTCCGGGCTGGGCTGCAGCAGCACTGGCCATGGTGAGCGTCTGTAGGCCCTGCACGCCGTCTGTGCCGTTGTTGGCCAGCTGAATGGCTCCTCCTTGGGTAATGGCAACTAGACGAGGTGAAAACATGAGATATATCAGAAAAATCCTTAGAAATAAACCAAGATCACCCACTTTTCCACTTATCTTCAAAGTAAACACACAAAATGAAAGTAAAATACACAAAAAATCTGACTAAAATAATCAAAATCACTCCTAAAAAAACACATTATGACTACAAAAACAGCCAGAAATCTATAAAACAACAAAAATCAAAATCATTAAGAAAAATATTTGTTGGACGGGCTTTTTTTTTTTTTTAATTTTTTATAACAAATGTTACCATTTATTTTGAAATGTGACTAATTGTAATCATACTTATTATGTGTTCAAATTAAAGACTTTTGAAACATTGATTTAAGACATTTTATTGACATTTGAGGCCTTATGTTTAGATTCATGAATTGAATGCATTTTAAAACTTTTTAAGGATCTGCAGGATCACTAAACTTTGCCAGCACCACCAGGATCAATGTGAAAATCTAAAACATGTTGCGTAAAACTGTGAATATTCATACAAAAAAAAAACTATATTTTTATTGTGTTGTTTTTAAGGATGCACAGGGGTGGAATGTTTCTGATAAATTTATCATGAGAACGTAATTGTAACTATAATATAAATTTACTATTATCACATTCATTCAAAATAATATCATTAAAAAAGATAAAAATAAATAAACAAACCAAGACGACCAACTTTTGCAACTATCTTGCAATTAGCTGCATCACTTGAGAATGACTAAGTAGTAAAAAAACAAAAAAAAAAACAGGAAATGCCCCTGAAAATGTTTAACCTGTGTTATATTATTATTTTAGTTTTTGTCTGTTAATTTTTTTTGTTTTGTTTCTGGATTTTTTTTTATTTTATTATTATTTTTTACTTTCCTACACTTGTAATTTGTTTGTTTGTTATAAATTGCGAATAAAACCAAAGTGGGAAAAAAAAAAATGCTTAAAATTGCAAATATTCCTATCAATTTTTTTTTTAAATGTATTGTGCTGTTCATAAGGTTGGATGGGGTGGACAATTTCTGGTAAATTTCCACAAGAACTTAATAATATAAATATCAAAATATATAAACTTTTAATGGGAATTATTTATATCACATCGATTCAAAATAACACAATTAAAAAATTAAAAAATAATTTCAATTCTGGATGGAAATTCAGGTATTTTTAAAGTTGGAAACTTTCCCTTAGAACCAACAGGACATTTTCAACATTAAATCTCAGCATCAGTTATTTAAAATTACTCCCTTTTATTGGATAATTCCAATAAATAATAGTTTAGATTTTGGAATGTTCCCAAATGATGCCAGAACTTACTGTACTGGCCACTGCTGGTCTGATAAATGGGGGTGGGCATCGTGACTGTGGTGATGGCGGGGCCGGTGTCGTCTTCTGATTTCTCTTCCTCAATCCGAGCCACGGCTGGAGCGTCTGACGACAGGTCGTTCAGGATTTTCCTACAGGGAGCAACGATCAGAGGAGTGTTAGCTAACGTACGCCTCGTTTCTCTGGATTCTAGCGTAGACTCTGAAGCCCTGACCTGTACGAAGGTCGTCTGGAAAGAATCTCTCTCCTCTTCTGAGAGTCCGTCACACTGTCCACAGACTCCTGAGAGTCCTCGCTCTCCCCTACTGTTGAAATCTGTGTATGACATCATGCATCAATTATACCTGCTGTTTTTTTTTTTTTTTTAATCAACATTATCATTAATTAGCCACAAAAACCCACCAAAAAAGGGAAAGATGTTGATTAATAACCTTTAAAAATGACCTAGAACACTGTAAGGCAAATACTAGATAGCACCCTGGCATAATCTCAACGTTAAAAATAATAATAATTCAAATTATCAATTTTAAAACCCTTTATCCCAGATATAGGCAACTGGCGGCCCTCGGTGTAATTTTATGCGGCCCCCAAAGTAAACATACAAAATGACAGAAAAACACACAAAACCAAAACGATAATACATTTAAAAAACGCAAAGAATTACAACATTACAGGGAAATACAGTAAAAGACAAGAAAAAACACTGAAAATACTCAACAAACACACAAAGCTACTACAAAAATGAACAAACGACAACAGTAATACACAAAATTACTCAAGAATATATATAAAATTACAGAAAAGGACAACAAAAGTACACAAAAAAGACAAGAAAAACACAAAAAATTACTCTGCAAACCCACTGTACTAACAAACAAGCAACACAACAGCACAAATACAAAATATGACTACAAAAAACATATATTTAACAAGAAAAATACACAAAAGGACAACAGAAATGCACAAAATATAAAAACATACATACACAGAATGACAGTTTTTATAGTGATTTTGTGTGTTTTTCTCTTTATTCTTTCCTGTATTAATGCTCAGATCACTCATTATTCTAAGTGCTGACATGAATGTTGATCATGTGACCTTCCGCTCAAACAAATATATTTTTGTGGCCCCGCTGTGATTAAAGTTGAAAAAATTTCCTGACCGTGGGGACTCTGGTTTTATTAAAATAAAATACAACCAACTACCAGCTAAAATGCATTGAGAAGTGAGGTAGTTTAACAGGGTCTGATGGTGCGTTCGCTGACACCTGGTGACCCGGCGTTTACGTGCTATGTATATGTTTGAACAATTAAATGTTTTTTTTTTTTTTTGGTTAAAAACATGATTAAAAAACTGGTTGACTTTTTTTTTGATGGATACGATTATCACATGGTGAAATACTGCAATATATCGATTTCTTTTTATATCCTTGGTCTTACCTGCACCGTCTGGATTTGTGGGGACTGTATAACGGAGGGCTGAGCCGCCTGGATCACCCCGTGCACTTGGACTGTTTGACCGTTGGGTAACTGAACGAGGGTGACTGTGGGACTACTGGATGTCACATGCCCTGCCGCTATGGAGGCCTGCAAACAAACACAGTGCACATTCAGAATTCACCGGTTTCCAGTATGGCTGATTCCACCATAAACGTATATAAATATATATATGTATATTTATTTTTTTTTTATTATATATAATTCAATACCTGTGCTAAGGTGATTTGCTGGGCCTCAGACTCTGAGACAGCCGTTTCACTACCCTGCTCTGCACAAGTTTCCATGGTCATTTAGGATCTGAGCACAAAAAACAAAAGAAGTTCATTTTTAAAATATCAATGTCAGCTTTATTTATATAGCACATAAACACAGCCAGTGCTTTCCAATAAAAGCGAGAAACCCTAAAATATATAAAACAATGACACCACAAATAAAATAAAAGGCAGCTTGGTTTTTATTTTATTAAATATCAGTATGTAACAAAAATCTGTGGTACAGGAATATGTGTGACATTCATCACTCACTTGTTGATGCCTGAGAAGAGGGTGTGGCTTAGCTTCACATGCTAATAGCTACTGTTTTCTAATATTAGCTTTGCAGATTTAAAAATTCAAAATACTCAAAATTATGTCCTGGAAGCTATAATTAACGCGAACTATACGCAAACAAAATAAAATACAACTTTAATGTTGCTATGCTAGCTTAGTTAGCATGTGGCGGCAGAAGATTGTCATGTGTTAGCATGCTAACAGGCTAACGGGAATGCAGAGAATGTTAGCA
This sequence comes from Gouania willdenowi, assembly GCF_900634775.1. NCBI lineage: Eukaryota > Metazoa > Chordata > Actinopteri > Blenniiformes > Gobiesocidae > Gouania > Gouania willdenowi. Next base: position 8,320,967 of record NC_041045.1, read on the forward strand.
CACTACTGCCGGGATGTGGTGATAAATGTGTGGTTGGCTTTATTTAGTTGTTAAACATAACAATAGTGGCAAAGACGTGAGTTTGGTCGTCAGTACGCTACAAAGCGTTGGTGCAGTGATTGTTCCGTTCGGTGGTGGTGCAGTCTAAGTGGTGATCGTGTAAAATGGTGACCGTCTCCTGCTTTGCTAGAGAGAATAAAAGATAATTCCGATTATTTATTTATTTTTTTGTTGGCGTTTAGTCTTAATTTGAAAGCCATGAAACAATAAATCCACCTTAATTTATTTTAATATTTGTGAGTTTAAAAAAAAAAATCAAGTAACGGACGATAGGAATGTGTAAATATAAAACAGAAATTGCTTGATCTTCAATATTTTATTCAAAAAGTAGAAATACAACTAAAACGTACGTTGAAATATACACTTGGTTGGTTTTTTGGGGGGGATTGCAAAAGCGACCATTACTAGCAGCACCACTTAGACAGGTCACCAATTGAGGCAGAACACCCGTTAGCAGAGAACCTGGATGGAGGGAAAACACAGGGTCTACTAAGAGCCAGTTTTCTTCGCATCTAGGACACTACTCTTCCATCAAGTTTCACCTCCCAAATTAAATCTCAACCCAGCATTAGTCTACAAACACACGTGTTCCTCTGTAACAACTTTCCGCGAAGCATTAAAATAAGATCTAAACCTTGTGCCATCTATATAAGTCTCAGTCGTGTTGCAGACTCATTTTGTGAGCCTCTGCAACGCCGCCGCCATGATCTCTTTGTTGGCTCTGTGCAAGTATTTGGCGTAAAAAAGCCTATGCGGGCTGCTGCCTATCTGTTTAGCAAACATTGGACGCGTATCCTCTTACCGACACAGACTCGCTTCGTCACTCCCGGCTCTACGGAGCTCCACTTTTATTCAGACCGACACGTAAGAGACCGCGTCAGGCTACACCTCCGCCGCGTCACCGAGAACAACAACACGGAGAGGACGAGGGGGACGACGACAGCGAGGATCTGCTCTCCCGGAAGGACGCGAGTGAGGCCGGAAAGACACGAGTATTAACGAGCACGACTCGGAGAAAGCCGAAGAAGAGAGAGACAACTGGAGCTCACTGTCGTGAAATTACACAACATGAAAATAAACAGACACAAGGCGTTGTGATTTTTAAATATCAACATTTTAATAATATTGATTAAATAATAATAATAATAATAATAATAATAATAATAATAATAATAATAATTTGTGCCCACGAATTGATAATAAAGGATACAATTTGATTATTTTTTTCTGCACAATTTATTTTAAATTTTGCTAAAAACAAACAACAACAAAAATCAGTCAAAAATGTAGATATTTTACCTGTTTTTTAATTAGTTTGAAATATTTGAACAATAATGTTAAGTTTGCCCAATTTAAACTTACTATTAAGATTTCTTTTGAGTGACTTTTCATCTGTTTTGGTTTGAATTTGTGTTTTTCTATTTAGTTATTGATCGTCAATGTTGTGTATTGTGTTTAGATCAGTCTTATAATAAAAAATAAACATGCAAAGTGAATGTATACGCTTAAAATATGAAATGGGATGTTTTTTATTTATAAAGTTTAGACTTTAGAGTATTTTATTGTTTACATACCAACTTATTATTGCCACAATTATAAAAAGAAAAACTATGTCTGGGATTGGAATAAACTGAATTATTTGATTGTTTTTTTTTTTTTTTGAAAATCTAAAAAGTAAAACAAATACGGAATACAAATGAGTAAAAATAAGTGGCACTTTTTTACCTTATACTCTATTATATTATTATTACAATAAGTTAATCATACACAATATAGTTTAGTATATACTGTAAATGCATCTAAACAACAAACAACAATAGGCCCATGTATACATCTATTGTACAAAATAAATCTATATTATATACAAATAAATACACACCCTGTACAACCCATAGTGACTATATATGTTTATATACAGATGTATATATATTTACGGCTGTTTGTTCTACTTCCAATGGTTAAAAATGACCAAGCTCAGCCCAAAAAATCATGCATTGTGCCACGAAGCAACTAATAAACCTTCTTTTAACATTCTTGATTTTTGATTTATTGCATTTCTGCTCATGATATATTTTTTTTCTGCACAGAAATACCACTGCAATTTCATAAAATGACAGTATAAATGATCTAATTTTATTTTATCTAAGGGACATAGGCCACTCTCTATAATAATATATAGTCATCTATTAAGGATGGGACGATATAAGATATCATTATGTTAAAAAAAAGAAAATCAAGGTTTTCCCATAAAAGAGAAATGTATAAACAAGGTTAAATGTGTTTGTTAATATTATAAATGTAAAAGGAATTTAAATAGTGCTTGCAAGTGTTTTTTTTGGACACACGATGGCAGCAACGTTCTTCTTTTCTTCATCCATTCATGAAGTCCAGCATTGAGTCCTCTCCTCCAGGTTACCTCCATGCACTCCCCTCACCTCATGCATCCCAGTTCTCATCAGTTATCCCTGAATCAGATGAGTATTATTGATCATGGTGAATCTGCTCCTAACCTTATATCTTCTGACCCTCAGTGATCGACTATACCTTTGCTTCCCCCTATATGTGTTTGACTGGAGCCATAAAACGTGCTCATTAACTGTGTTACTGTGGCTGCTGCATCACCCAAAGGGGCTCCAATACTGCTGCTGCAGCTGGTCAAAAGTCCTGCGGGGAAAATGAGACTTCAGACCAATTTATAGCTATCATCTCAATGTGCGAGGTCATTTCAGAGGCCTCTTAATACACACTCACACACTGATGTCAAACATAGCCATCTTCACCAACTGGGTGATTGACTGCTCCATCGACGCAAACATATGCACCGCTGACCAAACCAATCTTCTGCCCTCTGTCGTAAAAATGTCAGAATCGTAGCTTGCAGGAAAAGTCCTAAATTCTCATTTTTTTTTCCTCTTTAAAGTGAAGCAGCGTCAGGAAAAACCCTTTCAACGGGAAGTCTGGAAAAAGTTGTAACAAAGCCGCTGGGCAAGAGTTTATTATTATTATTATTATTATTATTATTATTTTGTATCACCTAATGTGCTACTTTATCTACAGCTTCAGATTACTGATAGTGTTTCTCATAAAGTCTGCAATGTTCCTATTGAGCAATTTTAATATGTTGTTTTTGCACAGATAAATATCGCGCAATCACACCCTCAATCAGTTCAGAAGGATCTGTGGAGCTACAGCCTCTGTTTCATATAACATGCATGTCAACAGAATATGGAACGGTAAAGACTTTGACCCTGCTCAGTCACAATATTTAGTGCTTGGAATTTAACACCTGGTTCATTATTTAGCAAAGTTTAGTTTAGTTGGGCCTAAATCTTGTATCAATTATTCTAGTGTTTCTTTAACACTAAAGGCTAAAAAATAAAACACAAAACAAAGAGGATATTACAATTTTTTAGTGTAGGCCAAGGTCCATAAATCAGACATAATTTGCTTGAAAAAAACATGCAAAAGGTGAACAAAAGTTTATTTTTTATCTCCGCTGTAAACACTCTCCCTTTGACGTTGTCGGAAAAGTTTGGTGCATTGCATCGTGGGATGTGGAGTCCCATAAACGGATGCACCGAAGTGTTTTTACTTCATTCCTACTGCGATTTCTTTTGTTTTCCCTCAAAAGTTCTGCCAAAGTAACTTTTTTGGGGCCTCGTGTACACCCGAAAATGTGCGTACGTCAAAATCCACGGCAAAATCCTGATGTTCAGAAAATGGAGTGAGCGTGGATATGTGCGGTCTTTCACGTCAAGTCCTGAGGTGGCGTACGTACATTTCTACATCGTTGCTGCTTTAAATTCTCAGGCTTTAGTCGGCAAACTACCAAAATAATACAAGACATTCACACATGAACCTCTGAGCTGCTGTTGACCTGTATCATTTAGACATTTTTCAATCAAAACGTCATATTTTATATGACATATTTTTCTGAATTGAGACATACACTTATTTCACGCAATTTTTCAAGCAAGTGGTTTTTAAAAGAAAGTTGCAGCAAAACAATGGCGGTTCTTTAATTCTGGGTCTTACATGGAAGCATCTGAATCTGGTTGAAATTGAATTTGTTGCAGAGTGAGGTGATATCACGGGGAATACCGGGAACAAATGAGTACGTAAATGGAGTCAAGTGAATCACTTCACTGTCCTCCTTGAAAAAAACTCTTCTATGCATCCGTTTACGGGACTCCACATCCCACAATGCAATGCGCACAATTTTTTTTCTGAAAATATCAATAAAGAGAGAGTTTACAGTGGAGACTGAAACTGTTGGATCTTTTTGTCGAGCAAATGCTCACAAAAATGTCACGTTAAAAGGTTGGTGGTTCACGTTTTAAGGCTCAAAGCAAAAAAAAAAAAAAAAAAAAAAAAACCAACCCTGCTTTAAATGAGAAAGAGCCTCAACCAGCGGAGGAAAATGATCCCACAGACATCCAAAATGGTGTTTGCGTGAGGAGGAGGGGAGGTTATTCTTCAGAGCATGTAGAAGGAACCTGACTTCTGCTCTCCCCTTAAACCCAGCTGCCAAAGCCTCGCGCTCAACAAAAGTCTCTGAATCGCATTAGCAGCCAATGCAGCATCACCCTCCATTTCCTCACTTCCTCCCTTGTCTGTCCTCATCCCAGAGACTGTCTGTGTGTTTTTAATCATGCTCTTCCATGGAAACCCATGACCCTGTCCAAATCACTGCCCTGAGGCGGAGTGTGTAACAAGCACAACTTTGCGCCGAGCATGTCTCCTCCACTGAGTGAATTAATAACACGCCTGATATATTCTGTCAACAGTGTTGTTGAATTCTAAGCGCAGTGCTCAATCAAACCACCTGTTGGGGGTCATCATGTGTCCAGGGCTGGGGAAACGCAAGGCGCATTTCAACGACACCACTGAACCTGCACGCCTGCTCGTTGTCGTAGCCTTGAATTACCTGGATTCCATATATGAACCACCTGAATGTGGTTGCCATGGATACCACACCCCCACAGCTTCTTTCTGTTCCTTCAAAAAGACACAATAACATATAGGGAGACGTTCAGAGATCTCCAGTGAAATACCAAGCTGTGGAGCCATTGTGTTGACCCAGACCTCTCACTAATCTGGGCTGTGGGCAACATCGCCTATTGGACAATCCCGATCAATCTGTCAAGGTGTCAGCTCCTCCCCCCCATGCCAGGAGGTTTCTCCTCTCCTTCTTCTTCCTCCCTTAAGATTGAGCTATTGTCAGACAATGACTAGCTGTGACACAGTCAGATGTACAGTTGTTGTTAAAGAGCCACATCATCAATACGCCCATACAGGACTGGACTGGGACCAAACTTCAGCCCTGGTATTTTCTATCCAGACCAGCCCACTACATTATCAGCAACACTATGTAGAAGCCATTAAGTCAGTGTTTCTCAACATGTTTTTTTATGTCTTAGTTTTAATTATTATCCCCCAGAAAACCTTAAAAAGGGGAAATTTTTAAGCCCTTTCACATATTTCCTTTGCTTATTTTGCAACTTCCTTTGTCCCATTTTTGCCTTTTTTCAAAACTTTTTTCATACTTTAGCTACTGTTTACCATCTAATATCTTTTTTTAAAAAAAATCTATTTATGTCCATTTTTGCCAGTTTTTTTTGACACTTTTATCCAATGTTTGTCCTTTCTTTAATTTTTTTGGCCACTTTTTATCCCAAATAACCTTACTTTTACCCATAAATACTACTTGTTTCCTTTTTCCCTACATTTTGCCTCTTTTTGTCCCACATTTTGACCTTTTTCACTATTGTTTGCCACATTTTGCCCATTTAAGCTACCTTTTGCCATTACATACCACCTGGTTGCTCTTTATTTGTCCATTTTGCTTGTGCACCATGTTGAGTTTAAGGCGATACACAACCCATCACATGAATCCACTTATGATGTGTCATACATTTTGTTATTAATTGGTATCAGATATGTCATTTATATCACTTTTTATAGCCTTTAAATATACGCAATATCCCTCTGTGGGTGTAGGCATCGCCATTTTGGAGATTTCAGCCAATCAGCTTTCACGTATCATGTTGACTTCACGTCAAAGCTATTCTTCGTATTTCTACTCCCATATAAAATCTACAGAGGGATCGCATTTCAATCTGACATTTCAGCACTTGGCTACGTGTGGTCGTTTTTGTTTGGACATTATGACGTCATTCCTTAGAAGACAAGGAACATTACAGTGGACACATTTTGGAAAGGAGAAATGTGACTAAGTGTACCATTTGGAAACAAAACAGGGAAGTCTATGCTGCTATGGGAACCATTAAATGCCGGCTTTAGTCTCATAAAACTAGATGGAGTTACTTGAAGGGGGCACTTCATTGAGTAATCACTAAATCCACACTTGTGAAGGTCGACATATTTGAAAAAAACTGTGATGTAAATTGCTTTTCATGCAGCTTCTATATCACCTCTAATAGTTGTAAAGGTTACATATAATAGGCTTTTAGTTGAGCTGTCCTTGTCATTTAGGTTGAGAATCCCTTTAGACCTTTGAGTTCAAGTTCTAGAGCGACTTTTTATTGGTTGGGGTTTTGTTTCAGTTCCAGTTTTAATTTGTAGGTCATTCCTGTCTGGTTTTGGTTCCTTGTTTTATTAGTGGCAGGTAAAGAGAGTGAGTCGTCCCCAACCTTTCCTATGTGTTCACTCAGGTTGGCTTCGTCTCCTGATTACCTTCAAGCACTACTTAGGACAGGGATCGGCAACCTTTACTCTCAAAGGAGCCATTTTGCCTCATCTCACCTGGATTAAAGTCCTCCTGGAACCTTCTCAATGAAGACAATACAGTGAATGAAATTCTATGCAGTTGAAATGACATAGAATAATGTTTGATTTCATGATTTGATTTATATTGATCATGTAAATGGCAACTTAAAAACAGATTAAAATAAAATGAAATAGATTAACATCAAGAAATAACAACTAAACAGTATCTTGCATCTTCAAATTCTTACACATCTCAGTTTGCATGAACACAATGTTATATGAAGAAGATTATTTTTTGTTAATGTATTTAAAGGGCCACAAAAAGTAACTTGAAGTTTGATAACACATGATCATGTGATCAACACATGCTAATTTCTCATTTCTTGCCACACATGCATATTTAACCTGCACGTTGGTGGTTAAATGAATCTGTCCCTACACAATTAAAATCTCTATTTTCTTCCAGAATAGTGTTTTTGTTGGTTTACTTATTTTACCAGGGATTTAAAACTTAAGGTTAGCCACAGGTGCAGGAAAGTTGATGGTCTGTAGATGTTGCAGGAAGTGAAGTAGGAAGGTGCTGAGTCATTGCACAATGTGATTTATTTTCCATCCATCCATCCATTTTCATACCCGCTTATACCCGTTTATCAGGGTCGCGGGGGTCTGCCGGTGCCAATCTCCGGCTCTCATAGGGTGCTGGGCGGGGGTACACCCTGGACAGGGCGCCAGTGTGATTTATTTTTAAGTTAACAAATTGTTAGATCTTGATTTTATTTGTCATTAATCAATAATAGCCTCTGTTGGAAAAAAACAACTCTTTATTTCAATAGTTTTTTTTTTAAAAGCTATAGGGAGCCATTGCAAAAGAGTCAAAGAGCCACATGAGGCTCCAGAGCCGCAGGTTGCAGACCCCTGACTTAGGAAGTGTTTGAACACTAAGTGAGTGCTGGTGCATCATCACTTCCACCTTATCCCGCCCATGTTCCCATGCTCCAGTGGACCAGTTGTATTGAATGGTACTTTTTAATCATCTATTTAGGGAAGGGACCATTTTCACCATTTATGCTGCTTTAGTTACTTCAGTGATTCATTTTTTTTTTTTGACAAACAAACAAACAAACAAACAAAAAAACAAGTTTTTCTTTCTCATTGGTGAGGAAGATCCTCCCAATCCATCTGCTCTGTTTGTCAAAGCTGTTGAAGCTGAAAACAGTAAGACGGGAAGCTTTTTAATTAGGAGAGAGCTGCTCGCTGTGGTGTTCGCTTTGCAGGTAAAACATTAAGTACAAGGTTTGCCAAATAAATGGACACATTATAGCTCAATATAACTCAAGCTCAATCAAACTTGTTGTTAAATTGCCTTAAATATGGTTTAAAATAATAATAAAACTCTGCTGTTTACATCTCATTTCATTTTGGTTTGAATTTAGGACTTACTGCACTCACTGCGGAGCACAAAAAGGATATTTTTTCCACCTTAAATCAACAGTAAACCCTCCCTCATGTTGTTTTTTCTCTTTAGTGAGACAGTAGGACGACAGGACGCACAATTGTGTGTGTGTGCGTGGAGGCAGACATGGTAGTAGGTGGCCAAAAATGGTTCAAAAGCGGCAAAAACGTGGCAAAAAAAGAGTGAAAAGTGACTAAAATTGGGCCACAGGCAGTCAAGAGAGGCCAAAAAATGGACAGGTGGTATGTAATGGCAAAAGGTAGCTTAAATAGGCAAATTATGGCAAACAATAGTGAAAAAGGGCAAAATGTGGAACAAAAAGAAGGAAAATAGAGGGTAAAAATGAAACAAGTGGTATTTATTGGGCAAAAAATAGCTTATTGGGTTGAAAAGTGGCCAAAAAATTTTTTTAAGAAAGGACAAAAATGGGATAAAAGTGTAAAAAAGAACTTGCAAAAATGGACACAATTAGTAAAAAAAAAGGATATTTATTGGTAAACGGTAGCTAAAGTCTGAAAAAAGTTTTGAAAAGGGGCAAAAATGGGGACAAGGAAGTTGTAAAATGGCCAAAGGAAATAAAGGTAAAAAGGGGTTAAAAAGTTTTCCCCTTTTAAGGTTTAGGAAAAATAATTAAAATGAAGACATAAAAAACCACATGTTGAGAATCACTGATTAATTACCGCTGATAATGTAGTGAGCTGGTCTGGATAGAAAATACCAGTAATGAATTTTGGTCGCAGTCCACCCCTATGTGTGTGTGCGTGTGTGTGTGTGTGTGTGTGTGTGTGTGTGTGTGTGTGTGTGTGTGTGGTGTGAGATGCTGCAATGCTTTTTCCCGTCATAACATGTCATCCTGGACACTATTAGTCCCAACAGAGGCAGACATTGCATCTCAGTCATTGGGGGCGTCGGGTCATCCATCAAACGTAGAAGACGTGTGTGTGTGCGTGTGTGTATGTGTGTGCGTGTGTGTGTGTGTGTCCTTGTGTCTTCACCGTCTTGACTTGGTTTTTCTGATTCTCTTCATGGTATATGTTGTTTCTGTGTGTCCGTATGTGTGATGGATCATGTTAGTTGAGCGACACACACACACACACACACACACTCACACACACACACACACACACACACACACGCACACAGCTGCAAACCTGTGCTCTCATCTCACACCTTCTCCTGCTGCACAGTTCAAAGGTTGCCATGGCTACTGGTGTCCCAGTGGGGAAGGCAGCGCGCTCTGCCCTGGAGCCACAGGAGCACGCCTGTAGGATGGGTGGGGAGGGTATGGTGACCTTTGACCCCCTCAAGGTTTCTCCAGCGGCGAGGAGTCAAAAGATGTGTGTGTGTGTGTGTGTGTGCGTGTGTGTGTGCTGGGTTTGTAGATGTAACTGATCTGAGCTGAGGATTGTGGGCGGGCGTGTGGCGAGCTCAGCGACTCGTACCGACCGCCTCCTGGATTTCACAGAGCCCTGGGCGAGCGAGATAGCCTCTGAGTCTCTCTCACCTTGGCTTCTCCGTGTTTCTACGATAGCAGATCTTTTGTGTCAGATCTTTGCAGCTGTCACTTGTGTTGCTTGTAAGCATGACGCCGGCTGAGTTTGTGTGTACGCGTGACCGCAAGACGTAAAAACACACAAGAGGATGGATGGACGTGAGAGGTGTTTATACAAAATGACTTTAGCTACCGTTTGCTAATATTCCTCCCCCCTCCCCTATTTTTGCAAGTTCTTTTCAAGACTTGTATCCATTTTTTGTCCTTTCTTTAATTTTTTTTGGCCTATTTTCAACCCAATAAGCTAACTTCTGCCCAATAAATACTACTTGTTTACTTTTTTCCTTACATTTTGCCTCTTATTGTTCCACATTTTAGCCCTTTTTCACTAATGTTTGCCACATTTTGCCCATTTTAGTTTCAATTTGCCATTACATACCACATGGTTCTTTTTTATTTGCCCACTTTTTGACCATTTTTGAGTGCTTTTGGCCCATTTACGTCACTTTTCACTCTTTTCTTGCCATGTTTTAGCCACTTTTAGACCATTTTTGGCCACGTTACCATACATGCCTCCACTCGCTCGTCAAAAAAAAAAACAAGTAGCGGATTGGACCGGCCCACTTCGGGTTGACGGTCCACCGGGATGATGCTTGGTATGCCAGATAACCAGTCCACCCCTGCTTCAAAAAGAAAAGCACAATAATATTGAAATTGCAGCTCTTTAGTTTGTTTTGGTCTCCGCTGTAAATGCTCTGTTGTTGACATTTTCGGAAAGGTTTTGCACATTTGCATTGTGGGATTGTGAGGCCCATGAACAGGTGCGTCGAAGTGTTTTCACTTCTGTCTTACAAGATGTTCTTGTGTCTTTCCCCAGACAAGGAAGACGGTGAATCGCTTGACGCCATTTTTGTTCTAGTTTGTTCCCTGGAATCCCCTTGAAATCATTTCACTCCTTGAGACCATCTTTTTCTGTGTAAACCCAAAAATGAACATCTGCCGTTCATTTGCCTCATCTTTTAGTCTGTGAAAACACCACAAACTTGTTGGGAAGTCACTTTGGCAGAGTTTTTGGGGTCAAACACAAAATAATCATGTTAAGAATGAAGTAAAAACACTGCTATGCATTTGTCTACGGCAGTGTTACTCAAATGGGGGTGCGTGATGGCACTACAGGGGGTACTTAAGAGAGTGAAAGAGTATAAACTTAACAAATGAAATATTTTAAAATGTGGAGTTTTTTAATGTTTATTTTAAAATGATAATCATAATAATGATGACAAAAATGATCTTAATTAGAGCATGAACTAAAAATACAAGGGTCAGTCAAGGTTACCGGAAATGATAAAAAAAAAAGAAGTAATTTAGTAATAAACCTATTTAGGAGGCAATAAATACTGTTTAATTTAATTTGTTTACAAAATTCGATTTAAAAAAAATGTGTGATCACTCATTCATTCCATCATTATACTCTATTGTTGTTTTTCACAGAATTCTAAACAAAACGTTGTAGTTGTACAAGGAGAAAGAGGACCACTGATCTATGGGACTCCACATCCCACAATGCAATGCACAAAACTTTTCCGACAGTGTTTACAGTGGAGATCTAGCGGCAATTTCAACCTTTTACATCTCTTTTTGGAGTAAATACATAAAAATGCGTACCTGGGTAGCAGCTTTAAACTTAAAAATACACTTTGTAGATATGCTGACGTAGCAGTATTGTGCTGATTTTAAGTCAACTTTGCGTAAAAGAACTGTCCAAAGTACATGTACGCATAAGGGGATAGAAAGGGACAGTCAGGAGAAGAGTTATTTACTGCACGGCCCAGGCGACCCGGCCGTCCTCACGTCCATCCCCAGCAGATTAAGATGCAGCCGTTGGCGGCTGCCAGAACGGCCTTAGATTGATGGGGAACACGGGGGCCACAGAGGCCTTGCAGAATTCTGAACAGAGTCTGCGGGTACCATCCAGACATTTGCATCGCTCCCATCCTCTCTGCTGTCATCCCCGTTTTTTGACTCCCCTGCATCGCTCTGTTGCTCGTCCTGGCATCACCCCCCCCCAAAAAAACCCCACTCCCCTCTTTTCTGTCACTCTCCCACTTTTTGCATCCTTGTTTTTCTGTTACGCTGTCACTCTGTCACCCCCGAACACCACCAACCTGTCTCACGGCCCCTCCCCCTCCCCAAAGACGCTGTTTCAGCAGCTTTAGCAGATTTGGATGTCATGAAACTGCAGGTGTGTACATGCCCAGTGTGTGTGTGTGTGTGTGTGTGTGTGTGTGCGCGTGCAGGATTGAGGATGAATCTGCTCTCCATAAATAATTCCCTGCTTAAGACGGGTAGTGCAAGGAAAGTTAACTTAGATGGATGCTCCCGTGTGTGTGTGTGTGTGTGTGTTTGAGTGTGTGTGTGTGAGTGTGTATGCCGACATGGATCAATTACGGCTTCCAAGCTGCTGCTGAACAACTTTAACTGGCAGCAAAAAAAAAAAATTAAAAAGGTCTTAACACATCAGTATGGCAACATCTGCATATGTGTTTGCATTGGCTGGTTGCTCAATAATTAATATTTCTGATGACACAATGACATAATGACACGACAACAGATGGAAAAGATGAGGTGTGTGTGTGTGTGTGTGTGAACAAACTGCACTGGCAGGATTTTTGTCGGAGTCCCCAGGGTGGAAGACGCATGAGTCAGCGGCCAGTAGGATTTATAGCCAATTGATTAAATTAGCATTTTGTTCTGCTACTGGGGGCAGCAGCCTGTCAGTATCAACATATGCTGAAACAAACACACACGCACACACACATGCACATATTCCCATGTGGGCAAACAAACATGCAGCCGTACAACAACAGCCAGTTAAGGAACGTAGAGAGGAATAACCCAGACAACGTAGAAAGTGCGCCAAAGATGCAGTCGACAATTAGCAATGATGTCAATAAGTCAACGTGATTAACACTGGGATGTAAAAACTCAAAGATGCACTCGTTCCTTCTCTGCGGCTCCTTCATGCGACGACGCGGCGAGCGAGCAAAGGGGTCACACACACTGGGCTTGCTGACAAGCGTTTTTTATGACATTCATCAAAGCCATCTGCCATTTTATGCTCAATTAATTTGTTATGGGAAGTGGGATCAATTAAGTGTGCACTGTAATGGCTTTATATCCTTGTTTCCCTTTTATAGCCCAATATTTTCTGTGCTCCACTCTGGCATGAAGAGGCGAAATCAATATCTCCGGCTATTTTCCTCTCCTGTGGACTAATTTGTTTTTGCCACTCTCTTCCTGGCATGATAAACGGGCTGTAATGAGGGCTTAGGGTGATAGGACGGACCGAGAACAAACCTGTGCTCAAGCCAGGGGTGGACTGGGACAAAGATTCAACCCTGGCATTTTCTGTCCAGACCACTACATTATCAGCCATTATTAAGTCAGTGATACTCAATATGTGGCTCTTTGTGTCTGAAAACATTAAAAGCGGAAAACCTTTTAACCCCTATTTACCTATTTTCAAAAAATGTTGACAATTTTTACAGACTTTAGCTGCCTTTTGCCAAAAAATATCCCCTTTTCCTATTTTTTGTCCATTTTTGCAAGTTCTTTTTGGCACTTTTACCAAATTTTTGTCCTTTTCTTTTTTTAAAAAAATGGGCCACTTTTCATCCAAAGCCAACTTTTGTCCAATAAATACCACTTGTTTACTTTTTACCCGACATTTTGCCTCTTTTTGTTCCACATTTTTGCCCTTTTTCACTATGCTTTGCCATAGATACCACCTGGTTCCTCTTTATTTGCCCTTTTTTGGCCACTCTTGACTGCTTTTCACCCATTTTAGTTACTTTTCACTCTTTTCTTACCATGTTTTTGACTATTTTGACTGCCTGTTACCATATCTTCTATTTTTTTTCCCTTTTTCAAAAGGTTTTGACACTTTTTTACAGACTTTAGCTACCTTTTCCCAATACATATCCCTTTTTCATATTTTTGTCAATTTTTGCAAGTTCTTTTTGAAACTATCATCCAATTTATGTCCTTTTTAAAACATTTTGGCCACTTTTCATCCAAATAAGCTAACTTTTTCCCAACAAATACCACTTGTTTACTTTTTACTCTACATTTTGCCTCTTTTTGTTCCACATTTTTGCCCTTTTTCACTATTGTTTGCCAGATTTTGCTCATTCAAGCTACACTTTGCCATTACATACCACCTGGTTCCTCTTTATTTGTCCATTTTTGGCCACTCTTGACTGCTTTTCACCCATTTTAGTTAGTTTTCACTTTTTTCTTGCCACGTTTGTGACTATTTTTGGCCGCCTGTTACCATATCTTCTATTTTTTCCATTTTTCAAAAGGTTTTGACACTTTATTACAGACTTTAGCTACCTTTTACCAATAAATATCCCTTTTTCCTATTTTTTTGTCAATTTTTGCAAGTTCTTTTTGAAACTATCATCCAATTTATGTCCTTTTTAAAAACATTTTGTGCAATTTTCATCCAAATAAGCTAACTTTTGCCCAATAAATACCAATTGTTTACTTTTTACCCTACATTTTGGCTTTTTTTGTTCCACATTTTTGCCCTTTTTCACTATTGTTTGCCAGATTTTGCTAATTTAAGCTACACTTTGCAATTACATTCCACCTGGTTCCTCTTTATTTGCCCATTTTTGGCCACTTTTGACTGCTTTTCACCCATTTTAGTTAGTTTTCACTCTTTTTTACCATGTTTCTGACCATTTTTGGCCACCTGTTACCATGTCTGGAACAGTGTTTCCACACACTTAACTAAAGACATAGCGGTATCAAGAGGGATTGACCTTTGTTATCATCAGACATGTTGGTCACCAGTGGAGACATGGAGTGGCTTAGGCGACCATGATGATAAGGACAACATTGGGACGGCCAGTTTGACAGTGATGAGTGAAGTAGCATCAACTCATGGTACCATTAGTACGAGTGTCACGAGCCTTGCCATCGCTCGCTCACCCTGACCTCTGCAATCTATTGATCCCCCCCCGCTCCCAGTTACGCTTGATGATATGATGAAGAAGTGGGGGAGCATTGTGGGTGTATTTAAGAGCGTGTGCATGCACATGACTTTAGAAGCAGGTTGAGGGGCCATCAATACTCCTGAAGCGGACCTGATGACATTGCTTTATTGATTTTGACATCATCTCGTTGGGATGTGCTCCAGAAGCCAGGTCTTAAACCGACGCGTGTCACCTTGTCTGTGTCAACAGGCTTACAGGGCCACAAAGGTCATAACTGTGTCACAAAAGTGAGCTAATGCTGTGTCACAATGCTATGCGGGGTATAAACTCTATATCGGTTTGGTTTATTTGCTACTAAAACCAAACCAATAATGCAGAGCCCTCATGGGTAATCACGGTCTGTATTTTTCAATACACCAATATGTAGGAAAGCAGTAAAACAGTGACTGTAGCTGGGTTTTCCATTATACTTGGAAATGTGCAAAATCTAAATAGAGCAATAAAAACTGGAAATGGAAACACCTGAATTTCGAAAAAAACACTCAAATATCACTGAAAAGGTTTTTTTACGCTTTCATGAGGAGGAATTTCAGATGTTTTGATATTGAAATGTGTCGCAAAAGTGCTATGGAAATACCTTTTCCACAAATACATGACACAGAAGCCCCAAAACAGACTTCAATGGAAACATGTTCAAAGCGCAATTATACTTGACGTTGACGTTTAGAAATATTGCTTTTATTTTGCAAAAATGTGAAATGGAAACCGAGCTAGTGACAATGTGTATGTCTGAGATGGTCAGTGAGGGCAGCAAACCTAAGTCACCACATTTGATCATTTTGGTTAAAATCTGAGCTATTCAACTGGTGAATAGTGAAGTGTACGGTGGCCCTGGAAGCTCACAACACTACACAACACAACACAACATAAAAACTACCACAAAAGTAAAAAAATCCACGAAGAAGCGTGGATTATAACTGTAAATTAGAATCAAATAAATACTTGCAGCAAATTGTAAGCATTTATGTATATAACTTGTGGAAGGATTTTCTGCCAGTATTAGTTCAATTCTAACTTGCGGTTTAGCTCTTCTCCATGGACTTTTTTTTTTTAACCCAGTGACGTGCCGTGACCACTAGGTTTGGGTAGGCACGTTGCAAATCAAGACCACCAATGACAGTTTCATTTGTTTCTGCTGGCAATTGTTAATCAAACAAAATCAACATGGTAAAACACCATTAAAGAAACATAAACAATTATTTAATATAGCCTCCATACTTTCCCAACAAGATATATCTCATGACAAGACAGCGCATCCGTTGTTTGTGTTGGAAACACAGAAACATGGAGAAAAAGACAACAACAACAACTCAGAAAAGCCTCAGTGAGGAGCATCCACAAAGTCAATCCTTCCTTTTGTACCATTCACTGTGAAAGGTATAAAACATTTTCGGACCTTACCTTTGCTGAAGCTCTGGTAAATCAGGTGTTGGTCTCCCATCTTTTAAAAGCTGTCATTTTTCCTCAAGAGAAAGTTTTTCTATCATCTCTGGGGCTGTCATCCTGACTGTAGTGTTATCTTGCCCACTCGCTAGAGAACGTAGCAGCTGTAGCAGCCACGCTCTATCAATTCACTAATGCACTGAACTTTCGTATAACATTTCGCATAGCATCGTTGTCATCTTGGGGACCTGACTGCGCATGCGCAAACATAAAAACATGCTATGTACTTACAGTGGAGTGAGACTGTGTAGTCGTACCAGGAAATAGCGATGTTTATTCATTTGGTCTATGAAACGCACAACATGCTGACACTTTCAAACTTATAGGTACTGTAGGCTATTGGAAATGGAAAAATAAATCATTTACAATATATTATAATTAAAAAACCTGACTGTTTTAACCACTGTCAGTGCCCAATCCTTTTAGGGACCTGTGTGTTTCCGAACCTTTCAACGCATGCGCGAAACGCGTCTTCATCTGATCGGCTTATTTTACGGCAGTTCTAGTACTATTTAAAAGGTTGAAACCCTGCTATTTAAAAAGTATTAGAAATATCTGTTTTTTTTTTTTTTTAACTTTATTTTCTGTTTGGTTTTTGATTGTCAACGTTGTATATTGTGTTTTGATACAATTTTTTTTTCAAATTAACAATCAAAAACACCAGTCACATATTTACATATGTACCATTAAACTATTTAACAAATGTCGTATGGTCGGTTTAATAACAAAAAGATGGACAAAGATATGAAAATGTTTAGTGTTGTGGTGGTTTTTGGTGAAAAGTAGACACAGTCAACGACAAGGTGGCGCTAATTAGGTAAACTAGGTAATCAAGTACACCTGGGGAAGAATGGGAGGAGCCTAATCACTCACAGCACACACATTTAACTTACACGTAACATTTCACGGTCCTTTTTAATGTCATTTTGACAACTTTTACTAAACTTTGCTTTTTCTGTGCATTTTTATGGTACAGCATGTCAGAATAGAAGTTCAAGATAAATCTCTTGTCACTTTTGCCTTTGTCATCATGTAATTTCAGACGTCTAAAAGGAACGATATGGATTTCTTTAATTGAGAGTTGTTGAAGATGTGTTTAACTGACGTTTTGACCAGGCAAAGAGATGTTTAGATATCTTTAACGTTCATTCTGTGAAATGAAGTGAAATGCAGATCTGTCAAACCAAAATAGGATGGCAAATGGATATTAAAACAGCTTGTTATACACACACACACAAGCACACGCACACAGGACTAATGATGACATCAGCAGGATAACCTGGGAGAATGAAAAGAGAATACCTAAACTAACCAAACTAACCAAGACCAACTGGAAAACCTAAATAGCTCCAGTTAAAAACATGACTGACTCATTCAACATGAATTAAACATAGAAACTTAAACCAGTTATTTGCAGTATTCAAGCCAGATATTACCTGAATGTGCCATAAACCAATTCAACAAAATTTAGCCAAATGAACAGCCGACAAAACCGTGAAAAACCAGAAACTGACCCACGTACTGTACATGCTCAAACCGCTCACTGCCTTGCCTTTGGAAATTTAGTTCAACCTCTGCCAGGCTTTGAACGTTCGAGTCATTGCTCAGCAGCCACTAATAAAAAATCTTTACAGCTAAAAACCTGATGTAACAAGCCCATTTATTACTTTCTATGACGACTTCATGACTACTGGAACTAATAAAAGACCCAGTTACACAGCGGATGTAATAGCTGTCAACTCAATTTAAATAGTTGGTATTTAAAAAGAGTTAGTATTTGAGATAAGCAGCCAGTTTCCTTTTTTTTTTAAATTATTATCTCTTGGAGTTAATTGCAGTCAGAAAATTGTGAGGTGCTTATATTTTGTTGTATGAATGTGCGACAGGTCGATTTTAGGGTAGGCAGACACAGGAAATGAGAAGGGTTGGGTTTTATCCGTAATCAGGCAGCCAAGCATCGGTGCAATGGTGGGCGGGAGTGAGAGCAAGATCAGACTGCCAGTCAAGACCAGGCACAGATTAAAACTCCATCGATCCAACTGTAATTTATTTATCTATTCAACAAAAATTCAAACATTGACCTCAATCTTTGGAAATCCCTCCTTTTAATCTTGTTGGACGAGTGACTTGAATACCAAACAAGTCTTATTTTCCAAAACGTTAAACAAGTTGTGAGGAAGCTGTGTGAGTTTTCCAAAGCTTAAGCTTCTGGTTCATTCAAACCTTTTCTGACGTTAGATTTCGATGATAAATAACTTGTATAGGGTTGTATAGGGCTGCTATAATGTCCCACCCTCCTTATTCTTGATGCTACTTCTTGTTTTCTGATCTTTTCTTCACTCTGTAGTAATTCCATTACCCTTGCAAATGGGCAAAATCTAAATATCGCAATAAAACCTGGTGATGGAAACACCTGCATTTTTGAAAAAACACTCAATTATTGCAAAAAACTTTTCACGCTTTCATGAGGAGGTATTTCAGACGTTTCAATAATGAAATGGGTTGCAAAAGCGCTATGGAAACACAGCTAGTGTACAGATTTTCTAACGTGTTTCGATTGAATGTTGTTTTGGAGCCTCGTAACATCCCGCGAGACTTCGCTGCAGGAAGTAAAATTATTACTGCCACATTAGACGTGAAACTACCAAGAAATACAGAGTTTTATGAGGAGGTTTGGAGCGTACATCTTCCTGCAACAAAATCTGAGATTTCACGGGAAACACGTTCAAAGCGCAATTATACTTTGTCGACATTTAGAAACATCGCTTATATTTTGGAAACCCAGCTACTGTATGCCTTTTCTCTTTATTTTACTCACAAATGCCAAAACCTTCTACTGAAGACTTTCTCATCACCACATCAAAATGTCTCTCCCTTGCACCAGGCGGCCCTCGCTGCCCTCCTCTGCTCCCCTACAGCTTACAGATGTGCGAAGCTTCTCTCAAGGCCTGAATCCTGCTGACTCGGAAAAGCAAACACTCATCACATCATTATGGAAGCTTCAGCTGTTTCTGTCCCATCAAGGTCTTCCATCTTGGCCTCCCTCCTCTGCCCCCCCATGCTCAGATGGAATAATAAGGTTACTCCCTCACGCTTGTGTCAAACAGCCTCTGGTCCGCGTTCCCCTCACCCTACGCTCCGCTCTGTGTTGTCCTCCTCGCCCCTTCCTGAACCCTCCCCATGACCAGCCCTGTAATCCAATTAAAAGCACATTAGGAACAAATTAATAGCGGAAGATTTAATTAGCTTCTGACAAAGTTGGCTGCATGGCTGGCTGTTGGGGAGGGTGGGCCGCGGCGTTTCATGGGTGGAATGCGCAATGTTCGCCTTTGACCTGCCAAAGACAAGGGTATGAGGAGTGGCTGGCACAGTTTTTGCATGCACTGCCACATTTTACCCTCTGACTGGAAAGAAGTGATCAAAACCATTGCAATACCGTAGCTGTAAGGAAAGTTATATAATTAATTAATAATCATATTGTAAGTTTGCATTTACATTCAGAGATAAAAAAATAAAAAATAAACCCATTAAAGACCACCCACAGGTTCCACATTAGATGAATATGTTTGGCTCCTGGCGAGGCAGCAACAGGTGGGGACTATCTTATTAAAAAATCTCTGACATTTAGATTTTGCTGCCTTTTTTTTTGCGGTTGAAGACTCCTGTTATCACACCAGAGTTAACAGAGCTCTCTGAGGTTTCCATGATAATGTTTGGGGATACTTTCAAGCCCACACACTCACAGGGGATTTTTAAAGGTCTCCAAATGTCTTGAAATGGATTATTCTACTCTGGGGGAATTCACAATATACCTCATATGACGACGAGGGCTAGCCATTTTGTTTGTGAAGCTTTTTTTGGTGCAAAAGTCTCCAATCAAAAGTGTTGAATACACCTAATCAAACACATGTTGTCCAGTTGTGTATACATCCATCCGGCATACTCAAAGTACATGACATTTTCCTGAACCTTGTAACAGCAAAATACAATATAGTAGATAGATAAGTTGTTATTGTCCGTCAAGGCTGGGATACACTGTGCGATTTTTTTTCAATTGTTGTACTCAGCTCCAGCTCAAACTGTGCGACTCAGACGCAGAGACCGAATGCGAGTAGCTCACGATTCATGTTCTCACACTGTACGGACCGACACGATCTGAGTGCTCACACTGTACGTTCATACATGACACGTCGGGGTCTTGTTTCCGGAAATGCAACGTACAAATTAGAAGAAGAAGAAGAAGAAGAAGAAGAACACTGAAGCGTCGCCATTAGAACCGACAAAGAGGAAAAGCCTGGAAGTGGAGAGACACTCGCAAATCTCAGCAAAAAGAGCTTTAAAAAAGAAAAGACAGCAATGTGATGGACCAGGAACTGACTGGACAGACATGGGCACGACAGTCCGTCAATTTTACAGTGGTCCTACGGTGTTCGCGCATGCGCAATGTGAGCGTTTACGGTAAGCCGGTCTCTGGCACTGCTTCAACTGTGAGATACCTTCATGAGGAGCGACTGGATTTCAATCATGTTTGAAATCCTTACGACCCTACGATTGCTGAACGGTAGCTAGTCATGAGGTGTTAATCGCTTCTCGTGACCCCATGTATACTACACGATGCACGACGCACGATCTAGCAGAGACTCGCACGATCTCACAAAATAGTCGCACGAGTCGAAAATCACACAGTGTATGCCTGCCTTAAGGCTCAAAAAAATCTGGAATCAGTCGTGACTGAAGTCAATCGCCTTTATTATGCATTACAACAATGTGTCCCTGAAAAATGTCATATATTCCTTCTTAAAATCTCTCCAAGAGCTTTTAGAAACTGGTGGAAGTTACGGTCTTTTACATTAGTGTGTTCCACAAGATGTGCTCAGGATCCCTGGGAAACCCGGACAAATCCATGCATTTGAAAGATGTCCCCTGAGAAGAGGTGAAACGAAGACATGTCCAGGTAAATCCAGGCATATAGTCACCCTGGTACTTTTGTATAGTGATTGAACGAGTTAAAACATTGATTAAACGTAACATCTCTGTTTGTATTTTGTAATTTTATTCGTGATTTTATTTGTTTATAGATTATTTGCTATGACGTAGCCTCAGTCAATTTGTACACCCAAGTACAACAATGGACAACTATGTTTTTAAGAGACTTAGACAGTCATAACACATCCAAAATGGCGTTGGTATACAAAAATCACATGACATGTCACCACAGCAAATCCTCTATTGGACAGTAGCAGCTCCAACCAAAACTTTATTGGATTTTTTTCCTTCCTCATTTAACGTAACCTCTGGATACTAAGAATTTACTTAACAATCAACCATCAATCAATACATACTGTACATTCAAGAGTAACTTCAGTTTGTTTTATGTTTAGTTTGAAATCTGTGTTTCTTGTATTAAATTCAACTTGACGTGATCTTTTATGAATAATATATGTTATTCTTATGTGGCAATATTTGAAAAAGGCTATTTAAGTGCATTGTATGTGCATTTCAAAGCATATAGAAATCTTTTTTCCTTTGCTAAATAGTGGGATAACTCCTGCTGCTGTAGAGTTGATGTGTTACCACACAACACGCTGCATGTTCCACACCAGAAACTGAAAGCAACCAAGCTGCAGCCTTTCGTATGTGCACAGTCAGCAGAGAAGTCAGCATAAACCACAGTGGCACTTGCATCACGGCCCTCCGCGCGCGTGTGCGTGCGTGTGTGTGTGGTCGTCCTCTAATGAAGAGAGACAGTCCCTGCTGGTGTCCATATTTTCCCAAACCACGGGAGGTCCCTTGTATCTCAGGTGGACGTTTCGTGCTCAATGAAAGCCGGTTTGTTTTTGTATGGTTATTTTTATAGTCGCATGCCTGCTTTCGAGCATGTACGCAAGAATGGCAAATGTGTGTGTTTCTATGTATGCGTGTGAAATGAGACTCTGGTTCCAGCCTTCCTATTTCTTTCCGCAGGTAATAAAAATATCGAGAGCCCTCCAGATCCCTTTATAGAGACAGAGTTGAGACCGCAGCGGAATCTAGGACAGGCTCCATTGATTTGGAGGCTACAGTATTACTAGCCGCCATCACAGCCGAGGCAATATGAGAGGGTTTTTAAAATCACGCAGCTACCCTGAGCCCAGAGGGACAGCGCAAAGGCACACAGAGGCAGGAGGGGGAAGGGAAGATTGGGAAAAGTATCCTTACTTTGTTTCCCATCCTCACCATCCAGCCGGCAGCACCGTGTGGATTCTATCCCTGAGAAATAACATGCTTCACTCTCCTTCTCATATTTCTTTTTCAACTACGCTTTCTGGCATCGCTGTCCAATCTCAGCATCTTGTATCAAGAGAGCAGCACAGATTTTGGTGCAGCAAATCTTCCGTATTGTGAACATAATTCCGATTTGTTATTTGAAATGAAATTTACATTTTTATTTGAGTCCAATGAAGAAGCTGGAGTGGCTTGTATCATATGTGGATCCATTGAACGCGTCACAAAGCCCGCTGCATGATTTCCCAAATGTCAATCACTGGGAGATAACAAGTGCTTTGCTCCCAGTTTGGTTTGAGTCCAACGGCTGTGATTGGTACCATTTCAAAAACCTGAGATTTTTTTTCACTTCAAAGGTGCAGACAAATTAGGAAAAAAAAAAATTCATAGTGTCTCCTTTTGGATTGGGTTCCTCCAGATCTCTGGAGAGCTGTGGAGTGTTCTGGGTCGGGCCAGGAACCGACCTCCTCTGCCTGGCTAAATAAGATAAGACCCTGTCATTGTATCCTTCCACTCCACAGGCCTGACCGCATCAAATATTCATGGGCCACAGCAGACTCTTAAGTAAACCGGCCAATTTGTTGCGGAAGACCGGCATTAAGATTGGCTGAGCCGATACGAGACTGGCCCCCAGGGACGGACAAGACAAGGGGTTGGAGCGGCTGCCATTTTGGCTCCTCCGATCTCTATTGTTGCCGCACGCCAGAGCAGAAAGGGCAGCAGGGGCAGCACGTGGCGGCCTGTCTGGTAATGGTTGTGGGTGTGAATGGGAAGGAGGGGCAAAACACAGGGAGGCATGGGAGATAACGAGAGGTCAGCAGGAACTGTCATTCATCAACAAGCCAAGCGAGGAGGAAAAGCGGAACAACAAAGGATGACGAGGGTGTCACGATTGGACGAGAGCTGGGATGAAGTGGTGAGCCTTGGTGGTGAATGACAGCGTGAATAGCAACAACTTCATCGATTATATCACAGACACACAGACAAATACACTTGTAGCTCAAATACACACACACACACACACACACAGCAGCATCAACACACAATGTATTTCAAGGGTAAGCCATTCCCACAATAACACTCCCTGAGGACAGAAGTTGACAAATCACTAAAGCACATTTATATTTTGCTTTATGTGCACAGAAGTTGAGCAGCGGCCACGGGAAGACACAACTTTACGCTCGGCAATTCCCCGTAGGGCATCAGATGGAAATGAGCTGGGAAAGCTGTCTGCAGAAATATCTCTAAGAATAAAAAAGAAAGAGGAAAAATAAAAGCACGACGCTCATAAAATCCACAACTCGTAAAAACTGTTGAGCGGTTAGAAGGAGTGAGGATTCCTCGAGGCGGGAAAAGTAGGCGAGAGGAGGGAGCGTTGGTAAATGAGGTGCAGCGAAAAACTGGCAGAATCGTTGGGTTACTTCTGTGGAGGACCGACAAGCTGCACGGTTGGCGGGTGACCCTTGAAAATCCTGCTCCTCAGCGTGTTCCGTCAAAGTATTGGCAATATGCAAGAAGTATCATAACATTTTGCCTTTTAAATGTCGAGAAAAAAGAGGGAGAGATGTTTCATGATTGTAGAAAAACGCATGCAGAGATTTCTGAAGATGACAATCCTCGTTTTGCCATGTCAAAAAGACGTCAGAATAAGGTTCCAAAGTCATTTTAACCTAAGTTAGAGAAACAACAGGGTAAAGTCATATTTTGGTCCTCTTGTCAGAAACACAGCATCTTCCATATGCTCTCATACTTTGAAAATGGCTAATTCTATTCACACCAGATGAAAAAAATGGCATTTTTTTTATTATGAAAAATAACTAAAACTTGAGGTTTTGGCTGAGATACGCTGGAATTCAAAAAAATGCCTTGATTATGGGCGGGGCTCCTGGAGCAATTAAGACACGTCCAGTCTATGCTATAACATCTCCAAAGAACAATCTATGCTATGCTAACTAGCTACTGAATACTCACTATACCTCTCGAGTCGCAATTCTCTCAACCTGCTCGCCACAGTTTGTGTCGACAGGTGCTAGTTTTTATAAAAGGGGTGGGGCCAAATGTGGTCGCTTGTGATGTAAGAAGCCACCAAAAGGTCACAAACCACCAGTCTCAACCAATAGCAAAATTGAATTGTAATAGCTGGGTTTCAACCCATAGAGGGCAGTCCCTCTTGCATTTTTACAACAAAATACATCAATAAACAACACAGGAGTGGTTTTAGGGTTTAGTTACTGTTTCATTTTCTTCAGTTAGTGTATTTTATGACCAAAACATACACTGGGATGGAGGAAAAAGGGGTTTATTTTTGCAGCTTCTATTCTTGAATCATTGCCAGGTTCTTCAGCTGGAACCTGCATTTGGATCATCAAAAACCCAGCATTCCCAGCATGTAAAGAGCTTATTTCTTATGTCTTCTGAGAGGTTTGATTGTTTCCTCAATTGGCTGGATGGGGAATGAGGCCATTTACATGCTAATGGCCACGCGGTGAAATGCTCTTATCATGTATGTAAATGAACACATTTGCTGGATCTATGTTGGCCAAACACAAATACAAAACAATATGCTGACTTCATGTTAACGCCGACTTTATTTATTCATTCTGTAATTAAACACTGCCGACACACGATTCCTGGTTGATAGGCTCCTTAGCATTAATTAAGTCTAATTAGAAAATCGAATCAATCCATCACACCTGCACTTTTAAAGGTTTGCTGGATTTGTGTGACGTCCACGTTTACGGTATATTGACAGATGGATGGCAAATAAATGAAATATAAAAATGCACGTGTGCATGCATGAGTATTTATGTCGCACGTCGTGAAGCCGTTATTAAAGGAGTGGAAAAATGCAGCAAAATAAGGAAAGCAAGAAGGCAAGGTGTGTGGGTGAGGAAGGAGGATTAATCTGAGCTCTGCCATCTGTAAACAGGCGGACAGGTTTGTTTCCAGAGCGATGAGACACAGAGAGAAATCAAAAATGCACGAACGACCATTTAAAGACAGCCACCTTAAGGAGAAAATAATTAGATCTCAGCCTGATATTCCATCGTAGTGTTATTTTCATACCAGAGGACGCTCATTCTCTTGCTACACAACATGCAAAGTCGTCAGTGTTTTACAGATCCACAATCTTAAACACATCCCTACTACGTTGTGCTTGACATATTTGGAAATCATGAAAACTCGACTACTGATTAGTGTTTGGCGGCACAGCATGAGCCTCTAATGACAGAGCGCCTGGAAGCTCAGTGAGGTTTTGGAAAAAAAAGGGATGATGAAGCATTATTTCTGCCTTTAGGATTTCCTGCTCGATTCCAAAGAAGTGGGAAAAACGACTACAAAACCAACAGCTTCAACAGCTTATGGCAGAGCATGACCGCGAGTTGCAGAATTGAGCTTTTTTCCCCTGCTAATCCTCGCTTGAAGGCTGCATACAAATTTGGGTTTTTGTTCATGCGTTTCACGCCATCATTAAAAAGCATCTTAGTCATAAAAGCGTCAATGAAAACACAACAGTTCCCCTTCCAGTCATTCTGCTTTGTAGTAGCCACTCCTTGGAGCGCTACTTCCTGATTCTAGATGCAACTTGTAAATAAAGAAATACAGGGTATCCATTAAAGCTGCACCCTCTGGTAATTATTTTAGTAGATAAAATCACAATGTTTACTTAATAGATCATGGGATCGGACATCATTTACTCGAGAAACAAAGGAAAAAGGTCAAAATGTCAGCTTGAAAGTTTGTTTTCATCTGCGCATTGCATTGTGGGATGCGGAGTCGTGGAGATGGATGCTGTGTTTCTACTTCATTCTGATATCACGGGGTAATCCGGGGACATCCCACAATGCAATGCAATGTGCAAAAATGACAATAAATAAAATTCAAGTGACAATTTCGTCCTTCGTCCTTTCTTTTTAGAGTAAATGGTGTTTGATTCAATCACCTTTGTTACTCATTTGTGTAAAAATGTCTTTTAAGACATTTTTCAAACACATGTAATATTCCTTTATACGTGGGCATCACCATTTTGGAGATTTTTGTTAATCAGCGTTAGCGTAT
Organism: Gouania willdenowi; assembly: GCF_900634775.1. Lineage (NCBI taxonomy): Eukaryota > Metazoa > Chordata > Actinopteri > Blenniiformes > Gobiesocidae > Gouania > Gouania willdenowi. Next base: position 8,347,530 of record NC_041045.1, read on the forward strand.
CATGATGTCGTCATGTTTGGATTACTCTTTGTATTTCAGCTACCATTGAGAGTTGATATTGAATTAGCATTTCAATATGACGTGCTTTGTTCCGTGTCATCCAGTTCCTTGGACTTTATTCCCTAGAAACTTGAGAAACTTAAAAATATGATTTTATAATGTTTATTTTAGTTAAAAATGATAATCATATTAAACATAACCAGCAACCCACAAACTGACAACAAAAACACACAAAATAGGAAGATAATATACTGAATAATTAAAAGAACATAGAAACAATGACACAATTTACACTAAATGAGAGAAAAATGCGCAATTTCACTCCAAAATACACAAAAAACAACAGAGAAACAACCACACAACACTGAAAAACACACACACACTGAGATAGAATAATTTAAATAATACCAAAAACACAGACAATAAGAGAAAAATATAATGAATAATAAAAAGAACAAAGAACAAAACACACAAAATGACACAGAAGACGCACTGAATGATGATAGAAATGGACTTGATTAGAAGATGAAATGAAAATCCAAGAGTCAGTCTTAGGAGTTGACTGTAAATGATAAAAACTATAGAAATAATTCTATTCAGGAGGCACTAAATACTGTTCCATTCACTTATTTACGTAGTTAGATTCTTCAAAATGGTTTGGTTATGGTTGAAGATCCATAAGCTCTCCACCTCTTCCTTATCCGGCCTCACCAATAACAACGCACTTAGTTTAACGTATCGTCTTCTCCTGCGTTATGTCTCTTGTATGTCCCAGAAGAGTTAAGTTTCCATTTACCTCCATGATGAAGGCATTAGTCCCACCTACTGTAACGACCAGTCATCACAAGGTTTTATCCATCGTGTGTTTATGCATGTGCACTCGTACACACGCACACGAACGAGGACCCGTCCCGTTCCATGAAATACGCGTATTATCCCGAGGTGGATACAAAAATCAATGAAAAGCAATATTCCCATTGGATTTAGTTTATGCCATCGACCTATTTCCGCGAGCTGCCGCGTAAATCATCCGCGCAAAGGTGAGCCGATGACCTCGTGACCTCCACTCAGGGTCACAGTTTGAATGCTTCCTGCATTTCCTGAGAGATGCTTTATGTTCCAGCTGTTTTGGAAAACTAAGATGTTGCGCTTTACTGACAACTTACAAACATAGCCATGAGGGCCAAACATTTTTTTATATTTATTTATTGTAATTAGTTTTATACATTCCAAATTTCATATATTTGTTGAAAAATGTGTTATTCAAGTGAGCTAAATCTCAAAATCTATTTAGTTTTTGTGTTTTTCTTCATTTTAAAATGATATTACACTGGAAGTCTAAAGTGTTATGGAAAACAGGGTAAAAGCACTTCTTAATTGGACATTTACTGACCATTTTATAGACAAAATAGGCACAAAAAAAAAAAAAAACAAAACCCCAGGCGGAGATGTTAATATTACAGGTGTTAAAGGGTTTATTAAATCTTACTATTAATGTTTTGATTATGTGCATAAAACCACACATTTACATTCGATTTTGTCACGCGACAAAATTATAGTTTGATTTTTAAATTATGATTTTTTTTTATTCAGTTTTTGTTCACATCTCTTTTTTTTTTTTAACGAGTAATAATCTAGTTATTGTCACTTAAAAATATATATATAGTTGATGAAAACTATGACGACATTTTTCGTCACCAAATTTAAAGCTGATGTAAACAGATGCAGGTTTGATGAAATTGACCAATTAGAAACCATTCATTGATTTCCTCAATCGTTAGTTAATGGGTGATTTGCTCCTTTCTTACTGCAGGGTGAGCCCAAACACCTCGCTCCAATTCGATGACGCGTTCCCACTTTGATGACGAATTTGACGCGGCACTGAGCTGGAGAAGCCGCGCCTCCAGGAAGCTCTCTGCCGTGATTGACATGTCATCAGACATGCCCACAAAGGTGAGCATTTCAGAGTCCTTCGCGCAGTGCTATGTATGTATTTTCTACAGTCTATGTATGCACCGGCGTACGCCCCGCCCCCACGCTCTGACTCGTTTGTGTAGAGTTGCTCAGAAAGTGACTTTTCAGAGGCTAAAACTCTGGAAAACAGGCGCGTTTGGGAAAATGAACCTCAAATATTATGTTTTTGGGGTTCTTAGAACAATTGAAGATGGGTGAAAAATAGCATGACATGTGACCTTTAATTTTAGGACATTTTTGACACTTGGTCATCTTCTTTTGACCAAATGTGAGTATTTCAGAAATGCTACGCTAAATAAATGATCAAAAGCTTCACAGACTCACTGTTTAATGCCCCCGATGACTGAACCCAAGCTTTCACTTTCTCTCTCCTGCAACTCCTCGAAGTGTCTCTTAAATCCCCAGATCAGAACCAAGGGCCACAAAGTGAGACGGTGGCAGGAGACCAACTTGGCGACTTGTGGCAAAACTCGTCTGGGAGGATAATGAGTTCCCACAGGGCAGAGACGTGTGTGGATGTTGACAGAAGGTGCATGTGTGGGTTTCTGGCTTTTGTTTTTAAGTACGCAGCGACAGCGCCGGGAAGAAATTCTTTTCTAGGGTCAACCCCCAGCAGGCTTTTATAGGTTAACGGCCATATCTCAAAAAGGCCTTATTTGGGGAGATATCCTTTCCTCCCCATGGTGGAACCAAACACATCTGTATTTTTTTCAAAGTATGATATATAAGAAGTAAGAAACAGATTCTTGTGGTCGCCGGAATTTTCTGAGAGCATTTTATTGATATACCTTAAGAAAGATTGTTGCGTTTTATCAAAAACACAAAATTGTCAAATAAATGTACATTTGTTTAAGTCATATTTAGTATCAATTATGTCAACAATGATGAGACACATCTTCAAATAAACAATTTGAGTCACGTCTCCATCTATTTTGCCATCAGATGACAAAAAAGGACACAATAATAGTCAAAAATATTTTGACTTTGGGAATCATTTTGAGCAAGATTGTCCATAACATTGTCAATATACACGGCAGGGTATTATTTTAGGTCTTAAAATCCTACCGGTCCGTTCCCTTAACTTAGAAAATAAAAATATATAGTCCTCAAACTAACATTAGCCCCTAGTTTTCTGGCCAAATCAAAAAAACTAAAATTAACCCAAAATTTGGAATGGACTTGGATAATTTTAAGACCTTAAACAATACTCTGCTGTGCATATTGATGATGTTATGGACAGTTTTGCGCAACATTAATTGTCAACAGTCAAAACGTTTTTGTCATCTGACGGCCAAAACAGATTCAGAAGCGAATGAGTCTCTTCATTGTCGACATTTTGATATCAAACGACATCAAATACATTTTTGAAATTTGATAATTACGTGTTTTCGATAAATCACGAAAATCGTCACCAGGGTATATCGCTAAAATGTGCTCAAAAACACTACCGCCACTAATTTCAGAGAACACAAGAACCATTTTCTCATTTCTCGTTTATCATCCAGACCTATTTGGCTGTAATGAGGACTGGCTGTGTTCCTTTTGTCTGCTGCCCTCAGTCAGTCAGTCAGTCAGTCAGTCTCTCCTCCACAGCTGATGCTGGAGACAACAGATCACTCCCGGGAGAACCCGTCCTATAATATTATCCATCACGCTGACAGCCCAAGAGTCTTGAAGTGAAGAAAATACCATGTACTACATAGATAAACTCTCCTTCAAGCTCCTCCATTCTGCTTTCTACCCAATCTCTTCACATCTTTCCACCGTTCCTGACAGCGGAGCGGAAGAGGTTGCGAGTTCATTAGAGAATATTGAGAACAAACTCCGGTTTTTCGCGACCAAATGATGACTTCAATCAATATCTGACAGGCTGTATAGAGCTTTAGCACTCGAACCAACATTTTAGCAGCAACACTACCGACTGTTTGTCATCTCGGCTGTATATGTCCTTGTAAAAATAAAAAAAAGCGCACATTTAAGCACGGGCAAGAGCGAGGGGAAAAGATATATGATGAAGAAATGACGGAAAGGGGACTCATGGGAAAAGAGGGAGTATATGAGAGGGAATCAAATGATCTCCATTGTAGCGTTGATGTGACGACAGCTCATTTAAAACCTAACTGACGTTTACAGCAACTGCAAAAATAAAGCCCAATAAAAGCATTTGGCAACATGTTGTCCTGATTTGTGCATCGGGACGTGAAAACCATAAAGTTGGTGATTTGGACTTCCTTCACATTTATTGTGTAAACCTCAAATGCTCGCACAGGTTAAATGTCAATGACCAAACAGAAAATAAAATATATAAATGTTTTAAAAAGCATCTACAATACACAGCTGACAAAACCAAATGTATATATGTATATTCACAGCAAATATACATTAAAAGTGTAGAATGTAAATAGCAGGGTTTCAACCTTTTAAATAGTGCATGAAGTGCCGTCAAATAGGACGAGCGGATGTAGACGTGTTTCGCGTATGCATCGAAAGGATTTGTGCCACCTAGATGTGCAATTTAATATCCTACCCATGTCATGCCCCTAATCTGCCCATCAAATATGGCCTTTAACAAACTAGTCAGGTTCAGTTTAGTTTTAGTTGTGGTCAGTCTTTGTTGGTTCTGTTTAGTTTCCATTCTAGTTCTAGTTTCATGGGTTAATTCTTGTCTTTGTGTTTGGATTGTCAGTGATTAGGGCCCTCCTGTTTTGCACCCAGGTGTGTCCCGTTCCCAATCAGGCCTCCCTTACTATCTAACTGAGTGTGTTTGGAGACTGAATGATTGCTGGTTGTTTGACAATGACTTCCTCGTGCCAGCTTGTGCCTTTTTGTTTTTTTTGTACGTTCATGGATCATTAAAGATGGACGCCCTTTTTGAACGTTGAACGTCTGCCTGCTGTCTGAGATTCTCTCTCTCTTTGCTTGGGTCCTCATCCTCAACCCTGACGCGTGACGAACTACCGTCCTCGTCTAGATGGTTGTCGTGAACATATATGGGTCAGAAGAAGAAGAAGAAGAACAACAACAACAATGGAAAACATGGAGGACACAAAGGTGGAAACTAGTTAAAGAAAACGAAAATCTAGACGTATTTTGGAAACCAAAGGTGCTGAGGCAAAAAAAGGGAAAAAATTCACAGTGAAATGTGTGCGTTAAGGCCAGGTTTTCAATGAATGCCCAACATCTGCTCGTCAGTCGGCTGGAATCATCTGGATTCTGAAAGGTTGGTTGAAAATGTCCATTTAACAGTTATTTATACGACAAACAATGGTGCAGTTTGCCTAGACATTAATGTTTCATGGTTTTCTTTTCAAAACTGATTTCATCCAAATGGAAATGTGAATATAATCAATAGTATTAGCATGATGTGGATAAATTACATTGCTGAATTTATTTATTAAGGGTTTTTGGCACTAAAACATGGAAAACAAACATTGACTGAAATCTCTTTATATCATATTTGCTTGTGTACTTGCCCAAATTCAGAATTTTAAATATAAGTTCAGCACAAGATGATTATCTTTTCCAGTGATGATCCACAAACGCCAGTGTTGAGTTGCCGTAGCTTGTTAGTTGTGCCCTTTTAAAAACCCTGACAATGTTTTAAACTTCAGGCTTAAAATCTTTCAAAAAGTTGGAGAAGGTGCTCTCCTGTGACAATTCACAACGTGAAAATGTAAGGTATTCTTGTTTTCCTTTAGTTACAGCTTCTTCAAGGTCTGGCCAGGCTGAATGGAGGCAAAGGTGTGGAGTGCACGGGAGGAAAGAACGCAGAGAGGATGGAGGACGAATGTGTTGAGGTGTGTGACGACTCTGTAGGAAATGATAAAGAGACAGAAGGAGACAGTGTGGGTTTTACTGCACCAAGGCCGACACGCTTGGATTTATGGAAACGCGCGTGTGTTCTGACTCCAAACTTTACTTCTGACCTTGTGAAACTCTTAAAAAACTGTTTAAATTCCATCGGGGTAACGACGCTGTCCATTTCTACTGGGTTTATCAAGTGAAAAGCAATACAAAGACATTGAAAGAGTGGCTTTTGCCTTGCCAGACATTAATCACATTGTCACATGATGATTTATCTCGGATAAAAGTGAACCGATGTTATTTTCTAAACTATATATGTATATTTTTCCAATATAAAGCTATACAAATCTAAATATGAAAGCAGAATGTCAAAATTTTTGTCTTATAAGAAAAACTGCATATAAATCAATACTTTTAACACATTAGCATCTTAGCAATGGGGGTGGGACATGATGTTAAATTAGCCAATTAAATGCTTTGACCAAACCGACTTACTATGCTGGTGGGTTCCCATTTTCTGGGTCGGGACCCAAAAGTGGATCGCAGTCCTGTTATCAGTGTTTCAAGAAAGTAAATTGAATTGAATTGCTTTTATTTTGAAGAGAATAATCCCTCCTGACAATAGGGGGTAGTCGTTTTTACTTTGGTTTTCTTTAAGGTTTTCTAATGCAAAGATATGCCCTTTCTCTTAAAATGGTCTACACCATATCTGGGTAGATCCTGAATATATATGATTACATTTAACATGTAACATTTTACATTTATCTTTTTAAATTCAACCTTACATATTTCTGGTATTTTTTCACATTTTTATTTGTTATTTTTGGTAGTTATTACTTAAATTTGTAGGGAAACCGATTGCTTTAAACCCATTTTAGTCGTACATGAGTATTTGTTAAGTCAACAATTTGACTTGTGTTGTTAACTTGAATTAATTAGTTCATTGAATTTGATATTTAACTATAATATAACAGAAAATAAATTAAAAAAATCATCGCTATACTTAAGATATTGTTTTATCATAACTAATATAAATTTTTATTGCAGTTAATTATATAGTTTGATGTTTTTAGAAAACAAGCTAACTTATCTCTACTTAGCTTGATTAAGACAAATAAGCTAAATAGTGCTTCAGTTATGACCTTTTTTTTTTTTTTACTGAACAAAACACAAGTAATGATGATGTATAAATGTAATTAAAATTAACATCAGTGGAGACTTTTTTTTTTGGCTTAAGTACCTGCTTTCTCTTATTACTGAATCCTCCCTTTGTCCGACTACAACACTTTGTGTTTATTTGTTGTTTCTCTTATTTTGTGTGTTTTTGTTGTCGTTTCTGTGTGTTGTTGGTATTATTTAAATGATTCCCTCTCAGTGTCTGTTGTTGGTTTGTTTCTTATGTGCGTTTCTCTGTTATTTGTGTGTATTTTGTAGTGACCTTGTGTATTTTTCTCTCATTTAGTGTTTTAGTGTCATTTTGTGTATTTTGTCATTGTTTGTCGGTTCTTCTTATTATTCAGTGTATTTTTCTCTTATTTTGTTTTAGTTTTGTGAGTTGCTTGTAATATTTAGTACAACAATCATTTTTAACACTATAAAACCCCATATTTTTAATGCTTTCATTAGTCAAGTACCCCCTGTATTGCCTGTACCCCCCCATGAGAAACACTGCTTTACACTAGAACAGGGGTCTGCAACCTTTACTCTCAAAGGAGCCATTTTGCCTAATCTCGCCAGGATTGAAGTCCTTCCGGAGCCGTAAAAAATACCTTCTCAAGGAAAACAATACAGTGTATAAAATGCTATGCAGTTAAAATAATATCGAATAATTTTTAGAGTTAATGGATTTGAAGAGCTACAAAAAATAACTTGATCATGTCGGTCAACACATGCTAATTGCTAATTTCTTGCAGCATATCAAGCATACATAATAAGCTGGCATGTTGGCAATGAAATAAATCTTTCCCCACACAAATACAATCTCTATTTTCTTTCAGAATAGTCTTTTTGTTAGTTTAGTTATCTTAAAAGGAATTTAAAACCTAGGTTAGCCACAGGGGCAATGAAAGTTGATGGTCTGTAGTGGATGTGATTTATTTTGAGGTTAAACAACTGTTTTATCAGATTTTTATTTTAAGTTAATGGCATTAATCATCAATACCCTCTGCAAGAAATACCAATTCATTGTTTACATTTTTTTTTTTTTTTTTTTAAAGCTATAGGGAGCCATTGCAAAACAGTTAAAGAGCCACATGAGGCTCCAGAGCCGCAGGTTGCAGACCCCTGCACTAGAATAAGTGCACTTAAATAAAATGTATTAAACTCTTGAAATTTTGTGTTTTTATTCATTTTTCTGGAGGTTGTGACATGTAACATGTTGCTTTATATATATGTTGTTGAACTTTTGCTTTAAGTTGAGAAATTATCCTTAAATTGCAAATCATTTCGATCACTGGTACCGAAAGAAGATGTAAAACAAAAACCAGTTTCCACCAGTTGACTAAAACATGATTTTTTTTTTTTTGTTTTCTTATCAACGCTATTTGTCTTTCACATGAAAAGTTGCAGGAGGAGGCAGTGAAAGAAAGCAGTGCATTAAAAGCCTGATCCTTGCACAATGGTAGTGTTCCAGTGAAGTCAGTGAGGGGGAGGTGAACACTATTCACAGCACACAAGAGTTTAGCAAAAAACGAAGAGACAAACCATAAGGAAGAGTTTGACAGCAGAGCAGCAACCTTGAAACCTTAGGTGGGCGAGAGAGGAGCCTGAGGGGGCTTTATATTGGTGAACAAGGGATGGGGGGATGGGGGGGGGTGTTCTCTGCACAATGACAAGACCCTTCACGAGGGGACAAGGACACATGCAACTTCAATTTCCTTCCGCCGATGGAGGAACGCGGCTGACATGACTCGTCGCCCCCTATTGTGCACACGGATTTGTGCCGCATCCTTATCCTCAACTTGCATGCGCACGTGTGTGCATTGCACACGTCACACGGGGGTTGCATTTCAATCAGCTCAATAGTTTTATTTCATCTCAGTGATGCGTTTTCAGCTTTCCCACGTCGAAAAGCATTCCATTTCTTTCACTTTGTGTGTTTTTTTTAAACTGCCTATATTTTAATATATACGGTGTTGTGTTCAGGTATAGCATTACTTTTTAGGCCCTTGGTACTAGGCCTGGGCAATATATTGAGATTTAAGATATACAGTATTGAGTTTTCTATTTTGGTGTTATAGAAAATTACATTATCACCTATATCAATATATATTTTTTTAATTTTAGCACTTATTTTGTATTAAAATACTTGTTTTAGGAGTCACAACTTTTGCTTCTTCTCAGAACAGCATGACAAGTACAGTCAGATGATTGCTGACTTTCCCCTAAACAAGCCACACTGCAGAACTCACTCACACGTGCTGTCTAATATGAGTGGCACATACCGTGCAGCTGTGTAAACGTGCCTGTGTGGCATTTTTCATCAGCAAATTTAACTTAGAATTGTCTTTCTGGTAAGACTTTGTTTAGTTAAAATAAAAAAAAAATCAAGATTTATATCTTATATCACCAATTTTGGTCTATATCGCCCAGCCCGACTGGGTACAAACATCTTGTTGGGCCCCTACTGTAAGTTATGTACTCTTTTTTTTTTTTTTTTTTTTTTTTTTTTGATTGTGTGTGTGTGTGTTTTTACCTTTTAATAAAAGTATATTAATCATATTGCTATATTTATCTGGTTAATAAAAGGTAAAATATGATTTCATGGGGACTATATTTAAGACTTGGTGGCGGCAACATTTTGTCTTAAAAATAGTTTTTTCAAATTTTATTTCCAATTGAGATTTGATGTGCAGAAGGAATTTAGATGTGCGAAAGTGCTCGTAGTTAATTTTAATCAAAAATAATATCCTTTCTTTCCTTGTGTTTTTGGCCTGGTTTTCCGTTCCTGAGGAAAGACATGGTTTCCTGCAGCTGTCTATCTCCCGCACCTCGTCACATCCCCAGTTCAGACAACCGATCACAGCGCACACGTGCAGGTCGTACCATTGGCACTGTTTCAAAAGGGGGGTGGTAGCTGGGGTCCTGATGCAACATGAATATTTTATTGTTTTTAGTGCAAAACTGTGCTTAACAACCAGCTTATTTTCACACAGGGCCCTTTACAGTCCAATATAAATAATCTATAAAGGTGTACAATGCATTTTCGTACATATATAAGGGTCCTTTACCTCCTCAGTTCGACGCCCATGGTTGTGTTTGACCATGTATTTTTTAACTAATGTAACATATTGTTTGCGTGCGGGACTTCCTGGTTAAATACTGTTAAACCAATACATTAAACCTCATCACAAGGCTCTGTAATTTTAATTCATTTGGTGGATATTTACTCCCACCCCGCCCCCTTTCGACCCAGCAGGGCAAATCATTGATAGTCGTGGGTTGTAATTTACTGTACTTTTTTTTTTTTTTTTTTTTTCAGACGACCTTGGCCCGCACAGACACAGATCTGAAATATGCACACACACACACACACACACATATGAACGCATCCCATCTTTCCCCTTAGGGAAGGATCCTATTGGATGAAAGGTACTGTCCTCCACCCACACCTTCTCCTCCCTCCCTCGCTCTCGTTCAGTTGTCAAACATCAAAAAGAAGGGGTGCTGCTCCAAAAAGCTCACCGAAGGCAGAGTGGGGAGGGGTTGGCTTCTCTTCTTCTTCTTCTTCTTTTATATTTTGAGGAGGAGGAAACATGGCTGACGTGTTCCGAGGACAGGGTTCCACTGATTAGTGTGTGTGAATGAAAAAGAAGGTGCCACGGTGCCCCTAGCAAAGCAACTGGGAGTTATGGTGGGTGGGAGACAAACTACTGGACTGTTGCAATGATGAAGTCATTCCTTTTACTGGCCTTTGAGCGCTCTTCTCTTTGATGCTGTGGTAGAACCCCCCCCCCCACACACACACACACACACACACACACACACACACACACACACCACCACACACATACATCATTAAGGAACAGAGGAGTTGTCCTTCAACTTTTGGATGATGAGGATGAAGTGGTGAGCGTTACGGAGACACCAGATGTGTCCAACAGCAACATACAACGTCACAGATTTGTCTCAAGGTTGACATTTTGTTGTCTTTGTGCTGACAGCTGCTGACTCTGCTACTTTGTTCACCAACTAACGTACAAAAATGCAATGAACGGAGTTTTTTTGTGCTGTTCACGCCATCACAAATAAATAAATATAAATAATTAATGGATAAAGTAATTCATCAATACATGGATTAATGAAAAAATATATAAATAAATGAACAACATTTATGGATAGACTATAGAGCAGGGAGGGGCCACTGTTATCACAGAGGGGCCACAAAAATGTGATTGTCTGACGCGAGGGTCACATGATCAACATTCATGTCAGTATTAAGAATAACGCCGAATCTGAACATTTACACAGGAAAGAACAAAGGGGTTTTTTGTTGCCATTTTTTGTTTTTTTAAGTATTGTTTCTGAGTTTTGAGTCATTTTGTGTATTTTTCTGTCATTTAGGGAATTTCAGTTGGTATTTTGTGTATTTTACGAGTCATTATATATGCGTTTTTGCTCTTTTTTCTTTGTATTTTGTTTATTGTCAATCTGTGCCTTTATTTATTTTTTCAGTATTTATTTATTTTTTTGTCATTTTGTTTTTGTGAGTTCAGGTGGTTGTTTTGTGTGTATTATGAGTCTCTTTTTGTGTTTTTGGAATCTTTTTCGTGTTTTTGTTGTTGTCGCTTCGTGTATTTTCGTTGAGATTCTGCATTTTGATGTTGTGTGTGTTTTTGGAGTTATTTTGTATATTATATTTGGATTCGTATTACCTCCAATTTCTTGAATTACAATTTTTGATGGATTTGTCTTGGGGTGGGGGGCACAGAATTAGACTGAGGGCCACATGTGGCCCCCGGGCCAACAGTTGCCTATGTCTGCTAGAGAAATACTGTATATAACAACAACGTCCTCCACATACTTCCTCAAGAACCGTTGCAAAGTGGAAACCTTTGTTATTACAATGAACAAATGAAATAAAAATAAAATTATTTTTATTAGATGTATAAAAATCTCCATTAATGCACATCTATAGAGGAAATGTATACGACATAAAATTAGTTTAATGTGTTACCAATAAACAAAACATGTGCACATATACACACATTTAAAGTGCTTTTTTGCACGATTTTATGTCATAAAAATACCCTCCATGAGGAACAGCCATATTCGGCCGTAAGTGGCTGCATGTTTACAATGGCTCTTCCCTGATTTGAAGGTTTTTGCAGTGTTTTATTCCTCCACATTTCCTTCCATCCATTACTTTGACAACACAAAGATGCATGTTGGCGCTACTTTTGATGTGTCTGAAGCTTTTATTGTGAACTTTGGTTGCTCTACAAGAACTTCTCAATAAAGTGTCTAAACCTCTCGTATTACATGTGATTTTTTTTTTTTTTGATAGAGTTTGCGATTGAAATTCACGACAGGTATCCTTTGAATCAAGTTCTAGCAGGATGGCAGTAGATTTTGCAGATTAATGTGTCACTCAGGGACAACATTAATTAATGTCTTGCAGAGAGATCGTAAAAATGATAGTTAAATTGCATTTTCACATGTATTTCCCATCGGCGATGGCGTGTGTTATAGAGCAGGTATTGTGTTTTTGGTACGTACGTGTAGAGCACGTGTGAAACGACTGGTCCGGGGGCCAAATCCGGCCCTTTGGAACATCCAATTCAGCCCGCAGTAGAAAGTCAAAATGTGAGAGAAAACTTGAATCATTGTGCAAATGAAACTCAACAATATTTGCAGATGCTCACAGTTTTCCCTGTGCTTATATCGCATGATGGCAGTCATTTTTAATGTTGAAATTCTGACAAAATCCTTCAGTTTTCCTCAAATTATGACATAATTTGTGTTTTTGTGTTTGTTTGTATGGTTTTTATGGACTCCTAGTCTGAAATAAAGGTATAAAATGCAATGTTTCCCCTATTTGAATAGAAATTGGCCACATATTTAACATAAAAACTGCTGATATCTGTCACTTATTGCTTGGATATCGTTGGTTTCTTACATATTTAGTATTTTATGTATACGTAGAAGTGCAAACTAGGGCACAATAATGTTCAAATTAGTTGTTTATATTTGGCCCCTGAACTAAAAAGAGTTTGACATCCCTGGTGTAAAGGATAAGACGAGTGTTGAAACTGCGACAATTACTTGTAAATCTATTCATTGAATATGAGATAATAATGCAGTGTCTCTTCAGTTGCTAAATCTTTCCTGAGCCAAAGCAAACAGATGGAGCTTGTGAGTGCACGTGGTGTCCATCATATTGTGGACCAGTGGATGCAGAGACAAAGCAGGAGAACCTCAGCACATTGTTTGTCTTCCTTTAAAGCTGCTGAAATGAAAACCTGTGTTAGGTGTGATTGTTGTGGGTTCTCTCTGCTGTCAAAATGAAAAGCTCGTCGACTGACACACTCAAAGGGGCTTTTGAGATTTGTTGCAACCGCGGGAAGCTTTGCCTCTCCCTCCAAATTTGCCTCTTGACAGTGATGGAGTGCCTGTCTAACACTAGGATGAGTTAGTCCACATACGTGTGTGTGTGTGTGTGTGTGTGTACGGGTGGAGAGCAGTCGCAAACACAGCTAGGAGTGTGTTCAAAGACTCCCAACCTGCCTGACAACATCATGAGTATGTCTCTGTCTGTGTGTATTATATCTCCACTCTTCTCCTCTCCTTTACCTCTTTCACCTTGTCTCCAGACTCCTGATGAGGAAACGGAGGTGAGCAGTCATTACATATTCCCTCTGTTATGTCTCAGAAGCAGATCAGTGAGCTGGGGGGGGGGGGTGCAGCACGTATGCACGGCTACACGGTGACGACGGGAGAAAAGTGTGAAATATTCCCTTTGCACAACTGAAGGATGAGCGCATGTTGTACAGTCTTATCTTCATCCTTCATCCACATGTACTGTAGAAAGTTACTTTAAAGACTTTCACCAGAAAGACACAGTGTAGTGTACGCCTCATAGATCAATAAATCGCTTCATTGTCATCAACAAAAAGTTGCGGTAAGGCTCTGTTCTGAGACCTCCCTAATATTCCTAATATTCCACGCAGCTGCATGGAAAGCCAGAAGCAAAGGGAGCTCCTCCTCGCTCCTCTATGAGCTATATGGAGAGGCGTAAGCAGAGAGAGCGGTCAGCAGGACCTCCTGGAACAGAAGCACAGACGTTAGATGCCAAAAAAAGACACTGTTTAACCCTTTAACACCGGTAATACCAATAATAATAATAAATATTAACATCTCCGCCTGGGTTTTTGTCCAAGAAATGGCCCATAACACTTTAGACTTCCAAAAATTGGCTTTTTTAAAATTAATTAATGATTTATCTTTTTTTTTTTTTTTTTTTTTTTTTTACAATTTATTGTTTTTCCCCCAATGTAATATCTGTTTTAAATAAAGAAAAACACAAAAGACTTTTTTTTTAAGATTTAGTTGGAAGAAAACAATGAAAGCTGACAAAATTTAGAATGTGTATAGCTATTTACAATAAAAAAAACTACTTTTTGGACTGTCAAATCAGGCCCGATTCAGATCTTTCGGTGTAAACACTAAAATAAACATCCTTTATTGTTTTGCCACAACTTTCAGTCCGAGAAAACACCAAAAATGTATTGGGAAGAGTCACTTTGGAGACAAGAAGTATAACACTTCAATGCATCATCCATCTATGGGACTCCACATCCCACAATGCAATGCGCAAAACTTTCCCAACAATGTCAATACTGTAAGAGTGTTTACAGTGAAAATCAAAACAAACTTTGAAATGACAATTCCAGTCTTTTACATTTATTTTTCTAGCAAATGATCTTGGATTTATTGATCCATGAGGCCTATACTATGTCTATGTTCGAAACCAGCGGTTCTCAAATGGAGGTACGCAGAAAGAGAGAGTGACAAATAAAGTGTCAGTGTTGGTCCCACCCCAGGCCTCATATGGTCAAAATTTATAAAAAGGAGGCACTCAATCAGTGTTTTTCAACCTTGGGGTCGGGGCCCCATGTGGGGTTGCCTGAAATTTCTGAAAAATTAAAATAGGGTTAAATATTCTTTTTTTGTATTATAAAAAAAAACACAATTTTAAACAACTGTATTCCTGTACTTTCACTTTGTGAATCTAGTTCAACTAAAATGCAGTAAAAATAAACAAACTAATGATTTTTCTTCATATGAAAATGGGGTCACGAACCACTGCACTAAACACTGTTTCTCTCCACTTATTTACAAAATGAGTTTCTTTAAAGTGTGTGTCATCACTCGTTCATTCCATCATTATGATCTATAGTTGTTTTCAAATAGTTTTCGAAGCAAAAAAGTTTAAGAAACACAGTTTCTAAACAAGTAATATTTTTTCACGTGCATTTGATGTTTGATTATTTTCGGACAAAATGAACATTTTGGCATGAAAATCTGTATTACCAATGGACTCGACGTCATCAAAACAAGCTCGACAACAGTGAGGATCACAACAAAGGGTAAGACAGACAAAGAGGTGAAATTGTGCTCCTCACTGCGGGGCCTCTTACCGCCGTATCTCAACAGCACCAGGAACCCTCTGATGAGGTGTTGATTGCGTGCGGGCACAAGTGGTTTCTGGAAACACCCCAGAAGTGGCCTATCCTCTGATTAGTTTTAAGTGTCATAACGGCAAATGGGCGCAGATGCTCGAATGTGCCCAGAAGGACCTTGAAGAGAGAGTTTTTATTAAAACACTGTCTACCAACAGACCTGGATGAACCAAAAGGCTATTTTGAGAGCCTGATGTGTAGGAAACAAGAGGTGCACGGGCGCTCACTCGAGCAATAGATGTCGATCCGCTCTTCCAGTTGAGGCAGGGGTGGAAATAGTTATTTTTAAGGGGGTTGGCCACAGGCTGGGCCAGGGGGTCAATAGACTGTTGTTTATTAGTTTGTTTGTTTGTCTGTGAAATGGATAAGTAACAAGTGAATAGATTTTGTGGACGATCTGGATCAATATCCCGAATGTGGATCAGTTTTAAAAATCGAAAAATCTCTTTCGAAATTTCAGAAATTCAGTTTGTAATGAGCTAATGTTCACGAGTTTCATCCAAATTTGGGAGAAAACCATTGTTATGGATGAACGGATTTTCCTCAATATCTTAGAAATATTTAGTTGACAATGTAATGTCGAGGACTGACATTGTAGTTATTATTACGTTATTTTTGGTTTATATCGCTACCACTAGCTGTGTTTCCGTTACTTTTGGAAATGCGCAAAATCTAAATATTGCAATAACAACTGGATTTCCAAAAAACACTCAAATATTGCTAAAAAGTTCTTACGCTTACGTGAGGAGGAATTTCACACGTTTGGACATTGAAATGTGTCGCAAAAGTGCGATGGAAACACTTTTCCCGCAAATACACGTCACAGAATGTGACGTACCTGGTCGTATGACCACTTCTCTCTGAGAAAGCATGACGCGGTACGTTTAAACAGAAGAGGAGACCGGGACATTTCTTAGCATTATACTTAAAGGTAGGGTAGGTAATTTCCTCCAGATATACTTTTTACATTTTTGGTTGAAATTGTCTTCATGTCCTGACAGAAATTAAGATCTTATGTGTCCTGTTAAAAAAAAAATCCATTATCTGGAGCAGCTGTA
Organism: Gouania willdenowi; assembly: GCF_900634775.1. Classification (NCBI taxonomy): domain Eukaryota; kingdom Metazoa; phylum Chordata; class Actinopteri; order Blenniiformes; family Gobiesocidae; genus Gouania; species Gouania willdenowi. The sequence continues at coordinate 8,364,046 of NC_041045.1, forward strand.
AGCATTTAAAAAATTCGACCGATGAAAAAAGACGGGTTTTTTTAAAATTTTTAACCAATCACGCCTCCCTGCTCGTTCTCGACCCACACTCAAAGCACGTCACTGGTGACAAGAGTTAAAACAGAGTTTTTAAGTCACGTTTTTTAACATACTGTATATAATGATTAAGTTTAGTGTTTACTTACTGCTGAATGAGACATGAGACTATGTAGTGCATGTGAGTGAGGGGCGTGGCTTTAGGGGGAACACAGAAGGGAGGGGGTGGGTAAAAGCGGAGCACTCTGAGATGATACTTTCAAAATCATGCTAGTTTTTGAAAATTACCTACCTTTCCTTTAAATAGTATTATTGCCACCGTAGACGTGGAAAAACAATGAGGTTTGGGGCGTCCATCTTTCTGAAATTTCACGAGTTCCGGCCCAAAACAACGTTCAATGGAAACACGTTCAAAGCACAAATATACCAAATATACCTTCCGTCATCTAGGAGTCAGTGGCGCAAGTTTCCTCCTGACAGCCGCAATATGAGCGAAAAAACCCAACCCACACACGCCCTAGAGCCCAGACTGAGATCTCTCAGGAAGTGTAAAGATGCAGACGCACATGGACGGATGCTCCGTCTGTGATATACACGCCTCTTACACCCGCACAGACCAGACATGAATATTTAACAGGCTTCAGTCTGCTTGTGTTCCATATATGTCACCATCAGAGTTTGGAGAGCTGGTTAGAGGGCAGGGGGTTGATGAGCAGCATTTGTGTGGATACGTGTGTGTGTGTGTGTGTGTGCGTGTGTGTGGGCACGTGCATGTGTGTGTGTGTGTGTGGGCTCAAAGTGGCCATCTTCATATATCATGTGGCTCCTCCTTGCCAGGAGCATTGCTTCTGTCAAGTGTGTGTGATGAGCACACCCGAGACCCCTCTACACACCTCACCCCCTCGTGTGTGTGTGTGTGTGTGTTTGAGAAGCTTTTAATCTTCTTAGTTTGGTCAAGTTAGCAGAGTTTATATTTCATATTGCAAAGAGCCCTTTTCATGCAGAAGTAATAATAATAATGATAGGTTTGATGATGCGGCTCAAAAGCTGCTAAAAACACACAAAAGTAGATGGATCTCATTAAATTTGAATAAATTATATTCCATTAAAATGTGAAAAAGCAGAAGTCTTTATGCTTGGAGCAGTTTGGTGGAAAAGTCCTCGTGATGATGTCTCAAATAATCCACAATGAGAATGAGTTATTGTTCCCTAATTATCTAATTTATGCCTTTTTGGTCATTGCCAGTACAAGGCCTCATTTAGCGCTGATTTTATGAGCCAAATTATGCGGCAGATATGAAAATGCAGCAAATAATGCAGTAAAATTGATCGTAATCGACAGCTCGGGTGTCCCACTGCCAGCTCTGACCTCCACATTTCACAAGTCAACCCTCATTAAGTGCATCCAGTTCAGACCAATGGCTCGTCATCCATCTTTTAGGAGCAGGTGTGTTGGAGCGGGAAGACCACTGAGGCGGCGTTCACACATGTCACATTTGATCCAATTAAAACCAACCCTGGTGCGGTTGTTGTATCACTGCAGTGCATTTGTGGAAGTGTGAAAGCCCCCGTTCAGAACCCTGCTGTGTGTCAAACAGGATAGTTTGGAAGGGGAAATCTTTGTCTGCTTTGAAACAAAGTTTGAAAAGAATGCTTTGCCACTTTCATTTGTTTGATTCTCTACACACTTATCAGCAACACCCCTTGTTTCCCTTACTCTGCCCATGAAAAACCTCATTTACACCCAGGGGTGGACATAGCACCAAAATTAGCCCACAACATTTACATTATGAGCGACACCATGATGCTGTTATTAAGTCATTGATTCTCAACATGTGGTTTTTTTATGTCTTAATTTTAATTATTATTACCCCAGAAAACCTTAATGGGGGAAAATTTTAACCCTTTTTTCCTTTGGCCATTTTGCAACTTTCTTTGTCCAATTTTTGTGCTTCTTCAAAACTTTTTTCAGACTTTAGCTACCATTTGCCGATCAATATCCTTTTTTTCCCTTATTTTTGACACTTTTATCCAATATTTTTGGCCATTTTTCACCCCAATAAGCTAACTTTGGCCAAATGAATTCCACTCATTTCTTTTTCTCCTTAAATTTAGCCTCTTTTTGTTCCACATTTGAGCCCTTTTTCGCTATTGTTTGCCGCATTTTGCCCATTTAAGCTGCCTTTTGCCATTACACACCACCTGGTTCCTCTTTATTTGCCCATGTTTTGGCCACTTTTGATTGCTTTTTGCCCATTTTAGTCTAAATAGGACATATTGGGTTCACTGCAGTTGAGCTGTAGGTTGGAAAACCAAATGTATTTGAGAGTTGTGTAAATACCACAGGCAAAAATTCACCTACTTCTACACAACCACAGCATCTGTACTTCTCAACTGATGTATTAGATCAAGAGTAATACCTTTTGCCTGTAGTAAGAGATGCAAAGAGTGCTGAACAGTAAAATTTTCTAAAAAACTACCCAGAGTATGACCATCATTGCTTTTTAAATGATGGGTGTTTTTTTGCAGACATTAATTTATATGTATAAAATACCAATGCTCAAACACTTTGTGTTCAAAGATTGAAAAAAGCTTAAATGTGCATTTGCCATCACAACGGTTTTATTATTAATTCAAAATGCAGGACAAGCCCCCACTTGTCACAACCCGGCTCTTAAGTCAATACAGAAACAGGAAATACACTATAAGCTTGTTGCATTCAGAGGTATTTATTAATCAAAATCAAATTGTAATTCCCAATTAAATCAAACTAAGCATGGTCTGTGTTTGTCAGTATTATCAGCTGTGTAAATGTGGTAAATGGTGGTGTGTGGGGTGTTGGAAAGTGTAAACATGAATTCAAAGAAACCCTTTAAGTATAAGTAAAAAATACACACCTCAGAAAAATATAAATAAAAGTACAAGTACCCAAAATATCTACTTAATTACAGGAACTTAAGTATTTGTTATTTGTTACTTCCACCCCTGGTAGGAGCTAATATTAATATAATAGTGATAAAAAATAAAAAGCAATCACAAAATGTTATATAAAAAGAGGCCATCATAGCTGTAACGGGTAAAATGTAAGGACTGACATAAATAAATGGCTCAAACCATTCTACGGTATTATATAAAATATATTGAAACAATTGAAACTATCCTAAGTATAGATTGCTTAATGAGTCAGATCTAAAAGTCATGTTTTAGCAAGAAGGGAGCATTAAAAACCAAATTATTGACAAATGAAGTTGTTATGTCCTTTAAATAAACAAGTCTGTCGAGCAGGCGTAAAATGCTGCGATAAACTCGTCCGACTATTGCGGCGAGTTCCACTGGGGCCCAAACTGGATCTGCCTGTTCAAACACAGCCGCATGTAAAGGGTTAACGACGCGACTTGTGATACCTCGCTTTCCGCAACACTGCATTGTGGGTAAACGACACCCCCTGTGGAGACTGACAGTAGCTCGTAGCGCTCCGTCACCTCGTGTCCGCTCTCTGTGAGATGCCTGGCACTTGTGATGGTATGAGATATTCACAGAAAGCCCCCCCCACACACACACACACACACACACACACACACACACACACACAGAACAGCCCTACTGATCTGAGAGGATGTGAAGTGAAGCTGATTAAATATCGAAGGCCGCCATCCGGAAAATAGGGCTGTGAGTGAATAAATTCACGCCATAAAGGTAGACATATTTATGAACCTCCTTGACACTAAGGATACAGTAATGTTTTTCTAAAAAATTACATTAATAGCTTTCTTTAATGAAGCCTTCTGCAACCTCTACTGTACAGTAGCCTGTGCTTTTCTCTGTGACCCTTGTATCATTTGAAGAAGTTGAAGCTCTTCCTATAAAATTAAAATTAAGATACCAATGTTTTATGTTTTATATATGTGTTAAAGCAGTTTTTCTCAAATGGGGGTATGTGTACCTCTATGGGTACGTGATGGCACTACGGGGGCTACTTGAGAGAGAGAGAAAATGGAACATTTACAAAGAAAGCTTTGAAAATATGGGGTTTTGTAGTGTTTATTTATAGTTAAAAATGATAAATACACTAAATGTTACCTGCAGCTCCCAAAACGACAACAAAAACACACAAAATAAGAGAAAAGTTTATTGAATAATAAAAAGAACAGACATACAACAACAAAGGAGAGAGAGGGAGAGCACTGAAACACTCTGGATAAAATGGAAATCAGCCGGTTTATGATATGAAAGAAACAATAACCGACATAAAGTTGCCAAATAACCACGTTGCTCAGACGCGATCATGTACGTATTCTGATTTAGAGTCCGATCGATGTGATCTCTCATGAGATTCTGGTGCAAACGGAGCTGTGTGTCAGTCTGGATCCACTCAAAAGTGACCATAAAAAGCTGTAAATATACTCATATGCAGATGTGGAGCAGTGAGGATGTGATTTCATGTAGAGATGGAAACTCATCCATTGAAACTGATCAGAATACCCAGAAACCTCCGTTAACCGGAGAACAGCAGCCCTCCTACCTGCCTGTTCTTGTTTGAAGGGATCAGCCAATAGAGTCATGGGTCGGCCTTCCTGTGGATTTTTCTTGGAAAACTGCAAAAATAAAAAACTGCCCGGAAAATACGGGAGTCATATCATGCATTGAGGAAATTCATTTTCTGTTAAGCATTTGATGATTCTGGACTTTTTTCGTCTGCTACGGCTTTCATCTGAGCATGAATTTGTTTCGTAATTTCAGTCTTAAAGTTCACCTGCTCAGTAATGGTGTCTCTGGGGTTAGAGCCTCCCTGTTTGGCAGTTAGGAAGCAGCAACAATCACGCAATATGTAGCCCTCATGCATTTGGCTTTGCTCCATCATTACAAGTTTCTCTTACAGAGAAATCTATAAGTACTTAGCCGCTAGGAAAATTAGCCGCTCCACCAGCTGGAGAATGGAGAAATCATTGTGAAGTCCGGTATGCTTCTGTGCGTGTGTAATTGTATTTCTAACAAATGCGCTCACAAAGTCAGGGGCTCAGGACCTTTTTCCTCCCCCCCCTCCCCATTCTCTTCTCTCCTCTAAACTAAAACCTCCTTTGCAGCTGCTTAACATGCAAGCACCAGCTAGCACCGGGACCGCGGCAGCACACCGCGGCCAACCTAATTACCGTTTGATTATGCAAAATCAGCAGAGAGGAGCGAGCGAATCAAAGCTGCCACTGGAGATGAGTGAGTTGTACAGTAAGTGTCCCTGCCCCACTGGATTGGTTGGAGACAGATTAGAGAAGTTTGGGACTACGCAAGATCAAATTCTCATAGTTTATCTCCCACTTGGGCGTCAAAATGAGTTCTGGCGATGCCGCTGGTGTTGTGGTCGATGCTGCAGTTACTGAGGTGGTGATATGGGAAGAGCAGGTTTGGGAACGCTTGGAAAATAAGGGAGAATCTCAGTATGATAGCCTTAAAGAATTCTAGGACCCTTGCCGAGAGGAGGGGGGGAGGCACACTGTCATTTATATTCAAGGACGGCTGCAGCCAAGAAGTGGGTGTAAAATCAATGCAGCAGCTTTACCTCGTCTCATCCTGACTTTTTGTTCACGCTGAAAAGACGCCTGTGTGCTTAGTGTTCCAGACCTCATCCGGACCGAAATGATGTTGAGAAGGGGGCGGGGGTTGAATACAGTGACCTACACAAAACAGGAGCACAAGTAACACACAGAGACACAAACCCAGCAGCCAACGGTGTCGTGGAAGATAACAAACCCCATATTGAGGATGACCAGAGGCTTGGAAGAATGGAAAGGAAAAGACAGATGAGTGAAAGAGCAAGAAAGCTGTCACGCTTGGCTTCCTTTTGCCATGTAGCCCCCCTATCTTGCTGCTGCACTGACCTCGTACACGACTAGCTCAGCGTCTTATCAGTACTTTCCTCGGTCCCGCCGTCTTTCTCCCCTGGCGCCACGTGGGACGTGATCTTGTGAACGTAACGCCAGATAGAGAATGCGTCACGGAGCGGCACTATCAGCCTCGGACACGGACTGCCCGTCGGCCTGCAGTCATCAAGCAGTTCAAGGTGTGATTTAAAACTGCTATTTCCCCCGGGGTGTGTGAAGATCAACATATGCGCTCCGTGTACTCACATCAGTCACATGCACGTTTTAGTGCGCTTTAATAAAACACACAGCAATGAGCTTGTCTCGGTCAAGACATTAATTGAAGTTATTTTGCAGGTAAGAGCCTGTTTAAACCTTTCTTTTAAGCCTTCAGCCATAAATATTACAAATACACACGCACACACACGCACAAGCAGGATGTACACACACACACAAAAAAATTAATTCTTATTGAAGCTTTTAAAAAAGGAGCCTTATCCGCTTAATCCAAATTTACATACAGCACTTCCGTTTGGTATTTCACAAAAAGCATTTATGCCCCCCCCAACCATCCCCCACCCCGACTCCCTCTCTCTCATGCAAATTACGACTTTGTACTTCACGTTCAGAAAGATACTGTTGGCGCTTTTTGTGCAAGTCAGTTTGGCATATGGGACTGTATATGTATACAATTTATCGATTTCATCGATTTGTTTGAAAGAAAAACGATGAGAACTCCACCACAATATCCTGATTCTATTCATGTATCAAATAATGAACTTTCTGGACCATTTATCTTAGACATTTATAGACATCATTAGCTTTATTCAGTCCAAAGTTGACATGGACTCAATTTGACTGACACGTTACAGTTACACACACACAGTTGTGGCTTCCGCCTGAACTTTTTTGTACATAACCATGTGTATCTTTGACCTATTGTTTATTATTATCAACGAACTTGCTGCAGTTGATGTCCATACATTATTTGAATTATTTCTGCTTTTTTAGCCTTCCCTATTGAGAATTGTTTTTATATTTCATGTAAATCTCCACATTTTTTGGAGCAAACTACATATTTCTGTATTAAAAACATGATTTATTGTCACTCAGTATCGTATATTTCCAAAATTTCACATCATCTGTAACCACTAAGAGTCCTACTTCAATCTGAACAAAAATGTAGAAGTTTAGAAAAACGTTATATGTTATGACATGTGATGTGATTTGCTGAGAAAAGTGGCTGGGGCTTAAGAGGTTAATTCATTCGCATTCTACTTTTATTTGTCTTGCTTGTCCTTTTGATAAGTACATGGGTCAGGTTTCACCCCTTGATGGGGGGGTTAGCTCGGTGACACAAGCACCGAGCTAACACAAGCACCGAGCTAACGCTAGCGCCAGGCTAACGCTAGCGCCAAGCTAACGTCACGAAATGCATTTTAATACAGTCTTGTCGGAGACAAAAACGGCAAAATGAAATGACTAATGAAAACTTTAGACTTAAATTAAACCACGTAGGCCTTATCAACAAGGATCTAAAACGAACACACAGCGCTAACATATGAAGTCTGAAGACGGTGCAACTGCTAATGCTAATAATACAATGACAGGGACGTCTTATCATCACACTTTTTAGCGTTATTTACAGCTTACCGAAGTGCTCTGTTCATCGTCTCCAAAGATAGAAGGAATTGAACCCTCAATCAGACCAAGTCTTTCGGCAAATCCTTCTTTATACTGGTGGAGGTTGATGAAGCAGTCATCCTTGAAGTGCTTCGCGCACACTAAAATGACCTTACCCACAGATGTGGGTACATTTCCGTGAAAAATAAAACTCAACCAGGCACTTTGAAAAGGTTCTGATCCTGGGAGACGGTGTCATGAAGCGTGTGGGTTACGACATCCAACAACCGAACATTTTGACTTATCCATGTGTAACTTCGGCATCCTTGAGCTTGGACGACAAAATAAAAGTGAGAAATAAAAATGGTGGATTGCTCGAAGTGTTGGACCTGGAGTTGATGTACTAATTTGGCAGTTCCGCTGCAAATACTGTGACGTCATTGTTCAAAAAATGTAATAGAGAATCAAAAAATCGAAACAAATTGAAAAATATGAGCAAAACAGAATATAAAGATATCTACGGAACATCTGAAGAGACTAATTTGAACTTTTCTGTACTTTTAAACACTCTAAAGATACAACAAAATGCATTTAAGGGCTAAAAAAGTGGATTTAGCATGATATGTCCCCTTTAAATCTCACTAGGACTATATCAATAATGTGTTATGGCTGTTCGACACGTAACAAATATTGTTTGTGCTTTTAAAACAAAGCAGAGCCCTTGCAGTCCAAATTAGTCATTAACAAATGCATGGATCTTGGCATGAATTATTTGGTGTCCTGTCCCTCCTTGGGACGTACAGATGGGGGGTGTTGCTAAATCAATAGCCATAAGGAGTCTGGCTCCCGTTTGCTTTCAAGATCTACAGCCGAAAGACCCAGTCATCAAAAGTTAATGAGCTATTTAGATCATGCTGTTTCCTCCGCTCTCCGCCGAGATAACACTGCTGGACTACATATGTGCTTATGTGTGTCTTATATGCTTTATGTCTCTCCTATAGATCTACAGAGGAAGATTGGCAGATGAGGAGGTTCAAAGCAGTGTGTGGTTATCATTTCCATGCAGTTGTTCCTATACGTTGTTTACGTTGGTACCCCAAAAACACTATATATTTACACCTTAAACAGTAAAAAGAAAACATAAAAAAAAAAATCAAACGTTGGTTGGTAAATCCCAGCACTATCATTTTAATTGGGTCACAGAATTCCTCACAACACCTAACTATTGTTGGCCAAATAAGGAAAATCATTGCAGAAGTCTTCCTACAATGAGCTGCTACCGGTGCTTCATTTGTAAATCATCAGGTCCTGGAACACGCGTGTTGTTCGGGCAGTAAGAGTGAGAGAAAAATGTCACGGAATACATTTTTTCAAAGCGCCTTTTGCTAACTAAATGAGCCAAAAATATCATGTGAACACAAACAACCAATGAACCTCAATGTTTAATAAAAGAATGATGAATCCGCGGTAAAGACGCACTAACAACCTCCCGTTACGGAGCATCGTCTCTCACTCTGAGTGACAGCTGTCAAAATCTGCCACGTTTCAGCACCAGGGACAGCGCAAAATCACCACAAAGGTTACTAAACTTTCAGAACACAAAAACCCACAAATACGAAATATTTACAAACTTTTAACACCCAAATAGGTGCGTCCACAACAAAAGTGACTGAAGCGACAAGATTACATTCAAAATCAATGTAAATGACGCGACATCAAGCGACCTCAACCGGCTAACGCGACCACTGCTCGGACATTTCCCGCACAGATCCAGTAGCCAAACCGAAGCCCTAAAAGTGCTGCCTTAATATCGCAGTTTGACGCAAAGTTTTAAACTTCCCGATGTGTAATTATCACGTAACATCTCATTGTTTTCCATCTGATGTTTGCCTCCCACTTTTCTAATTTCCACACTTCTCTCACCCTTTCTTTTTCACAGCTAACAATGCCTGAAGCAGGCCAGACAAAATGTCACCTAGGAGCCATGCCAGCTTCCCTCTCTGGCTGTTTCCCTGGCCACTCGGCTTGTTAAAGGAATGGAACATAAATGTTAGAGAGAAGGAGTTATAGATGTCCAAATTCCCTACGGGGCAGTGTGGAGAATGGTTAGGCCGACTCATTATAAGGACCACAAATTGTGTGGATGAGCAGTAAGGAAGAAAGACACCCTCATTAAGAATTAACTTTACTCTGGTGTGGTGGCTATTGTAGAGATAGAAAGCAAAACACCACCCAGTAGATAAAATATAAAATGCATTCTAGCGAAACCTGGCCAGCAATTCCCCCACACACGTTTAATCTCTCGGCTGTGGGAGCAATGGAAGGTGTGGCGTATAGCAAAGTTTCTGGCAACAGTTCAATAAAAGTTGGACCGCAGTGTCAGTCAAGCATCATATGGAATGAAGCCAAGCAGAGCATTGATTTTCAGGTTATACCCAGAGGATGAGGATGAGGTTTTATCTGTTCTGTTCCACACAGACGTGCATTAACCGCAAGCTTTCTCTGAAATACCCCCAAAAAACCCCAAAGGACTCAAACCCCACTGCTGGCCAGTAATTGGTCCACCTGTACCTTGTCGTACATCCAGCCAGGATTCCATTTGTCTCTATACCTGTGTGTCGTATTTGACACTAACCTTCCTCTAACACTTTTCTCTCAATACACGAATGTTCAGCCTGGGAATGAAACACCTGGGGCTCAAGGTAGGACAGACAGGGCAATGAACTTTGGTTTGAGCTTGACAACAAGTCCTTATCCTGCAGGTTTCAGATCAGAAATGCGCAACTTTTATCACCGGGGAACAAAAATCTCATTATATGTGTCTGCATTTTGAATATTGAGCGTTCTCAGCATGAATACAGGAACAGGACAGACACAGATGTCATAAAAACAAAAAAAAGGTATAGTAAAAGTCTATATTCTCTGCAATGTTTTGTGTTTTTTGGAGTCATTGCCTCTGCCAAGGAGTTAATATTTTTTTATATATTCATATATTTGTTTATTTGTACGTTAGCAGGATTGCGTCGTAAGTACTTAAAGTAAATTTTGAAGGGGAATGGATGGTTTCAAAAATTTAAAAGTCCCTATTTCACATCGCTGTCATTTATTGAGCTTTATGAGTACACTATAGTGTTTTTTGTCGTCTTTTTGTGTTTTTGGTTTTATATTGTGCACTTTTAATGTCATTTCTTTTTTACTGTAATTTTAGTTCATGTTTAAATTTTTGCTGTCATTTCATGTGATTTTTGAGTCACTCTGGAGCCCCTTGGTTTAAGCTGACTCCTCTTTTTCACCCTGCCTAACACTAGACTTAGACTAAGTACAGACAAAATAAATGATGACAAAAATTGTGACCAAAACGTATTAAATTATCATCCACAAAAATGTGAACGCTTGACAAAAATCAGCTTAACAATCATTTGCTAATTTTTGGGAAATGACGTAAAATTAGCAAATTCAAAGTTTTTTTTTTTTTTTTTTCTGTGTGGAAATATACGAAAGTCAGATACCAGTTTGATTGTAGAAATTTAAGTTATTGAAATATTCCGACATTTCAAATTCAGTCAACAGAATTTACCAAAAGAAAAGAAAAAAAACTTCTTTCCATTTGATCGTCATATATGTTCCTCCTAACTTTTATAAAAACCTAAAGCTGTGAACTGATGCGATGAAGAATGTGTCAAGAAGCCCAAATTGGTACAACAAACAATTTGAAAGACGGCAACATGTGGTTAAAGAGGAAATCCTGCCGCCAGAAATTAAACATTCCCTGAAGAAAGTATAACATAATGTGGGGCGTGATGTGAGTCTGTACAGTCCCTTTCATGATCTCAAAGCCGTGCGTTAGGAATGAGAAACAGCGTGAACAGGTGTCCATTACCTTAGCTGTTGTGAGAGCTTTGCAGACAGGCACGGCACTAAAATGCAATGAGCCTTTTTTCATGGGAGACATTCTGACACGTCACAGTAGAAAAAGCACAGGTGAAAATGATCAAATTAATGGCGGCTGCCGCGCTTTCACAGTCTGGAGGTTTGGCACATGCTGCTGCACTGTCACACCGTCGTGACTCAGTGGAACACTTGAGCAGCGGGCAGCCATTAGCATCATTAGCTACAGATGTTGTACTAAAAGTCAAATATGTTGATATAAAGATTTAAATGCATTTTTCTTTTTCACTTAAAATTTTTCATGCTGCATTACATGAAGTGACCCTTATAAATGAATACTAATCCCTGAATTTATTCACACTACATATTAGTACAGTAGTGGAGGTGAGCTACATCTGTAACCACTGTCAAATTTAATGTGTTAATGGTTAAAGCTAATAGCAACAGGAAAGAAATAGTGTAGGACTCATAAGTCAATAAATTGAAGATCATTTGCTCAAAAAAAATATGTAAAAGGTTGAAATTGTCGCTCGAAAGATTGGTTTTCGCTCCGCTCTAAACACTCTCGTATAGATATATTTGGAAAAAAAGTTTGCATTGCATTGTGGGATGTAGAGTCCTGTATTTTTACTTCATTCCTCACAGGATTCCTTGTGTTTGCCGCCAAAAACTGTGCCAAAGTAACTTCCCAACACATTTCTGGTGTTTTAACGGACTGGACGATAACAATGCCAGATATTTATTATGGGGCTTTCACGGAACGATCCGAATTCAGCTGAAATCCAATGTCTCGCCGAACAAAAATGGTGTCAAGAAACGCAACAAATCACAGTCAGAATGAAGTGAAAACATGTCCATGATTATATCGACAGAGCTCCAAAGTATGGAGAGTGTTATAAGGAGGTTTGGAGAGTCCATTTTCCTGTGGCGAAGTCTCGCGCGATGAGATTTCACGAGAGTTACGAGGCTCCAAAGTAACTTTCAATGGAAACACGTTCAAAGCGCAATTACACTTTGTCGACATTTCGAAATATTGCTTTTATTTTGCGAAAATCTGTATCGGAAACCCAGTGTTTACAGTCAAGATCAAAACAAACTCTCAAACTTTCATTTTACGTTATCATTGTTCATGATTTATGAGCAAAAGACCTTCAATTTATTGATCTATGAAGTCACACAATGTTAAAAAATAGTTGTTCTGAGCAGCTTAAAGTGAAAGTAACATTGTTTCCTCAAGGCTAAGCGTAATGACACATGCAAGGATGACTTTTAGTTTAAGGATAAGGAGGCTGTTTTCTGCTAGGAGATGTTTGTTAAAGCTGCAGAGTAATCTCACATGCATTGCAAAATTTAGATTCATTGTGTAGAAATGGCAATCATGAGAATATACATGGAAATGTGCATTATTATAGCAGGATCACGGCTTCATCCTTAGTTCCTTGGCAGCCAACAGCACCAAAAGAGTGAAAACTCGCAATTAATAGGAAAAATAAGTCATCCCGCCCAAAGCAAATTGTGGATCGGGGGCTTTAATTGTCCAACTCTGAGATGAACGATCTGTGGCAAAGCAAACTTTTTTAATTGGCAAACAGAGTCAAGTAGGAGTTGGCAAATATTTCACTGCCAACGACGCTTTACTGATGGAAAAAGAAAAAAAAAAAAAAACTTTTCGAGGAACATTTTGTGATAATCATGCCAATTAGTAGTTTTTTTTTTTTTTTTCTTTTTTAATATAAAAACTGAACCTTAACTTTGGGTTAAAATCTCTTTCGTTCCTTTTTAACTGTTTAAACTGTTACCATGGCAACATCAGTCATTGCTAAGTTGAGGTCCCTTGATTCATATTTTTTTTTTTTTATTCCCTTGATTTGATATGGACATCACAATGACAATAGTTACCCAGATGTATTGTTTTGAGTGTGTTAGCACGTGTGCTAATTTCCAACACCTGTAATGTGTAATATGCACTGCACAAAATATCACAAAAAGAACAGCAATATTCACATTGAAATACAGTCATTGATCAGTCAATAAATAAATTGATTAATCGATGATTAATCAGATTTTTTTGAATAAAAAACAAACGGGTATATTTCAAAGCACATTTAAACCTCATTAAAGCTGATTAAACTGATATAAAAGTGTCTCTCACGCACAAACGCTGACGCACGCACACAAACACTGGCACGCGTGCAGTGCACACACACAAACACTCATGGCGCATGTGCACACAAACACTCTGTGCGCACAAACACACCCGTGCGCGCACACACAATCACTCGCGTGCAGTGCACACACACAAACACTCATATTGTGCACTGACGCAAACACTGCGCGCGCACACAATCACTCGTGCGCACACGCACACAAACACTCTGCACGCACACAAACACTGCAGGTGAATCAAACATCTCTGATTGAAATACAAATCAGACGACGCAACAAATCAATAATAAAACGCTTTTAATTGTTGATTTTTATTGATTTTATCGATTTGTTGTTGCACCCTTGCACATTAAGTAGTCTCCAGTGCAGATCCGGCCCCAGAGCCACATATTTGTAGACTTTTTACAGTGTGCATGCAATGGCGTGAGGATTTTTATCTTCACTTAAAATCTGTCAGCATTATGACCATACAATCGATTGAACTAAAAAAAAAAAAAAAAAATACATGTTCATACTTGACAGTACAATAAATGCAAACTATGTTTTTTTTTTTGTTTGGGATTTTAAAGCTATTAAAGGGGCCAAATCTAAGGTTAATACTAAAATTAGCAGGTAAATGGTACAATCCATCCTGGACAAGGAGAAGGAGGGAAACAAAAAAAACCCTTGACAAGCTGAGGCCCACAAGGGATGTTCATCGGTCACTGATGAGTGCTCTCCACAGGACTGGAGCAACAGCCACTGAATTATTGAACATAGCAGCGTCCCTAAGGTGAGACGCTGCATGGAAGTCTTCAGTCTTTGGCTGTGACAAAGAGAGAGGAAGGCTTGATGAAACATGGTGGGATGCTTACAAGCAATCCGTCACCGTTCATCCCTGGTCACGCTGAGGCTGGATTGGATTTCCGGCCGCGGGGATTTGTCGTGTGAGGCAGGGGGAGCAGGGATTGGACGATATTTCAAACGAAATGGGGTGGAAAAAAGTGGCAATGATTGTTTCCAGAGTGTCTTAATCTTCATAAAGAAGTTAATATCGTGTATTTTTATTGTACTTTCCTTCACCAAAAAGAAGTATGCCTAAAGTGCATTATACTAAGTATACTTAAGTATAGTTTAAGTGCTCAGTACACTTTTAGGTACCAAGTACACTTCCCCAATTACTATCAGTGTACTTCAAAATGTACTATTTCAATAGTTCTTGGGACTAAATTGGCCAAATTTTAGTTTACCAAAATTTATTTCATACTGCAAGTAAATGTATAGGTATACTAATACTATACTAGATTTAGTATGCTTTACTAAAGAATAGCATACATTGTGATATACTTTGACTTTATTTCACATAGAATTGTTAACTTACGGTAACTATCTTACCAATAAACCTCTGTTTTCACTTCTTTTTCGTATGGGTTGTTTGTTTCTTGTAATTGCAATAATTACCCAAATAGCTCAAACCAGTTGTGCCATATCGTATGTGTATGTTCATGTGTTTTTATTCCCTGTGTGCCACAATGAATAATATCACACGCGCGCACGAGTAAGTTATGCGTCTGTGCCCGCGAGACTGAAGCCTGACCCAGCGCACCAGTCGTAATACTATCAGAACTCTCCCACTGAGCACCTGTTTTATAGCGTTTCATACCTCTGATCCTCCAGCTGCATATGACGCCTGATAACAAGCACCAACCTTTGATTTACCTGCCAAAGACCGCGGGCTGGTGTTGTCGGTAACAGCTATACCTCAGAAGAAATCCGCTTGCTAAATCTCTTGTTTAATGGCACTGCAGAGCAAGTAATATTGCATAAAGCTCAGTATTCTCAGTGTGTGTTGATACATTCCACCCTAAAGGGTGGTGTAAATAAGGCGGCGAGTGCAAAACGTACAAATCGATTCATTTGTTTCCTGATGAGTTTCCTCGGATGGCCTCATTTAAAGACATATAGAGCTTTATTTCTAATCTCCTGCATATACCAATGTATGTTTTCTGATGGGAAAATGCAGCAAATACTAAAGTTTATGGCAAATAAGGCATTCCTGTAGCTTTAACAGCCTAGCAAATGAATGGGGTAATCAAAAGAAATGATAAATTTGAGACGACGGCACAAATGAGCCACTGATTATATGTCTGAGAGTCTTTAAGGAGGCTGATTTAGAGAGCTGTAATGGTTCATTTGTAATCTGATAACATAGTTTTTTAGTATTCAAATGCGCAGTTTCTCTAATTGTTGTTTAAGAATAGCTTTTTGGTCTTTAAATCAGGGTTTACCAACCTTTCTAAAGCTATACTTCATAGAAACTGTAGACTATTTTCATGGGTTCAATTGACCAAGCATAAAATTGTCATGATGATATTTTCTAACGTGCTGAACACATATTGCATGCACTGGTGTTCCTCTGGGGTCAATTTGACCCCAAGCTGTTTTAGCTTCATTATCAAGGGGTTATTTATGTATTCAACAAATAAACAAAGTGCCTGACACAAAAAAAAAACTAAACAACTTTTATCTGAAAATCATTTTCTGGAGGCAAATACCCCTAGGGTCAGATTGACCCCAAGGGTAAAATTCCTGCAATTGTTTCAATTTGATTACATTTTATTGAAAATGAACCTTGCATTTTTAGAAATATCTTATATATCATATTATATATAACGTACCACTGACCATACACCAGATCTGCAACACTTAAAAATATTTGTCACAATATTTCAGTGAAAAGTGTTGGTGACCCCCGCTTTAAAGGCACAT
Source organism: Gouania willdenowi (assembly GCF_900634775.1). Taxonomy (NCBI): domain Eukaryota; kingdom Metazoa; phylum Chordata; class Actinopteri; order Blenniiformes; family Gobiesocidae; genus Gouania; species Gouania willdenowi. Next base: position 8,380,362 of record NC_041045.1, read on the forward strand.
TGTGTAACTTTTAGCCACTAGGGGCACTAGACCTGTAACTTCCATGACCAAGAGTCGAACAGGCAGAAAAATGCTCGCAAAAGCCTTAGCCCAATGAGTATGTCCGAGCCTGTGGTCACGTGACTGCCGTAAAGTGAAACGTTCTCCAGAGCAGGCTTTCTCCAGGTCACGTGACCTGGAGAAAGACGGTCCGTCTCTCGGAGCATTGATACTGTCAAGCGCTGTGTATTGGCCTGAGGAATCATTTAAAATAACTGGTATGTGTCAAAAAGTCTGCGGTGTGCCTTTAAAGGAGTGCAAAAGGCACAATATGTAATTATTTGGAATTTAAAGGCACAAAGATCTGAAAAGATACTTGCAGTTGCAGGCATCGTCCACATATAAAAAACACATTTCTATCCTCTGGTGTACGTGAACACGTATAAAAAGACAAATGCACAGGTCTAACACATGCAAACACCTTTCCCAGCTCCCCTTGTCGTTGCATCCCATGTGGGTCGTTGCATCAGCAGCAACGGGGCCTTTGAGTGTTGTCATGGTGTGAAACATCCCCGTAACCTCGGTGGATTTACCCAGCCCCCCTCTGCTTTGTACAAGCAACACATAGCACCCCGCTACCCACCAGCTGCTTTCCACAGGTGCTGTCAACAGATACAGAAAAGCTGCACACACACATGCACACACTAACACACACACTCAGCCCTCTTCTTGCATGATAAACCCCGGCTCACCTAAGATTTTTGAGCAGGGTCTTCTAACCAACCCCCCCACACACACACACACACCTTCTTACTTTTACAGGCTTCGCAGTCAGCTGGGTCACCCATCGCCTAGCAACCAAACCTGGCGTCATTGTTGTGAGTGACTCATAGGATTCAGCCTTGCACAAACAATTTCAAAAGCAGATGCATTCATAAGCACCAGTATGGAACGATACCGGGCTCTGAACGTAAAGATGCACATGCTAAAGTAAATAGCAACTTTTTGCAACATTTAGCAACAAACCACGTTAAAAAAAAATGTGTGTGAATTAGTTTTGACCAGATTTACAACAATACTTATGAAATTTGTGATATTTTTTTTCTCATGAAAATATAATGTCAATGTTAAATTTAAATGTTAAATCTAAATCTAAATGCTAAATGTTAAATCTAAATGTAAATCTAAATGTTAAATCTAAATCTAAATGTTAAATATTACATTTAAATATACATGTTAAATCTAACTTTAAATGTTAAATATAAGTCTAAATGTTAAATCTAAATGTTGAATCAAAATCTAAATGTCAAAAGTGAAACTAAATATTTAGCTAATATGCAAATTCATGGGAATAAGCGTTTATGTTGGTAATTCCGGTGAATTTGCATATTAGCTAAATATTTAGTTTAATTTGTGACATTTAGATACGTTTAGCTTTAAGATATATATTAGCATTTAGATTTATTATTTAACCTTTAGATTTAGAGTAAACATTGACATTGTTTTTTTACGAGAACAGAAATATCACAAATTTCACAAGTATTGCTGTAAGTCTGGTCAAACGTAACATGCAACATATTAGCAAAATATTTAGTTTCACTCGTGAGATTTAGAGTTGACATTTACATTTAACATTTTTATTTAATATTTAGATTGAGATTAAACATTGTCATTTTATTTTTACCAGAAAAAATAATATCACAAATGGGCTATTGTGGGTAACTCAAACAATGAAGAGTTGATTTAATCAAAATGCGGGACTTGGTGTTTGTTAGAGAACACGTTCTTTATATAAGGACACAATTGCTTCTTAAATTGAATCTCAAATCTCAGTTTCCTGTCTGCTCTGGTTGCTAGGATCCAGAGTGGTTCGTTAGCCTTGATGATTGTCACCTGGAGTGACTGCACACCTATTTATATGGATGCTCAGGCAGTCACTGCCCCTTTAGTTTAGTTCGCTCACTTTTCTTACGTTCCTGTGGCCACACGTTACATACAAAAATCAACCTATATTTGAGTACCTATTTCCCTTATAGTTTATCTAATCTGTACCTAAAAGCAGTGGTTCTCAAACTTTTGTGGCTCAAGTCCCCCCCATGTCCGACAACAAGCTTTTGCTTACAAAGCTATTTAAAAACAACTATAGAGCAGAATGATGGAATGAATGAGTGATAACACACATTTTAAAGTATCTTATTTTGTAAATAAGGTGGAAAAAAACAGTATTTAGTGCAGTGGTTATCAAGAATTTCTGCCAATCTTAAGACTTTTTTTTTCTTTCTAGATTTAGTTTTTGATTATGTTTGAACTCATATAGATATATATATATATATATATATATATATATATATATTTATGTATGTTTACTCCAAAGTGAACATGTTGAAATATTGTTGTTTAAGATTGTGTTGTTTTAATTTAAAAAGAGAATTTAAAAAAAGTAAAAAATCTATTTTAATTTTAACCCTAACCCTAAAAACTCTGAGTGGCTCCTGAATATTAATTTCTATAACTTTCTATCATTTCCAGTCTTATCACGCCTTATTTGGTCAATTTCCACTTTCTTTCTCTCTCAAGTACCACCTGTAGTGCCATTGCATACCCCTCGGGGTACACGTACCCACATTTGAGAAACACTCAACACTCACTTGAGGGTTGTGTGTGGTCTCCAAATGTCATCCTTCCTTCAAGCCAGGTTATGAAAAGAAAATGGGGGCTTGTCCGGGATTTGTGTAAAACATGAGAATGAAGGAGTGAGATAGTACATGAGATGTGTCCATCAAGGTTTCTCAACGTATGTCTGCAAACCGAAAGTGGGACACATACCTGGTTAAAAATAAGTACCCTTGAGATTTTATTTTGAAGGAGGAATTCTTGAAGATGAACTAAACCCCAAGTTTGTAACTGACGTGCGTGTAGGCTGGAATTTCACATATATCAAGATTTGGACAAGACTCAATCAACAACACTACTTCATATCCAAATAAAAACGATTTCAGCAGAAAAAAAAAAGCATTTTTGGGGATAACTAACTCTATAATCCGAGCCTGAAAGTTAAAGGCTACTTCCTGATTGTTAATTATCACTTTAATGTGCATGATTCATTAGCATGGCTTGTACAAATGTGCTTTTCAACTCATTTACTTCTTAATTCCTCTTTGTAAATCTTTAGTTTTACTAAAGTTGATCTGCAATTCCAACTGGTCTTCGGTTATTACTAATAATATGAAGAAGAAGCACTTAGCCGTAGCCGCAATGTGTCTAAAGAGTGTTTCTTCCTATCTGCTCCTGTTTGTGATCACCATTACTTCTTCTCTGTGTGTGGTTGTGTATCCTCGTAGATCGAAAAGCATGTCCACCAGGTTTATTTCATTGCATGCGATTGTAAACGATAGGGATCAGTTCACGTTTCAGCTCTTGCTCGGTAGATAAATATCACGAGGTGTGCGTGCGAACGTGTGTGTTTTTGTGTTTTACAGCGCAGACAGGCAGGTAAACATCATCGGCAGCCCTCCATCCTTCTCCGCTCAGATACCGTCTTTCATCTTGTTGACTTCACCTAAGCCTCCAGATTGTATTTTGACAGTGCTGATCACGGTGGAGCATTCCTGGAATCCAACACCAGACATGCAACGGCGGCTCTATTAAGGAAGTGGTAGTGGAGGAGAATAAAAACAGTCAAAGAAAGAAGATTTCAGTAAAATACTTTTTTCATACATCACATCTCCATTTGTTCTAAGAACCCCAACAACATAGTGTTTGAGGTTTCTTTTCCCAAACTTGCCTGTTTTCTGGAGTTTCAGCCTCTGAAAAGTCGCTTTCAGAGCGCTCCTAAAAACGAGCTGTGTTTTGGGCCTTCATGCTTATGCATGATTGAGCGTAAACACACACACTGATTCATCCTGTGTGTGTGTTTATCACAACAGCAGCAGCAGTAAATCATTAACAGTCTTCCTTCTCCTCCACACCTCTACTGACCACAGAAATAGTCCATTTAAGACGATACTCCATTGTTTCGTCCGACCGCTGCATTGCATTGGGTCACAAACACGTCAGATCCTCCCATAAAAGGTGATACGAAGCGGTATAACGGCTACTAAAAATGGAACTAATTGTGAGCGCTTTATACTGGATTATCTATACTGAACATAAAGTTATTAACTGTAATATCAACCTGCGCTTTCATAATACTGCCCCTATAAAAATCATTTTTACTGGTTAGTGAAATTTCTGTCTGCTTTAACTGAGGACAAAAAAAGCAATGGAAGAGAGACACCAGTAAAGTGTAGGCTAATGTGTTGCCAAGGCTGAAGAGACATGCCTCAGATGGGAAAGATAAGATAGGAATCCCTGGCAGTTGTTGCAAATGTAGTAACCAGGGAGCTTCACGTAATAATCTATGTCTGACAAAGATGGCAATGACAGAAGCTAACATTATTCAAACTAAGCAGGGGAAATGAATAGGGTTGGTCAGAAAAAAAAGAATGTTTTTGATGTATTCTGCTGGAGATGGAACGTAAGGACCCATTTGGAAGCCTCTTATCCAAAAGTAAAGAGTTTTGATGCTTGCGTCCACAAAGCATTCTCTCCTCCTCCTCCTCCTCTACCTTGCCCACTTACTTGCTGCTTTCCGCCCTCATTTCTTTTCTCCTGCCTAGTTCTAGTCTATTCGCTCCTCATCCATCCACTTCAACTCCCATCTTTGCTCTTTCTTCCATCCTCATCTTCTCCTCCCTGGCCTCTTTCACTCTCGTTGTGCCACCCCATTTCTTTTTCTTTCTCTTCCTTTGATATGCCTGTTGCTGATCCATCAGGCAGGCTCTCTGAGTGTTCCCACTCGTTTCTCACACTGAGTGAAGGCTCTCTCTCTCTGGCTGGAAGGGGAAGGTAGCCTCTACACTAGTAGGACAGTGGCCAGTTATTAATTACTCCCCAATTCCTCATCTGTCTGCCGAGGGAAGTAATTACATCTCGGGCCTGCTTCTCTCGACTCACAAATGACGCGATAACCAGGAAGCCAAATTACTCCTCGCTGATGAGACAATCATTGAGCAAGAGAAAGCCGGCGTACGGATTCTTTAGTGCCTGTGTGATTCAGCCATTGGGGTAATGGTACCTTGATTCAGGTTTGGATGTTTACCCCTCCCCCCGATGCATTTGCAGGGCGTTTCCAATTTCCACCTTGCAAAACACTTGAAGATGGGCTGAGAAAGATAGGCAGGGTTTTAAATGATTCTTTTCTTTCTTGCACCAACGATGAGAGTGCAATCTCGGGGAGGTTCCAGCTCCAATCAACATTGTGCAGCTGCAGTGGAGCAATGATGGAAGAGAGGCATTAGCAACGAATCTTTGTCTGCCATGGAAGACAGAGGAAAAGAAAGGGTGGAACAACAAATAAAGATTATTTTCTTTACTTGGGGAAAAGTAATTTATTGGTAGCTTGGGACTTACAAAGGTGTGAGTGGATATTTTTTTTGTGTGTTTTTTCAATATTTTACGACTTCTCAACTGATTTTAAAACGGGCAAAAACAAACCTGATCACTTCTTTTTGCATTATGAAGCCTATATTTCCTCTTCTCTATAAGGGCCCTGTTGAGGCCGAATCAAGATATCTCCAAACACCATTCTCCCTCTCTGCTTTCCTTCCCGGCTGTCAAACTGCAGTTTAAATGGAGCAGAAGAACCAGCAGGCTAGTGCAGCTCTCTATATTGTATTTCAGTACCTGTCAAGTGCTTATTGATTGGCTGTGGTGGATTAGGAGTGCTGGATAGCTGCAGAGAGTGTGTGAGTGAGAAGTATATATTGTGTATGTACATATTTATTAACATGACGGCTCATGTGGGCATTTGGAAACACACGAGGGGTGTGTGAAATCTCAAATCACACCATGTAATCCACTGCATGACTTGGATTTTGACTTTCCCATCAGCCCTTGCTAACTTCTTCTTTTTTTTTTTGTTTTTTGCCTCGTTGTCCAGAATGATTTGGATCCTAATAGTCTTTTTACAGCCGCTGGCTAATGTTGCCATGGGGGAATGTAACAGGACCATAACGAGACAATCCCATCTTATATGCAGGGGATATGAGGGAGTATTTGTCTGCTTCAGTAGTGACAGGAGCAATCTGTACAGTGGGGCAGTTCCAATGAAGAGTCCAACGAAGGAAGGGGGGTCGGGGGTGCTTAGTGTATTCAGGATTATGGTGCAGGAGCCCATTGAAAATCTAATGGACTAGTCACATCAAATAGACTCGGTGGGAGCATGCTCAGATGAATACATGTATGCCACTGTGCACACACACACTTTCACGCAGACAGAGAAGCTATTACCATCAAGAGTTGGGTCATTACTCTCTGTCCAGTATGCCAGCTCATGTGTGTATCGAGGTGTGTGGCCCAAGCTTAATGTCTGCAGTCTCAAAGGGGTCTGAGTACAGTACGGTCCTCCTGCATAATTACTACAAGCCTCTTTCTGTGAAACAGGAAGGTAATAAAAAAAAAAACGGGCAATATTGCATTGTGCATATTATCCCGTTATGAGGTGAGGCGCCTGGAAACATGTCAGGTGGTTATTTAATAGACCTCCAACGAAAGCACTGTGGGAAAGCTGGGGCTGGTTCATGAGAATAAGCTTCCATGAGCTTCTTCAAAATAATATAAAACAAAATTATTTTAGTCTCGTCGGATTTACTGGATTTCTTTTTTTTCAGACAATGATCCACGTTTCCAGGGAGTTACCTTCAACACCCAAACTGGTTTGACTTTAGTCACTCAAACTAATCTACTTACGTATTACATGGATACAATTATTTCGTTACACCTTTTAATTCCTTGCAAAGGCAAGAAAATTATGCCACAATTTATAAAAATGTATTGTAATATTGTAGGACAGTTGCCCACTGGTCATTTGCCAACCGCAAAATTTGAAAAAAGGGACAATTGCCAGCCACTTATAATAAAAAATGTACTTACCCTAACCTGGTTTTACTTTATACACTATGTAAGTGGTGACAAAGTCCTTTTTTTTTTTTTTTTGAAGGCATTCAGAATTGTTACTTTATAACAGTGACCTTAAAAAGCAGGGGTGCTGTAACTTTTAGAAACACTGGCATATATTTTACTCTATTTTTAAAATATTTATCCAGTCATTTCAGTTACACTGTAAAATTCAATAAGTTGACTTTACTTAAAAAAAATATGCAAACTTGCTGCCTTAAAAAAACTAATTTTTGTTGACTTAAGTTAATTAGATTTGATTAACTTATTTATTGTCAGTTAACAATACTCAAATGAACCTAAATAATTGAATTATTATAACTTAGTAATTTTGAGTTAACAGTACTCAATTTAACTTGAATAATTGGATTGTAATAACTTGTTTATTTTGAGTTAACAGTACTCAATTTAACTTGAATAATTGGATTCTAATAACTTGTTTATTTTGAGTTAACAGTACTCAATTTAACTTGAATAATTGGATTGTAATAACTTGTTTATTTTGAGTTTACAGTACTCAATTTAACTTGAATAATTGGATTGCAATAACTTGTTTATTTTGAGTTTACAGCACTCAAATTAACTTAAATAAATTAGATTAAAGTAACTTATTTATTGTGGGCTTTCAGTACTCAAGTGATAGCTTAGTTCTTTTAAGTTTTTCTCCATCAAATTCAGCTGTTGAAATAAAACAATTCTATAATAGAATGAGAATAGAGCAGGATATAAAAACTCAAGAACAATGAATGGAATAAAAATCAATGGATTAACAGTGGGTTTAAAATTTATTTTCAAATGCTCAACAATGCATTTAACAAGACACATGGCACTAAACTGTTCTTTATGCTCGTTATGAAGGCAAAAATCACCAAATGTACTACATCATTTGAATTAAACATTAGCTCAAACAATTAAACTAAAATCTTTTAGTTACCTTGTAACATGCTGTAGCTTTGGACAAAAAAGAAAAAAAAAAGTTCTCTATGCAGAATATAAAATAATCATGTTGATGAAACAGTTAAAAGAAACATTATTTTCAGAGCAAATCTCAGAGAATCTTTATAAAATAATATTTCTTACTTCAGTAAGTTAGGTTTATGTTTGGTGCCTGTACTTTTAAGTAATAATCTGAAACCCAATGACAAAAGCACATTAACAAAAATAAATTCCTGTTTGTCCGCTCTTCAAAATAAAAACAAATCAAGACTGAAACCACAATTAACACTGGTTTCATCTTTTGGGCAACATTGATAAAACAAATAACACTTTTTCAAACAATACAAATATATTTGAAATTCAAATTTAACTTCAACATTATACCTAGAACATAACTTTAAACTTTAAACACGGAAAGTTAGAACTTTTTAATAGGAATAAGAACAATATTCTTACTAACAGTAAGTTTTGGCACTGTATGAACTGGTCTACATCAGTAGTTTATTTTTCAAACCTAGCAATTTTGGGGGGAGGGCTTTGCTTGCCAATCCAAGCATGACGGCTTGAATGAACGTGAACGTGTTTGCCATGCATTTTGGGTAATCTAAGTGAAGGGCATATATAAGCCCAAAGATGAGGCAGACTGCCTGGGGAAAGTCCCTAATATTGTCCATGACAGTACCTCCCTCAATGATGATGGCATTGGAAATGGGTTGGAAGTGCACTGTATTTAGAAGCTGTTGCTGAGGATCTTCACTGACAACTGTCAGCACCCCAACTGTCACTGAGGCGAGTACCTCTTCTTTAGTTGTATCCTGCAAAAGAAGCACACACACATGTTTTCAATCTGGTCTTCTTCTAGGGTAAAAATCCCCTGGTGCAAATAATTGATATTGTATTTTAATTCTGTAGACTGGCTTGTACCCCCTTGTGACGCAATTTGAAACCTATTTTGAAATATGTTTTAAATAATGTAGCATCATCTATTGAATGCAACATTACACAACAACTAAGTGCTACCATGTTTAATTATAAGATTACAATTTCTCTTTGCTGACACATTCATTAAAAGCAATGTACAACACAAGGTGTGTCCAGTAGTAAAAGCAAACATTAAAATAAAATAGGCTATATTTCCAAAATACACAGGAAAATCATTTTTTTCTAATTCAGTTACTTTTCCAGGAATTTCATGATGGTGGGTCCACAGTTAATTACATTTGTACTACAAACCAGTTTACTCGGGATTCTGATCAGTTTTGAGTGAAATCATAATCAACCTGATTCTGATCAACTGAAAATAATTATATTTTAAATAAAATGTGATTTGACAATACATTCAGATCAATATGTTTCATTCTTTCAATATGTTACTTACATAGCAAGTCTTGTACACTTCACTGGAGTCATCACCAAGTAGAATAGGAAGGCCTTTGAGGACAACAGAACCAAGTGCTGTCACATCTGGCGACTAAAAATACACAGAACAGACAAATTAAGAACTTCTAGCATTTTGAGGATGTGGGGGGAATACAGTGTGTTGATATACTGTTCTGTATTTACTCAGTGCATGCTTATCTTAGAGATAGGGCTTTAATTTTACTAGTATAATTGTTCATATATAAACATCCCACTTTCCCTGTAAACATTTTGTGTTAATACAAAATCAACATTTTAATTAAATGTAAAATGAAATGCCCCAGTGCAAGCATTAAGCAGAAAAAGCACTCACTTGAAATGGACAAACAACCATATGGTGGTACTTTTTTGTTACTAAGAATGACATAAAATCCTGTTGGATGAGTAGTCCCCAACTGGTATAGGTAGCGAAAAATGATTTTAAAGAGCACATTTAAACTGTTGAAGTGATTAAGTCAGTGTACTCATGGATACATATCATTGGTCACATGTCTTGCTTGCTCTTCACAGCAGCATGTAGACAGCGTGACTTGTATGTGACAGAGGCCTACGGTGCATTGCCGCCACCCATTATAATGGAGTGTAATTTACTCGAAATCTGAAAAAGCACAACAGGACTCTTACCATCCAGTTTATGTGGCACAACAAGTCGGTCAGTTTTTGTCCTGACATTCCTTTTTTGGATCTGAAAAGTTCAATGAAGCGTGGGGTATGTTGGTCTAGTGCTTTGTAAAAGTCTCCTTCAAGATTCTTACTTGTGATGCGATTAAACTCAGCAACAACCTGAAAAATGGATAGGGGAGGGAGGGAGAGGGATAGCAACATTAAGCTTGCCATCAATCAATTTATATTGTAGCAAATCTAAGAACTTAACATATGAAACAATGGTGAATAATACATAACTACTTATAATATTACACAAATAACATTACTTCACATAATGCTAATAAAATCATTTTACTAATTTGTATAGTGCAAGAGTTATTTTTTCATGAAGATAATGTCCGTGTATGGTATCCATGTTTTAAGCGGTAATGCTTTAGCAAGTAGCCTTGCTTTTCAGTAATAAATGTGCAGTACTTACAAGTCCACTGCATCAGATAATACTGCTCTGGTTGACCTGGAAAGACAAGATAATTTTAGCATTGCGCACATGTAAATAATAATAATAAAGTTCAAATTTTACTTTACTGCCATAAATTAAAATGTGCAGTTATTTTATATATATATGTATATACAGATTTTTTTAAATCACAAACTAAAAGGTGAAATCATTTTTTTTTTTTAAATTAATGTAATTGATTATTTTTGAACAAATGGACAATAAAATATATAATCCAACTGTAGTGGTGTTATTTTATGTCTATTACCCCAACCCATGAAACAAATACAAATATTGAATGATATACCTTTAATTGCTGAGACTGGGTAATGGGTGAACAGTTGACCCTCTGCTTCAGCCTGAATGGGGGACTGTGAAAAAGAATATCCAATTAAGGCAATAATTTCAAATATATACCCATACATGACTAACCTTCAACAAATCACTGTCATAACTGTGTCCAAATATTAGAGATATGTATTTTATAGCTTTTTTTATATTGAATTGCTCATTTTAGTATAGTGCTTTTGCCATTTCACAGAGCAGCACGAATGCAGTTAGACACATTCTGAGTGTGCCCTAATCCAGACCTTCCCCTAAACAAGACATACTACAGAACTCATTCACACGTGCTGTCCCTGAGAGGAGTAAAAGACAAAACAAGCTTAACACTGGTTTACACTATACAACTGCAATATAAAATCCTGAGAGAATTTAATTATTCAAGTCACCAATTCTTTTTAAAAAGGTGAAAATGTAATCTAAGACGGTACATTGCAATCCAATAAGAAACTTTTTCAACACAAAATTATAAACACAGAACTAGGCATCAATATGGTGCCACTAATAATCTATTGCAGGAGATTATATACAGATTTTCATAATTTCTATCACTCTATATTAATAACTGAGTTTAGTGATAAAAATGTAATGATATAGAATAAAGTATATATAAAGATAATAAAGATATAAACTAAAATATTCTGTAAACGTCAATAAAATACCTCAAACGTTAAAATCAAGATTGTTCACTAATGCACAAAAAACACTTAATGCACATGATGTGTCCTATATTATATAACTCAAAGTTAGTAATAATAATATTTTTTTCTCGTGTGCCATGGTTTATTTTTTGTAGCTATCCTAAATCGTAAAAATGTGTTTTATTTAGTAAATTAAAAATGTGTATAATTTAAACCTAATAAAATAAAATAAATGGTTGATAATTTTATTCATTTAATGATAATTGTTTAATAATAATAATTGTATTTTTCTCAATCATGTTATTTTTTTTAGTGTAATAATTTAACTTGTAATCACATTTCGATTAATTGCACAGCCCTACTAGAAAGAATGAGAACAGCTCCAAATATAGCTTCAAATTTTCAGTGCAGGTTGATCAGACGGGGGTAGCAGTATATACGGAGAAAATCACGTGCAAGTAGAAATGACACGTGCGCAGAGCAGCAGCTGCTGCAGCGCACATCCAATTAAGGTCATGCACTGGACCCAATAAGGTCCGTGTATTTCACGGCCATCCGTATTTCGTTTACAAATAAAACACTCTCTCTCTCACTTGTGTCAAAGCGGGACAACGTCTCAATTTGCGGGACGTGTGAAAAGCACTAAAAATGCGGGACTGTCCCGCGCAAAGCGGGACATCTGGTCACCCTACACACAGTTTGCTATCACACAACCACAAGAGGAGAGAGGAAAAAAGAGGAAAAAATGTACTTACCAAAGTGAACTCAACACAAGTACTCCCACAACGGCGACGATAAATTCAAAATGCGCGCCGCTCACCACTCTCTGAGCATCCAAGATGGCCGTTTGCATGTACGGGAATGTTCTGGAAAGCGCGAAGTTGACGAGGCAGATCTGCGCATGTCTGAAAGAACCCGCAAAGGACACTGGGTACAATTAATTATTTTTTCTAATTTGACTTAACTAGGATACATTAAGTTAAGCAAGTTCTTCAACTCCAAATTACTGCTTACTTATTTAAAACTAGTGTTCATAACAAGTTGATGAAAACTGAGTTTGGTTCACTTATCATATTTAATTAATTTGAATGTTAGCATTTACAGTGTACTTGTTCCCTTCCTGATATTGATTTTCTTAGTGCTGTGCATTTCCACTTTAATATGTCAGATATTAAAGGTAAATAGGTGCTTAGATAAGTAGATGTACATGCTTGTAATTATGATATTGTGAAATGCACATGGGATCCAATGATTGTATTGCTTACATTCCACAGCAAAATACCAGATTCTGAAAAATGTAAAGATAACTTAAAGATCATCTAATTGTTTATCAAGTCATTTTTCATGCAGGTATTTTTGCACTCATGACCTTCGACAGATTCCCACAATGCAACTTGTAAAATTCACTTGTTTAGTGGATTTATCCTCACAACATGATAAAAGTTGATAGTATTGTAACAACCAACTGCTGTTACTGGCTGTGTTTAGAGTCCGTGTGAAGGTTTTTTATATTAATCGATTACTATTCATGAGCATGTATCTCAAAGAGTCACATTATGTTTTAAGTTAGAGGACATTCATCCGTGCCGAGTCCCCAGGCCTTGCTGGGAAAACACATGACATGCCTTCTGGCATGGCACACACACAAGTCTGTGTTTCCTCCCTCCACCAGTCATTCAATGGAAGTCATCCTTGATTAACCCCTGCTGAATGACTCTAATTAGAGCCAATTAGCCTGGGCACAATGAGATGCTCTCCATTCAGATGAACGTGCTGGAGAAGTGGAAGGACGGATGGATTGGAGGATGGTGTCGGGTCGAAGTGGAGGTGTGGAGAGCCTGGGACGTGCCCGATGATTGAGGGATAGAGGCGCTCAGGGGGTGGAGGGAGAAGGTTGAGAGAGGAATAATGAGAGGATGAAAGGGTGGGGGGGGGGGGCGTGTTTGGGGATGTCTGAATCTGGCACATCCAAGATGGTTCAATGACTGCGTAGCGTAGAGTGGCTTTGGATAAACACCAGAAACGAACGCAGCACAACGAGAACATGTCACTGAGCTCCATCCCTACAGTACTGTATATCCGTAGGGTAGTTCTCTTCTAACCTGGGGCTTTCATTTCAGACATAGATTTAAAATATCTTTTTAATAGATTAGACCAATTCCATAACATTCATTTACCTTCTGACCCAGTGGTTCCCAAACTTTTTACTGTCCCGTACCCTTTCAGATGTTTCTACAAACTTAAAAAAAAAAACCGTATCAATAATGTAATGTTAAATATAGTGTATCCCTACAGTGGAATCTGTCTCTGAATTTGACCTGTTTAGAAATAATATATAATAAACATGAAAAATAAAAATCTTGAAGTACACAATAAAACTGCGGGCTACTGGCATTATTTTGTGAGACAAAATCTCTCTTTTTTATCGCTCTGAAACTGGGAAATACAACTTACTACAACATCAATGAGAACCGTGAGGTTGAGGGGATACACATAACTCTGCAATGTTGGCTGAACTTGTTCTATATTTTGCTTTTATGTTTGTCAAAGCTAAAAACCTACTTTCACACAAGTACGTGGTGGCAAAGAGCATCAAAGTCTTGATAGCATGTTTGGTTAGCTCAAAGCAATGTAGCTCTCGTCATATTAGCCTTTTTTTTTTTTTTTTGATGAGATTGTTTCTCTGTCACCAAGGGTAGTCCTGACTGCTGGTTCATATATATTCTAGTTTCCAATTTTTTAGTTTTTATTCACGTACCCTCTATCACAATTTGTGTAACCCTGGTGGTACCAGTGTTGGGAACCTTACTTTAAAAAAGTAATTAGTTATAGTTACTCACTACTTGTTCCAAAAAGTAACGGCGTTAGTAACTGAATTACTCTATAATAAAAGTAACTCATTACCAAGGAAAGTAACTATTTGCGTTACTGTTAATAAAAAAAAAGTTGCTATATGTCAAAGAATTCAGATTTTTTAGATGCGTGTGTCGTGAGGTGCTTCATTAAATTAGAGTTGCTTACAACGGATGTGGACAAAGTCTTCACTCCTGGATATAATGTACACTACACATGCACGTTCTAGCCTTTGACCACAATTAATATAAAGTAGTGTTTGTATCGCCACCTTAAAAATGACAACTTTTCATCAGACTGCTCCACGCTCACCATCTCTGCTGATTCATCAAATCTGCAGTGCGTGTGTGTGTGTGTGTGTGCGTGTGTGTCACGTGTGCTGGCACGTCGCCTTAGCCGATCATAATCTCTCACCTTGTTTTTAACCCGCCTCCTCTTGCTGGCACATGTGTAAAAACACTGGCTCTGATTGGCTACCATGAAACATGACACCGCCTTAGCCAATCATAATCGCTCACCTTGTTTTTAACCCGCCTCCTCACGACAGCTGTGTGTGAAGCCGGGGATGCTTTCGGATAAAAGTTTACTCAATCAATACATGCAACGCACCGCATTTAACATTCAGTAACGATAACGGCGTAGTAACGGCATAAAAAGTAATTAGTTCGATTACCCCGTTACTGAAAAACAAACGCCGTTATTCCAAACACTGGGTGGTACCCATTCCTAACTTTGGGAACCTAAGTTCTGACTAGCTTATTTCTGTTGGTGCCAACTTCAGTTTCTCAATGGGTGCTAGGTGGGGGTACACCCTGGACATCGCAGGGCAAACACAAACAGGTAATTTGGAGACACTGATAAATGTACATGTGTTTGGATGGTGTGAGGAAACCAAAACTACCCAAAGAGAACCCACGCAAGCACAGCGAAAACATCCATCCAGTACAAGATCTGTATTAGGGTTATGAGTTGTACTTGTGAGCACAGTTGGCATTGTGATGACTTTTGGAAGTCAAAAAAAAAAAAAAAATTCCAATAAAATCCACTAATAACCCATTACCGGCCTTGATGCTTTGTTTTTGTACCCCTTGCTCACACCTTCGCTGCTAGCCATACCGAACCTTCAAAGGCCGACTACACACCCGTGCCAACATTCCTCATCTGCCCTCAGCTATCAACCAGCAGCAGGGGTGGAGAGGGCAGTCTGAAGAGCCCACTCAGCCTGCCCGGTGATTGCCTCCGTCTATCATCAGCCAGAAGATTTCTATTATTGTAGATGGATGATTGGTCTGGCGAGAGCTGCCGGCCTGGCAAAGTAAGCTCATTTTCAAGCAGTTTGATGCCCTACTGTAGGAGGGGAGGGGCCGAGGGTGCAACAAATTGAAAATGGGAATTTGGTGATTTGGTGTTGAAATAATGGAGCGGAAATGGTCATAATGACCAGGGATGCTGAATGAAGCTGGGAGCATTATGCACGGTGGAAAAATTGTTAATGTAGAACGCCTCCATTTCCGACAACAATTTAGCCAGTAATAGGGTGCACTTTCCTGATAGATAAACAGGCGCCTGCATTCAGAAATAGAAGTTTGTTTACTGTTTACGTAGCCATGATCTTGTCTCCATCTGAACCGTGTGCTTTTTTGATCAATGAATGGAACAAATGACGAGCGGCACACATTTATCCCCATCAGCCCTTGATTGTCTGCAAACCGACAAATGGATAATGTTTGACGGCAGTGATTCACGCAAAGAAAAGGAACGCAGTTGGAAAACAACACAAACACAACATTATATATAAAACGGGTGCAATGATGAATCGAGCAGGTGGTTTATTAAGTGAACCAAAAATAAGTCAGCTATGCATGATGCCTTGTAAATCAGTCATTTGTAAATCATCAAGTCATGGAAAACCGGCCGCGTGTTGTTCCGACAGTGAGAGAGACAAAAATGTCACGGAATAAAATAGATTTTATTCCGTGACATTTTTAAGCGCCTTATGCTAACTGAATGGACCAATTGGATCACGTAAACACGGACCACCAATTAACTTAAATGTTTAATAGAAGAATGATGAATAAGCGTTAAAGAAGCACGGACAATCGCCAGTTGCGGAGCATCTCTGACCGCTGTCAAAATCTGCGATGTTTCAGCACCAAAGCCATACATTACAAACCAACACAAATAAATATAGCCTATAATAAAAAAAGTAAGTATTTAGATTCACTACTAATTCCAAATAACAGATGCACATCCAGTCAATTGTCCTTTGTACGTTTCCAGCCAAGCCTCTTTGGTACATCATGCTAAAGTCTCTATAATTTGTTGAAACCAAGCACGTGACTATCATATGACAATCTTTAAAGTTGTTGTTCTGCAGTAAATCAAATTACCACAACTTATTTCAGTACTGAATATGACTATTTAAAGATACTTCATGGACCATTTTGGCTACATTGGCTTTACTTTGTGTCTGCCCTGAGGTCAGCTCACTCTGATACTGAAACTTCGGATTCTGCAACCTGCAACCTGAATCGATGGTCTTAAGGGAATTTACAGTATCTGACTACATGGCCTCTGCACTTGGGGGATTGGAGAAGTACAGAGGAAATGCAACCCTACATGGTTTTTATACATTATTGATCTGTGCAGCCAGAACTTTGAGAGGGTGTTTGGCTAAACAGTGACAACCCTTGTATTATGTTTATGATGATAATGCCTTTGTAGCAAGGGGGAGGGAGAGGATTGATTTCAAGAAATTTGACAAATTTGCATCAATTCTTGAACATATGGATGTAAGTTTCTCAGTTTATGCAAAGGTATCACAAAACTCTCATGTTAGACATTGCCAAATATCTGTATTTGTTCGAAGCACTCCTCTCCGGTCTAGAGCCCGTCAAAGGTCTTTATTTTATTTTTTTTCATCCACTTGTAACAATGTCGGCATTGCCCTGTCTTGTTCTGTACAGGCGTGAAATAAGGTGTGGCGTCATTGCTCATAACCCAATGTAAGCACTGAAATCTTTTAGCTGCGGGCAAATGAGCCAGGTGGGAAAGAGTTGTCAGCGCTAGCATGTTGCGTCTTGACATGCCATTATAGATTTTACTCTTTACTGTCATCACAAATCAAGGAAAAAGGCTTTGCTCCAAAACACATACTCGTCTGTCTAGTTGCTGCATAACTGCTTATTTTTCATGCCACAATCATCTTCAAATTGTGTTGACAACACCATTAAAGTGGCAGTGACACCCCCACTTTGCTGAACAAGGGGAGAGTTTGTTACCTTTGTTCACTTTTGACCTATCCAAGATCAGTTGAAGGGGGATCCGCTGCTGCTTTCCCTGTAGCACTTTATAATACAGCACGTGTCTTACCGGGGAACTACCGCTCTCTTACCAGGGAACTCCGAGGAACTGGAAACTTCTGCTGTCTTACCCGAGAACTACGGCTGTCTTATGGTGAAACTTCTGCAGTCTTACCGGAGAACTACCGCTGTCTTACGGTGAAACTTCTGCTGTCTTACCGGAGAACTACCGCTGTCTTACGGTGAAACTTCTGCTGTCTTACCGGAGAACTACCGCTGTCTTACGGTGAAACTTCTGCTGTCTTACCGGAGAACTACCGCTGTCTTACGGTGAAACTTCTGCTGTCTTACCGGAGAACTACCGCTGTCTTACGGTGAAACTTCTGCTGTCTTACCGGGGAACTCCTGGTGTATTACACATTAAACTTAGTGTCACTTCTAAAATCGGTAGTGATTAAAGGGGTAGGATTAAATACGTTGACACTTCTTCCTGCTCCTTTTTCACACATGTAAGTTGAGAAGTTAAAGTGTTGATGGATCACATCAACGGTATATTTCTGCTCTTGTAATTCATCATTTTCTGCTTTTTGTTTTCTAAACTGTTGTTCTTTTATCATTTTACACCAGTCAACCAATAACTTGTATTGTTTCCTAAAAATAATCAAACCTTTTCCTTCTTTTTGTTCATTTCAATCACTTTTAGGCTGATACCAAACAGGTTTTAAACGATATTAAGCCACTGTGTAAATTGAGCAGTGACGATACCATCTGAATGTTTGTACTTTTCTACTTTGTAAATGAGCCTAAGTAATTCAAATGAAATAATTGGGCTATTTACGTATCAGTCAACAGCTACTGCTGTTCAATTATCACCCCTGACAGTCTGAATGTAATATATCCCATTTGCATAGATTCCCTGTGAGGATTGGTTTCCAACACGCGGCCCCTTCCTCATTGAATTCAGCTTCAAACCTGTGAATCCAGTGCTCGCTAAGCCCTAACACTGATCGCTGATGCGGTGGGTGTGCTGTCAATATTGGCCCATTCACTGTGAGTGAGCAAATCTCCCCTTGACATGGCCAGCCATGCGAGTAATAGCTAGGATTTAGATAGGAAAGTACACATATGAATATACAAACCGGGGCGGTTTGAGGCGCCAGCTGAGGGAAATGACTTGGACCTCAGATGCGTGTGTGCAGCGACAGCGTGCACAGAAACAAGATTGACTGGGAGCTCGGACATGAAAAGACTCATTCATCGTCAGTGACCCTGATGCCGGACGTCACTTTTACATTTGAATCCATCAAAGTAATTTAGCCTCGTGTTCGGTTTCATGTGAACGGATGAAAAATCAGCAGCAAGATTAACCTCTTCAATAACAGACTGTGGGTGCACCTGTAAATACAGAAACACTATGATAATGTGTCTTATTTTGAAAGAATCAAGGTCATCTTTTTTATCCTGACTGCAGTTGCCATAGCTTCCACTGAGAAGTCACCATGCACTTAATTTGAAACAGTGCACGGTTTATGATGGTATAGATGGAAAACCATAACCTGCATTTTTGGTACTGATGTGATATCATCTAACGCAGTGGTTCTCCAAATTTTTTGGGCTCGCGTACCCCATTCCTGAATCCAAAATTATGTATTTTTGTAAATAAGTGGAATTAAACAGTATTTAGCGCAGACACTTTTTTCTTCTAGAATTAGTTTTTCATCATGTTTGTTTTACTGTGTTACAAATACAAAGCATAACCAGCTCGGTTATACAGTGCCTTTTATTTTAAATAGATATATATTTGAGAAAGTTAAAGTATAGTTTTATTCATTTATTTTTTTTCCTTTCATGAAAATGCAAACCAACATAGATTATGACATCAAATAATATCACAGTCCAAATGAAACATTTCCATGATTGGAACAGAGCTAGACATTTCAGGTGACCCCTTTTAAAATTCCAGACGACCCCACATGGGGTCATGACCCCAAGCTTGAAAAACACTCATTTAGTGCCTCCAGAATAGAGTTTTTATCATTTCTGGTCATCACCCACCAGGTGTGGGACCAAGACTGACCTTTGTATTTTCAATTCATGTTAATCAAGATCATTTCCATCATCATTATTATAATTATCATTTTTAACAAAAAAATAAACATTATAAAACCCATATTTTTCATGCTCACATTTGTTAATTTTCCACTCTCTCACTCAAGTACCCCCTGTAGTGCCATGGCTTACCCCCAGGGGTACACATACCCCCATTTGAGAAACACTGATTGTGAAGAAAGACGAGGAACTCTCGCTACTTTTCTATTACATATTTTGACATAATAAAGCGATATTTCTAAATGTCGACAAAGTATAATTGCGCTTTGAACGTGTTTCCATTGAACGTTGTTTTGGAGCCTCGTAACTCCCGTGAAATCTCACCCTGTGAGACTTTGCCGCAGGAAGACGGACGCTCCAAACCACCTTATATCACTCCATATTCCTTTGTTGTTTCACGTCTAATGGGGCACTAACAATTTTTAAGTTTATTGCTAAGAAATGTCACGTTTTCTTGGGGAGAAGTGGTCGTGTGACCATGTACGTCATGTACTGTGATGTGTATTTGCGACACATTTTAATACTGAAACGTCTGAAATTCCTCCTCATCAAGGCTTAAAAACATTTTAGTGATATTTGAGTGTTTTTTCGTAATTCAGGTGTTTCCTTTGTCAGTGTTTTATATTTAGATTTTGTGCATTTCCAAGGCTAATGGAAACGCAGCTTCAGAGAAAACAGGCTCGGATTAGACCTTATTTGTTGCACTTTTCCACCGCCTCATCCTAATGTGTACAATCAAGTCTCTCCGACGCACACTCGTCACCGCCTAATTGGCTCTCAGCAGCTGGCCCCCATGGCCTCCTCCTTGGCTGTATTTCCACTCACCATTTCTCCCAGTTTGGGAAGCCACTGCGCCACATCACCCAGCTGAGAGAGCACTTTCTCCCGCACCCTCCCCCCCACTTTTTCCTTGCAGCTATCTCATGCGGGAAGGAGTTTGCACCCCAGACAGCCCCGAGCACTCATTATTGCTTTTCTCAGTGGGCCTCTTCTAGCTCTGAAAATCCTCCTCTTACAACCTTTCTCACCCTTTTCCTCTTCCTCTTGTTCTTCTTCTTCTTCTTCTTCTTCTTCTTCTTCTCCGCCATAGAGAAGACATGAAGATATTTAGGATTCTCTGCTTTCAGCTTCTTGGCCACATGTGCCACGCATACAGCCGACACATGGACACATTTCCATTTCTTATCTTTATTCAAACAGGCCCATCAATCATGGGAAATGTCCTGTTTCTGGGATGATTACAGGGCGAAAGGCAAATTTCATGACAGAAATTTGCTTGATTTTTGGTTTCTCAATTTAAAAAGGTTGTCATAAGGAGGGAAATACTTGAGTTGAATCCCATCAGGGCACCAGGACATCACGTTACAGAAAATGAGTCAAAACGAAGCAACGTAGCATCGCTCAGTCAGAATCCCTCGGTTACAGCAGAATAATAGAAACAGAGGCCAGCTGGGAAGTGTGTTGTTGCAAACGTCAGGCGCTATTTTCCAATTCAAATTGACTCGTTCCACCAAATGTAGAACCACAGCAGTGCATTTTTCAAAAGAAATTGTGCGTAAACTATTTTCAAAAACCCACATTGGGCTTCATCAAAGGAGAACAGTAAATACTTGTTTGTTTGCAGTGCAGAAAAGCTGTGGTAACAAGCTCAGTGTCAGTGTTACAATAATGTAGTATGGCTGCAATGATTAGTCAACAGAATCATTTCTGTCGACAACAAAAATTCGTCGATGCAGATTTTAATCTCGTAAATGAATGATAAAAATCCAGCCCACGGCTGCTTCCTGCTGCAGTACCTTACATTGACTGTTAGGGGGAGTGTTGCGCCACCAACTTTGTGCAAGTAAACAGTGAAAAAGAAAAATGGCGTAAAGAGGAAAATACAGTACAATGTTGAACCGTTAAAAAACGTGGCCGGTGAAGGAATTCAGTGAAAACCTAATTTATTTGCTCTCTTTGTTTACTACTGCTACTTTGTTCAAGACAACTTACATGATGTCACAGTACAACAGGGACACGTCGTAGGTGTTAAAAAAGCAGTCCAAACTATGTGCTTGAAAACGGAAAAATAATCGTCAACTCGTCGGAAAAAATAATGCATTGACTAGTTGACTACAGAAATAATCGTTCGTTGCATCTCTATAATGTGGTGTTATGAAGTTCTAACCCCAGCAATGTCAGCAAACCATATTAGCATTCCCACATGGGGTAGACTGTGAGTTGGAATAGAAATGGGCTGGTTCAGTGAGCAGGGGGGAGTAGAGGTCCCATTCGTCTTGTCCTGCTTAAATACACTGGTTAACTCCTGCCAACAGGGAAGCCATTCAGCAAAAGGCCAAGGGCATCTGTCATGTGTTCAGCACATTGATATTGTCCCCTTCCATCTCCTCTACTCCTCTATTTTCCTCCTCTTTTGTTAATCGTCACTCTCCTGCTTTTCCTTGTCCTCCTCCTCTGCCTCTCTCCCACTACCTCCACTTTTGATGAAAGGAGTGAATATGCAGGAAGCTGACATGATTAGCAGCCTCATATCCGCATGATGGATGGTGCGTGCTCCATTATTAATATAGTAAAAGCACCAACTGCCAGGTAAGAGCAATGTCAGCATCCACAATATAACGCAGTGTACCCGCAGATAATGGCGAGCACTTATTTTATTTTTTTATCTATGATATGCATGGGGCTGACTAAAATGAAGAGTGCGTGTGCGTGCGCGTGCGTGTGTGTTTTTACCAGCATTACATTTGAATGAGTGAAAGAAAGTGCTGCCCCTAAGCAATTTAGCGCCCTAGGTAAACACATGGCGCGACCAGTTTAGATATAACTTTGTTTTTGACCATTTGTTTTATTTTTAAGAATGACTTTTGGGGAAATGTACAGAAGATAATTAGGGCCACATGTGCATTTTTTTTTTTTTGGAGTTCTGATTTTAAAGTCAGAAATCTGAGATCAAAGTCAGCATTCTTGAGATCAAAGTCAGCATTCTTGAGATCAAAGCCAGCATTCTGAGATCAAAGTCAGATTTCTGAGATTAAAGTCAGAATTCTGACTTTATTATGAGATTAAAACTGAAATGCAAGTTCCCAGGTAGGTTTTTCTTTTCTTTTTTTTTTCATTATAAAGACATTCTTTTTTTAAAAAAATGACAATTTATGTTCAAGGTTTTGGTAGACGCATTTCTTGTTGATTTAATTTCTTTAAGGATCTTTAAAACCACAAATTAAAAAAAAAAATGTGCGAAATTAAATCATATGTTTTTTGTTACATATACTTATATTTTCTCTCTGAAATGGGGACCCAATCAAAAATAGTTACAGAATAAATAATTCCTAAAAGTTAACAGATAAAAAGTAAATTCAAAATAAACAAACATTAATGTTTAAATATTGAAATAATATTTCAAAAAATAAGCTAAGTATAGAAAAAATGCAAACAAGCGACATAAAATAAGTAATATTTACAAAATGCATAAAATAAATTATATTAGCACAGCAAATTAGGGTAATTGCACAAAATAACAATGTAATTATAAAAGCACATAGTGCCAGCTACTTTTAATGCAAGAAGAAGATAAGATGGGATAAAAATATGCACAGCTTTGGTGTGAAATCATTGTTTTGTTAACCTTAACCCAAGCTACCGTACGATCTGTGAAAATAGGGGGAGTAACCTGTGTAACAACAGATGGAAACCAGATTTGTTTTTCTCAAATCATGACAAACTACATAATTTTCTAAAGAACTGCAGGAATTATTATTCCTGTCACATCTGCAGTGGAAGTACAATAAAATAAAAAATAATAAAATAACTGAGCTGATTTTAAAAGTGGGACATGCACGTTAAGTTGATTTATTGAGAATATCATCAAGAATATAAGACTTTAAACCACAACGTTTAATTGTTTGTGTCTTTTAAAATCTGTGCCATACCATCATTCCTGTTGAAATTCTTCTTTGGGGCCTTTAATGGTCACAACCTGGGTTGGGGTCAATTACATTTTTCAATTTCAATTACGTGTTAAATTGCCTATGTTAAATTACAAATCCGATTACGGTGACCACCATTTCTTCCAACCACAATTCAATTTTACAATTATTATTTCCCCATGAAAGTCAATTGCAATTACATTCTCAATTACAATTAATCACAAATATTGAGCCAGAAAAAAATAACCATAGGAAAGTCAATCTTCCTCTTGTGTTAGCTTTCTGTTAGCATCTCTTATGATAACTGGTCACTTTTGACCCATCAGCTGTAAAATACACAAAGAAATATAATTTACCATACATTCATGACTTCCTTATCCATGAAAATATTAGATTTATTATATTTGGTGTGAGCGTCTGTGCCTGTTTTCCATCAATATCCCCCTCGATTTTATTTGTTTATTTTATAAATGTTAAAACAAATCTCAAGAGAACTCACAGGTAAACTGGATATGAAATATATTTTCATACATGTCAACTAAGTATGTGTAAGCCATAGAACTGCAACATTATTTCCCAAGTTTTTGTGTTTAATTACATTGTAAATGACAGTTTTTAAAAAAGTCAATTATTGACATTTACACTGTGTTGTGATGTGGGAGATGCACCTTTCTTTTTGCTGGTGTATTCTTTCAGATTGTGAGTAAATGTGATATACGCACTTCCTTTTGTTGTGAGCCATGCCATTCATGGAGCTGCATCAAAAATGCATAAAAACAACTGAACTTATCTGTTAAATATTTCACACCTCAGTCGAGCATGTAACGATTGCTAAACAGCAGGAGATGGCTTGTTCTCCACGAATCACGTGGCAGAATTCATATCTCCGTCGTGTGTTTACTAGTGTCACAGATTACAACGTAGGCAGAGAGAAAGGAGGACGGATGGAATGGATGAGAAAGAAGCACGAGCTCAGAGGATGTAAAAGTCAACTGCAATTGACAGAGAGGGTTAGGCAAAGGGAAAAGGGGGACAGGCTGAATTGAGTTGGGTGGATAAATGTCAGCGGGACCTCCGTCGTCGAGCGCTTCCTCCCAAAATGCCATGTGTAAATGGTGTGGCTGGGGCCCTCGGCTGGCCTCCCTGAACACTCTAATAAGATTACAGACTTCTACACTGCTCCCTCTCCCTCTGTGTGTGTGTGTGTGTGTGTGTGTGAGGAAGAAAATACCACTCAGCTTGTGTGAAAGTGTACAATTTGGATGGATTACACAGGGCAAGCGACTAAGGGGCATTACTCACCACGGCAAACAAGACGCATCAGGGAACATCTGAGCACTTATTCCACCCTCTACTCAGTGTCCCTTTTTTAACCCATTTTTATAATACAGTATATATTCATTCATCCAGTTTGTCGTTGTCAGTAAGCGAGTAGAAAACTACGATATTGCCTATATCAATATATATTTTTTTATGTTATAGCTTATTTTGTATTAAAATACTTTCGCTACTTCTCAGAACAACATGAAAAACAAAGTTTGATGGATTTCTCAGTGCACCCTAACCCAGACCTTCATCTAAACAAGCCACACTACAGAACTCACTCGCACATGCTGTCCCCTACAGGAAAAAAAACAGCAAAAAGTGGCACATATTGTGCAGCTGTTTGTTAATAAATGTCCCATTTTGTAATTGTTTGCTCCTTTTGCGCATTTTGTTGTCCTATGTATTTTTGTTGTTAATTTGTGTATTTGTTTTGGGTCATTTCGGAGGTCTTTTTGCGTCATTTTGTCTATTTTTTGGTGTGTATGTTGTTCTTGGATTTCTGTCGTCCCGTTGTGCATTTTTTCGTCTTTTTGTGTTCTTTTCATTATTTTATGTTGTTCTTTTGTGTATTGCTCTGTTTTTTTTTTTTTTTTTTGTAGTAATTTTGTTTAATTTTTGCTGTCATTTTGTGCATTTACTTTTGGGGGCTGCTAGTTACCCATGTTTTAATACACACACACGCACACACACGTTTTTATTTATTTTATTTTTTTACTTTACCATTCTTAAAGCACTGTGATGTTATTTTAGCTTGAAAAACCTTGTCTGAATAAAAATAAAACCAAATCTATCTCACTGGAACCAGGACAAACAAAGGTCAGTTCATACGTCAACCACTGTGCCAATATATACACCAAACTCCTAATAGTTCAGGACCCAAATATGGACCAGTTTGGTCTCAAGTTCATGGGCTGGGCCAGAAAAATCCACATTTTTTGTGTACTTTCACTTGTAAGAAATATTCTTAGTCAATTCAGTAGTTCGTCAAAATTCCTTGAATTTGCAACAAATATTCCAAATATTTGGCAGTATAATTTGCAACAATTTTCCTGGTTTTTGAAAAATGGAAACACTCCTTGTAGACTGGGACATTTCTTCGCATTATACCTAAAAATGATTACTGTCACGTTAGACGTGAAACAACAAAGGAATACGGAGTGTTATGAGGAGGTTTGAAGCGTCCATCTGTCTCGAGGGATGAGATTTCACGGGAGTGACGAGGCTCCAAAACAACCTTCAAAGGAAACACATTCAAAGCGCAATTAGACTTTGTCAATATTTAAAAACATCGCTTTTATTTTGTGAAAGTCTGTAATGGAAACCCAGCTAGAGTCATGGTTCCTTACTGTGGGGTGGACTAGACACTCGGGCGGCTTGAATTTAGACCCCGGGCCTTGGGTTGAACACATGACACATTCAACAACTTCAAACAGGAAAAATACACTCAGGCTTAATACTGTGTCTATAGAAACAGTATACAGGAGCAGATTGCAAGGAGTACTTGGAAAGATTTAACAATTAATCAGAAAATGTTCCTAGTTCCCTTTTAGGCTTGGGCATTTTTTGGAAACAATACTTAGCTACATTTTACATAGGAGACCGTATTTACATAATATTGATGTAATCACATCAATTTCTATTGGTATTTAAATCGATACATAAATAAATTACACTCATTGTTTTGAATTTGTAGATTAATTCTTAGGGAACCAATGTTGGAGACACAGTTAGGGGTTTAATGAAGTCCGCTGTTCCACAAATGAAAAAAAGCATGTCAAACTATGGAGGGGGTATTTAATATAGATCATATTTCGTGGAGTTCAGCTCCTATTTGTGCGCAAACGATGTTTACAATCCGGCTTCTACTCTCAGACTAGCCTTTCAGACCTTTTTCCAAATCTAATATACCCATCCATAAATAGCTCACCTATGTAGTCCATATTTGGACGCATAGATGCAGTACCGGAGCCAATCGTGCTCGGTAAATCAACCTAAGCCCGCCTCTCCACGCTCCATCGCCACTCTAATCACCCCTCCACCGCCCATTCCCCTTAAATGGACAAACACGAGGAGTGATTGACAGGCAAGACCACGCCTACTCCTTTACCAAGCCCCTCCCCACTTTCGGCTTCCTATCGCTGTCTTATTTTGGCAACACGCGTGGAGCCTCCATCGCCTCCAGTCGCTTTTACGCACCGACTCCCTATGATGCGCGCTGGCACGGGGACCCACACGAGCACATTGTCTGCAGCCAAACTGCACCGCTAACCTTGTTTTGCAGGACTACTATGAAAGCAGCGGATGTTCAGGTCTGACAGAGCAGGAAAAGGACGCACGTACACGCTTGGATCGCCTCTCGTTCTCCATCCCTGAGCGTCAGCATGGATGTCTTGGCGAACCACAGTATCTTTCAGGAACTTCAGCTCGTGCACGACACCGGGTACTTCTCTGCTATGCCGTCACTGGAGGAGAACTGGCAGCAGGTACGTGTCGTGTTTACTCCCCCCATCCATCCATCCATCCATCCATCCATCCATCCATCCCTCCGTTACGCACCGGGGATGCGTCGGTGCGCTCGCTGGGTTCATGGACCCCTGTGCCCCGGCAACTTTTCCTCTGAGCGTCGGGATGAGTAAAGCACTTTTCCATCACTCACACATACAGGTCTGACAAATGTCCAATAGATGGGAAAAGTGGATAAGATACGAGCGCACGCCGGCGCACGCGCTAATAAAGCTGTCAGATACAATTTGGGAAGATGAAGATCTGAATCGTAGTAGGAAACGAATTGATCGTGAATTATACATTTGTATCCTGAGTTGTGGACCCCAAAACACGAAGAATGATCCCCTCACTTATTTATAATACATAACCTTACATATCTGGCTTTATATCGACAGGAACGAGTGAAAAGAAGCACATTAATCCCCTCCTGTATCATCAGTCGTGTAGAAGATCAATACCTTCTTCTTCTTCTTCTTCTTCTTCTTCTTCTTCTTCTTCTTCTTCTTCTTCTCTTTTCTTTTTTTCTAATAGCAGCCTGAAATGTCCTAAACATAGAGTTGGATGTTAATTTGTGGACTTTGTTGACATTTTATTGACTGTTTAATCATATATGTTGTTAATAGTGCATTTTCTTGATTTTATTTTTACATGTTATGTATTTTTTTTAAGCCCTCACATGCTTGATTTTTTTTGTAATGGTCTTACTGGGAGATGATGTTTCCTGTGCTGCCCAATAATAGAAAAAAATATATATATATAGATATATATATAATAAAAGAAGCATTGCCAGTAATGTTCAGAGAGAGAGAGAGAGAGAGAGAGAGAGAGAGAGAGAGAGAGCAGTGCGTGACCAGTGGATCCATTTGTTGTGGCCAAGCAGCCTAATTGGCATCCCACTGTTACCCGGCCGACGCATCTTTTTATAACAAGTCTCCAACTCCCTGCCTGGACTGTCAGGGATTTATATTTTGTTTTAAATTGCACCATGTGCAGTGGATCTCTCTCACTCTCTCTCACTCTCTCTCTCTCTCTCTCCCCTCTGTTTCTCATCCACATCCTGCATATCAAAATCAATACCTAATGCAAATGGAAGGGATAGAGACAGCTGTGTATGCAGAAGGATGGGCCAGCTCATATTTGTGGAGACCGGAGCTGTCCAGGTTTAAAAATAAAAATAAAAAAAAAACAGGTTTGCACAAACTTATTGAACAATAAAATGAAGTAAAATTAATTCAAACTAATTTGTTTTATTAGTTTTCTATTCTTATACTCAAATAAATGTAAAAAAAAAAAAAGAGCTTTATATGTATATATAAACATGTAGGCCATTCTCTCATTTTGCAGAACAACATAAGCAAGTCGACTAAATCTGTTACAGAAAAAAAATAAAATCAATTGATCAGCCTGATATTGGATGGTATTATTATTATTATTTAATTTATTTTTTTAAACTTATTTTAATTATTTATATATATATATATATATATAGTATTTTTTCATTTATTTTTGGATGGTATTAATGTTTGTAATGGATTTCGCCCCATGTGACAAAATTAAACCTTATCCACACATTTTGATGCCATTTTAAAGAAATACATTTGACGTAAACGTTTGAGCCGATAAACCGAACCGTGGTTTCTGCAGAGGCGTTCATCTCGGATGCAAAAAGGATGCTTGTCGTCTGTGTGGTGGCGTGAGGTTGAATACAGAAATGAGAAGTTGTGACCGTCGCTAAAAGCCTGGTGTGCAGCTGAGAAGCAGAGGCATGAGCAGTCCCCTCTGTATTCCAGCCACAATTTAGAATCTGATGCTTTTATGGGGTCTGATGGCGAGATAGGACACTGTTGTCGTCGGCCCCTAAATGGGTCTCTGAGATGCGGAGGCAAGAATGATGACTGTGTCCCCTGTTGGTGTCTGTGAGGCATGATTCAGGCTGTTATTGGGGGATGGGGAGGAGAAAAGGAGGAAAGTGTTTTTTGGAGGTCTGCAGATGGCACATCGGAGGCTGCTGTTTGTTCCATTATTGAACCTAATAGTGCCAAGCTGAACTGTGCCGTCCCACCTCCACATCCCAGTACAGTAGCTGGAACAAACAGCTGGAGATGGGTTGGTTACCTTGGCTGCACATTCAGGGCTTGTTAAGATCTTTTATAAACTGGCACTGATTCATCATTCATAGAAATCCTCTCGTTGCCCCTGAGGTACGTGCGTCTTCTGCTAAAAAGATGATTGAATTGTGAGATTTAAGAATATTTAAGCTCATTCTAAGCCAGCGGTCACCAACATGGTGCCTGGGGGCCCCAGGTGGCCCACGTGGACCTTGTGAGGGGCCCTCAGGAGCTCTAGTCACCAATGAGCTTCAACTAAAATCTGATTTACTTTCCATAATTCAAACTCACAAATATAAATAGATATGACAGATGTCGTTATTACTTCACCTGATTAAGTTTTCGCATTAAATTACCATCTTTAAATGTTTATTTTCACTAAAACATTGTGATAAATGTTTTTAAGTGCTGCAGATTTGGTGTATGGGTTGTGGTATGTCATATATATAATAGGGCTGGGTGATATGGACCAAAACTCTCTCAAAATGGCGATATACAATTTTACACTCAATATTTTTTGACCATAAAGACAATTCCAGGTTAAATTTGCTGATGAAAAATGCCACGCACACGCATTTATTAAACAGCTGCACAACATGCGCCACTTTTGGCTTTTCTCCTCTAAGGGACAGCACATGTGAGTGAGTACTGTAGTTTAGGGGAAGGACGTACTCGGTGATCCATCCAACTGTGCTTTTAACGCTGTTCTGAGAAGTAGTGAACCAGTAAAACCAGTATTTAAATACAAAATAAGCTATTAAATACAGTATATATACAAAATATTGTATAGAAGGAGACTGGTTGACCGTACTCTAAGAATAATATCAAATACTTGTATGATATTTGTACTGTTGATTGAATAAAAAAGTGAAAAATATTTATCTCGATTTAGACGATAGTCATTTTCTATATATCGCTAAAATAGAAAATTACATCTTGAATCTCGATATATTACCCAGCTCTGTGATATATGTTATATGTTTTTTAAATGTGAGGTGGATTTTTGTAAAATATGATATAATTGTTGCGTTTTACAAATGTTGCATGTTATGCAATGAGTTAAAAGTTGTTTGTTCGTAGCTAGTCAAACAGGAAGATGATCATTTTCTATGAAATGTAATGAATCTGACTCAGAAGTACTTTATTTATTTATCCAAGGGGGGAATGACTTTTGTTACAGAGGCTCAAGAACAATTACAATAAAAAAGAGTAAACGTTAAACAAAGAAAGAAAGAGAAAAAGGAATGTACACCATGAAGTAAAAGACTATAAATTAAGTAAGGATGGCACACATTACAGTACAAAAAGATAAAAAATAAGATAAATATTAATAATAATACAAATTTACCATTATAATACAGATATATAAAGTGTTGTTTCAGTAAGGTTGGTGACCCCAGATCTAAGCGCTTGAACCTGAAGCTGTGGATGTAACGGGAAACCAGCGATGGCTGCCCGTCACTGACCTCCGCGCACCCTCTTACACACACATTATCCCTCAGGAGTTCAGCACACACCCATAGTGCACAGACTGAGTGAGTGCCTGATGTTCATTCAAGCAAACTGTCTGTGTGTCGTCGCCTCAGTGCATTATGGGAAACTATGTATGGCTGGCTTTGATGTTTTCTATATGTAAAAACAAAAAAAAAAAAAAAAAATCACTCAACCTTTGATGCAAGCGTAGACGCCACTATTCAGCTTGTGTTCGTGGTTTCATCATACACACACGCAGCAGCAGCAGCAGCAGCAGCTCTATCTGGGGGTGTGGGGGTGGAGAAAGTTGCAGACTGTGCACATTCTCCCCACTGCAGGGTTTTGCATTTCACAGTCCAATGGGCTTAGCCCCCCCCCCCCCCAGGAGTGACAGGTATAGGAAGTAGATGGACAGCCATGGAAGTCCTGATAAACAGGAAGAGGAAGTGGGAATGCTTTTGGATTGGATGACGCTGGAAAGACGTTTGAGCATTAAGTCGATGTCGATGATATTAATTAACCGTAGTTAAGCGCTACTGGCGCTGAAATTTGGAACACATGCACTCAATTTTTGCTCACTAGTGCGCGAGTGCACTGTACTAGTGAAGTAAAAAGTGTCACAAGGCAAGGCAAATGTATTAGTAAAGCACATTTCATGCACACGGTATCTCAATGTGCTTTACGTGATTCAAAAGTGCAACAGAAAACATTCAACAGCTTAAAAACCAGTAAGAACATTCAAATAAAAAGCAAAAATACGTAAAATCATCAGTAAAAACATCCACAACATGTCCAAAAATCTCCCACTAGTACTACTAGTAGACTCAGAACAGCACGAGCAGCACAGTTAATTGGGGAGAACCTGCAAACCACACAGAAATGAACCCGTGCTAACCGCTAGTACAGTAGTACACTCAAAATCTAGTAGAATGTTTTAGTTCTGTTGAAGTAGGAGGGATTATAGCCAAATCCAGCTCCCTGATTGGTTGTAATGTTGAAAGGCAATGGCAGCAATACCACCATATTAGCATATTAGGCTTGTAAGTAGTACTAGATGGGGGTGGACTGGTCATCTGACATACCGGGCATTGTCCTGGTGGGCGGTCTGGTCTGGTATGAGCAGACATGTTAACATGTGGTCAAAAATGGTCCAAAAGTGGCAAAAACCTGGCAAGAAAAGAGTGAGAAGTGACTAAAATGGGCCAAAAGCAATCAAAAGTGGCAAAAAAGAGGAACTTGGTGGTCTGTGATGGTAAAGGGTAGCAAAACTGTGGAACAAAAACAGGCAAAATGTAGGGTAAAAAGGAAACAAGTGGTATTTATTAGGCAAAAGTTAGCTTTTTAGGATGAAGAGTGGGCAAAAAAATTAAAGAAAGAACAAAAATTGGATTAAAGTGTCGAAAAGAATAAGGGAAAAGGGATATTTATTGGCAAAAGGAGCTAAAGTCTGAAAAAAAGTGTCAGAGCTTTTTGAAAAGGGGCAAAAAATGGGACAAAAAAGTTGCAAAATGGCCAAAGGTAAAAATGTGTTAAAGTTTCCCCCTTCTAAGGTTTTCTGGGGAAATAATAAATACAATTTCAGACATGAAAAGCCACATGTTGAGAATCACTGACTTGATGACGTATAGTGGGGCTCTGGACAGAAAATGCCAGGGCTGAATTTTGCTTCATTGATAAAAAAAAAAATGAGTTGTGCAGTCGTAAACCAACGTGAATACATGTACTTCATATTTAACTCTGGTTGATATCACAGATACTGTACGTCTATTATTTTCCAGTAGAAGAACATGTGAGTAGGTTTCGTATCTTTCAGATACAGCTTGTGCTCGTCTCCGCTCCCTGGTTCATCTGTGTCTCAGTTTGTTATGTAATCTTCTGTAGGCCACAGCTGTTTTCTCACACACACACACACACAGTCAAGCTGAGGATCGCAGCCAACTGTCGCCCCCCCCCCCCCACACACACACACACACACACCTTCCTGCCTTTTTTCATCTACCTCTTGTTCCTCCTTTCTCTCTTTCTTCCTCCTTCGCTCATACAAAATTAGCACAGTATGGATTTCTGATGTCTGCCTCGCTGGTTGTGTAAGTGCGATTTCCCATCACCGTAAAGTGCTTAGCTGTGTTCAAACACAATAGCTGTCTGGTGCTTAGTTTGGTTTTAACGTTTGTTTAACAGCAAAAACAAAAAAAAAGGACAGATTAAATCTTAATCTTGGTCGCAACAATCAAAGATAAAACAATTCTCAATTCTGCGTGGCCTTTCGCTGGCTGCTTTTTGATATAATTTTATGCAAATGAATATTGAATCAATCCTGTAACGTGCACAGTTCAGCGTTTTCCAAGCAGACAGAGGGAGCACAAATCGAGATTTAATCCTATTTGTCTGAAAATAGCTCATTATTATGTTTTTTTATTTGTGGTGTCTGATCCAAGAGCTGATAGTTAAATAAATAGATTTATTTCTGGCATATTTTCGTCCGCCTCATGACAGTCAGATGTGTAGAATTGATTCCTTGCAGCTTTTTCCGCCGTCAGAAGATGTTAAAGAAAGATTCCACATTGAATGTGTTTGACATGCTCTGCAGTGAATGAAACCCTTTGTGCTGCTGAAACATCCCTGCAGGGCTCTCACGCTATCGTTTCTAAAGGCATCCTTTTAAAAGGAAAGCTCATTTAAAAAAAATGTTTATTGATATATATTTTTTGTGTAATGAGAAAAAAAATGTGAGCTGGAACAGCAAAAACGCAACTTGCTATGCTAACAAAGATTAGCAGCTGTTTCCATATTTGCTCATTTAGGCCTCATGCAGGGTTGGGGTCAATTACATTTTTCAGTTACAATTACGTCTTCGATTATCCATGTTCACAAACACTCATGGGTACGCACACACAAACACTCTGCACGCACACAGACAAACGCTCATGGTGCACGCGCACACAGACACAAACATTCTGCACACACACACAAACACTCGTGGTGTGCGCTCACACACACACACACAAGCACGCAAACACTCTGCACGTGCACACAAACACTCGTGGTGCGCGCACACACACACAAACACTCTGCACGCGCACACTAACACTCGTGGTGCGCCCTCACACAAACACTCGTGGTGCGCACACACACACACACAAACACTCGTGCTGCACGCACACACACACACACACAAACACTCTGCACGCGCACACTAACACTCGTGGTGCGCCCTCACACAAACACTCGTGGTGCGCACTCACACACACACACACACACACACAGAAACACTCTGCACGTGCACACAAACAGTCGTGGTGAGCACACACACAAACACTCTGCGCGCATACAAACACTCGTGCTGCGCGTTCACACACACACACAGAAACACTGCGCGTACACACAAACACTATGCGCGCACACAAACACTTGTGGTGTGCGCACACACAAACACTCGTGGTGCGCGCACACACAAACACTCGTGATGCGCACAAACACTGCGCATGCACACAAACACTCGTGATGCGCGTACATACAAACACTCGTGGTGCGGACACACAAACACTCTGCGCACGCACACAAACACTTGTGATGCGCGTACACACAAACACTCTGCGCGCGCAAACAAACACTCGTGGTGCGGACACAAACACTCGTGACGCGTGTACACACAAACACTCTGCGCGCGCAAACACTCGTGGTGCGGACACAATCACTCGTGCGCGCATGCACAAAGCTCTGTAGGTGAATCAAACGGCTCGGTGTCACGGTCAGTCGCACAAATTATCTGGACTCAATTACAATTCAATTGCGATTCCAACAGTTATAATTACATCATAGCTGTAATTCAATATCAATTACAATTGACCCCAACCCTGGCCTTATGTGTTTGTCAGTTGCCCAAGATTTGATTTTCCCACGTTGATTTACAATATGTTTTCCTAACATCTGGATGTATTGCGTTTTGCACGCGTACCGGTTTGTGTGTAATGAGATGTGTGAGTGACCCCCTGACCCACTAACATCTATTTTGCCATAGGAGCGCGCTGTGAACCCTGCCACCTCCGTCTCATCACTCAGACAGCTGAGAGGAGATTGCCAGTGATGGGCGTCGGCTAGTGCTTTTCATCAACGCTTTATGGGCATTGATGAAAAGGTAGGAAGCGTTGATGAAAGAGAGGAGGGCTGAGGAAGCATTCATTTGTCTGACACTGGTGACTGGGCCCATCAAAGCGAGGAGGAGGGTGGTGGTGGTAGTGGTGGTGTAAGAGGAAAGGCAGCAGAGAGAGAGAGAGTGCATGGGGAAGTGTCGAACAAGCACATCTTTATGTATAGCTTCCGTCTGTGAGACGCTCTGCCACCCCAGGTTTGATTAACAGTGAGAGGAGAAGCCAGTCATTTTTTCTCTTTCTCTACCTCACACCAGCACACATGGCTTGGCAATGACTTTCACATCATTTGAGTCTGAAATCGGGAAGCCATTACAGCACCTAACAGTGATCCGATATGCTTCGCCGCTGTTATTCCGGCTGCAGAAAAGTGAAAGGAATGGAGAAGTAGCTCGACCAACTTTTTCCCTCAATCTCACGATTCTGTCCCTTAATCTTTCAATATTTTAATAGACACGCCTGCTATGCTTGAGTTCTCTTACTTTAAAGCCATACGCAACCCATTACATAAATGCACAATAACACCTGTCATTAGCATGAATAAGGTGTCGTGAAGGCTGTCAATAAGTGTTGTTCGTTACCCTAACCCAGTGTTTCTCAAGCGAGGGTACGTGGTGGCACTACAGGGGGTGGAAAATGAACAAGTTAAAGCAAAAATAAATATGGGGATTTATGAAGTTTATTTTTTTTATTTTTTTTTTTTAGTTAAAAATGCATAGGCGTAATAATGATGATGGAAATGAACTTAAAATAACAAGGGTCAGTTTTGGTCCCACCAGGCGGGAGAGGACCGTAAACGATTCCAACTATAGAAATAAATCTATTCAGAAAGCACTAACTAAAGTTTAATAACACTTATTTACAAAACAAGATTCTTTAAAATGTGTGTTGTCACTCTTTCATTCTATTATCATGCTCTGTCGTTAAAGTTTTTTTTTTTTATTATTATTATAGAATTTGGGTATTTGGACGCTGAAATAAGAGAAATGGGGTACTTGAGAACCACTGCCCTTACCCTACCTAACCCCACTAGATCCCTCCACCTCACCCAAAAAAAATGCCAACATAGCTCTAAAGGTGTCATAATTTAGCAAACGACACCTATTGACAGCCTTCATGACACCGTATTCATGCTAATGACAGATAGCGTAATGTCAGCCTTATGTACAAAACTTTAAGTCAAGCGTTACGGAATGCACTACAGCTGAATAATAAAACTTAGTTACCAATTCGTCATTTATATCAACTTTTAGCCTCCAAACACATGTAATATCCATTTATATATGGGCGTTGCCCTTTTGGATGTATATAATGTTGAGGTTACATCAGACAGACTATTTGTATTTGCGGCCACAATGTTACTCGATGGTGAAAAAGCATTTCAATGTGACGCTTTAGTGATAAATTAGTGGGCACGCCGTCATCTTACCGCGGATCCACACATTCCTTCCAGCTGAACAAGGAAAACACCTTATAATTGGGAAGTCTACGCTACCATGGAAACCATTGCATGTCTTTAATCTCTAAAAAAAAAAAACCCCAGTTGGAGTTGAACGGAGCAATTTGTTGAGTAACCACTACGTCACAGTAGTCCTGGGTAATATATTGAGAGTCCAGATATGTTGGGATTTCTGTTTCATCGATACGTTCTTATTTCACAGCTTGTTTTGTTTTAAGAGTTGCTACTTTCACTATATCTCAGAACAGAAACAAAAGCACAGTTACATGGATTTCTGAGTGCGTCCTAATGCAGACCTTCCCCTAAACAAGCCACATTGCAGAACTCACTCACACATGCTGTCCTTTATTGCACATTTTGTGCAACCGTTTGTTAATAAATGTGCCTGTGTGACATATTGCATCAGCAAATTCAACCCTGAATTGTCTTTCTTGTCAGACTTCATTTGAATGAAAAGTATTGATTTATATTGTACAGTATATTGCTATTTTGAGAAAATGTATGGAGATATAGATATAGTTTTGGTCCATATCGTCCAGGCCTAGAATTATGAGAATGGAGCACTTCCTTGAGTAATCACTACGACACAGTTTTGTTAAAATGTCGACCCCACCAGCGTGCATTTAAAGTTCTTTTCATTACGCACGCAGCTTCTAAATCACTTCTCACTCCTATTTGTGAAGGTTACACAACATAAAATAGTCTTTCAGCTGAGCCATCTTTGTCATCTGGTTTTAGTAACCAGCACACTACATTATCAGCAACACCACGTAGAAACTGTTATTAAGTCAGTGATTCTCAACATGTGGCTGTTTATGTCTATTTGAACTATTATTCCCCAGAAAACCTTAAAAGGGGGAAACTTTTACCCCTTTTTACCTATTTTCTGTGGCCAATTTGCAACTTCCTTTGTCCCATTTTTGCCCGACACTTATTTCAGACTTTCACTATCTTTTACCAATAATTATCATTTCCCTTCCTATTTTTTGTCCATTTTTTTTGACACTTTAATCCAATTTTTAGCCTTTCTTTAATTTTCTTGGGCCACTTTTTATTCACATAAGCTAACTTTTGCCCAATAAATACCATTTGTTTCTTTTTTACCCAACATTTGGACTCTTTTTGTTTCACATTTTGCCCATTTAACCTGGTTCCTCTTTATTTGTCCATTATTTGGGCACTCTTGACTGCTTTTGGCCTATTTTAATCACTTAACGCTCTTTTTTTTTGCCACTTTTGGACCATTTTTTGCTACCTATTATAATGTATACAATATAAATATGTATCTCCTAATCTTGGAAACTCATCGATTTTGATCACGAGTGCTAAATGTTCTGGCATTTCATGGCATTATTTGACTCTGGCATCCAAAGCCTGGCATCCTATCTACTTTTCTACCTGTTGCTAAGCAGCCTTGGCAAGCAGGAAGATCAGTTTTGGCTTATTTGTTTGTTTAGCCGTCAGTCTGGTCGGGGGAGCTAATCCCACCCCAAGGGACTCCAAGCTTTCCAGAAATGAGAGATCCAGCCATGTGGACCATCACCCTGAAAAGATCAAGCGAAAGAATTGGGCAAAGAGAGATGGAAGGGGGGAGAGAAAGACAAGGGCAATTTGCCATGAGTAAACACCGCTGCTTGTTGTTGTCATCCAACAGCGGTCATCAATCACGGCCCTTAGCTCTTGGGTGTGACAGCTGCAAGGACATAATGCGGCTGGAACCGGTTGGATAGTTTATGAAGGTAGAGAGTCATTGGTAGAGTCAGAGATACAGGTCTGGTTCTTTAACGTATCTTTTATAGAAGTCCTTTCAACTTTCAAGGTGTCGTGCCACTCGCTACATGCTTTTGGTGTTACCAACATTAGCATTTGCAGATTTTTTACACGCTGTCCACAAGTCTCCAACATGCAAAGCTTCTTTTTTTTTTTTGCATTTGTATTTGCACAGCTTGAAATTAGCGCTTTGGGGGGGTTGATGGTGGTTAGACGATGATGATAGTGTGTTCACTTGTCACCAGCTGATGCTAAATTCACTCGAAAGATTAAAATGAGTCCCAAATTACCCTAAAGACATATTTATCCAAAGCTAACTGGGTGCATCGTGTGGATTGAGTCATCACAGGCTCCTGCAGCGGGGACTTGTCAGAAGACAGTGAAATTTCTACACTCCAAACCGGAAACACTTATGTCAAAGGCAGAAATGTGACTTTACACACGCCGCGTGAATAGTAAAAAGCAGCGCAAGTGTCAAATGTAGACAGACGGAGAAGGTGAAAGTATTTTGCTCTGTGTTTAACTATTTGAACGCCCCGGAAAGTGGTCTCTGTGATGTAATGAGACCTGTGGGAAGAGCCATTCATCAGCGTGACAGGGTACCTCTGTTCCTCCTTGTTCTGTACTACTGTGTGATTTTTAGCCTTAATGATGGGATGGCAACCCTTTGATTAGATGAAAGATTTAGGCTGCAAAAGACATCTGTGTTCAAGCCTTGGCCCAACCCACTTTCCTGCTAAATGCATACATCGCTGCAGTTGGGATGGTGAAAAAAAAGTCATTAACAATTCATACAAGATCGTCCATAAGCGATAACTGACCTTTTACCTTCCCTAAGTGGGTAATATTTTCCACAAAGTTTATTTATTTATTTGTTTGTCTGTTAGCAACGTTGCATTAAAAATACTCAACGGATTTTCACAAAACATAGACCACCAACCATTCTGAAACTGTGAGCTACTTCATAGGTACTGTATAGGTTAGAAACTTAGAAAAACACGTCTTAAATACTAAATATTCATGGTCTCACTTTAATTAGAAGGTAACATAATAAAGAAGGCTAACAGTAACTTATAAAGCTAGGAACTTAATTAATGCAATTGTTTCATTTTCATTACATTTAATAGAAAATGATCATTTTACTATTTTACTAGCTACTAACTAACCAATTTGTCTTGCAAAAATCCACCTTGCGTTTAAAAAAAAAAAAAAAAAATCCATTTTATTTCACACTATATATAACGTACCACTGACCATACACCAAATCTGCAGCACTTACAAACATTTGTCACAATGTTTCAATGAAAAAAAACATTTAAAGATGGTTGATTTAGTACTAAAACTATATCACGTGCAGCATTATTTAACTCTACTAAGTAGACTACTATTCTACATCTCTCATATGTATTTATCGTTGTGATTTTGAATCCTGGCGCTCATTGGTGACTAGAGCTCCTATGGGACCCTCACATGGTTCATGCGTGCTACCTGCTGCCCACGGGCACCATGTTGGTGACCCATGCCTTACACCCTGGAAGATTTGATTACATTTTGGAGGGCATCCAGATCAATATACTGACTCTGGAACCCTATTACTCATCTTTTTTGAAATTTGACCAATTCATATTGACTTGGTTATGTTGTGTTGATTTCTCAATGACCCCACCAAGTATTAAGGACTGGATATGAAAATTCACATTTCATTGTGATTTTGGGGAAAAATGGGGGCGTCCGATATACATTAGGACCTACTGTATCATGATTAACAAGGATGGAACTTTCTTACAAGCCTTTAAAGTGTGAATGATCATTGCACCATGACCAGGATCACTGATCCAGATAATTACCAATATCTGGCAAAAATAATAACTGGCACTCAGCGGAGCTTTGCGCTGTCTGAGTATTGATAAACGAATGCAAGAATTGTGTTAGAATTTAAAGATTTGATTTTAGTGAATTGTTTTGTGTTTATTTTTTATTTTCGCTGTTAGATTTGCACTTGTGAGACCATTTTTTTTTAAATTATTATAATGATATATATTAGGTCCTTTCAAGGCAACTGGGTTCTAAGGTTTGCCTGAAGATGTTCCGCCTCTCATCTAAGAGGCTTCTCTGGTTCTGAAACAGACGAGTTGGAAGTTCTGGATGTGTTTTGATGAGAATAATGAAGAAGCCCCTTGGATGACAGTTGCAACGTTTTAAACCTTGCGTACACAAACGGTCCGTCACATAAAAGTGCAATAAAAATGTACGGTGTATGAATTTATTTTTACTTCCACCGCATCAGATCTTTTCAACTACTACAGACCTATCCATAGATATAAAATGTTTTATGAAATATTTTGAAGGTAAATGCTTTGATCTATTTGGTATTAATTTATTGAAAAAGCATTATAACATGTCATGATTACAGTATATGAAAAATATGTGGTTACAATGGGAGTCAGTGGGGCAAATTTGGTCATGAGGTTGCATAATACAGTATATCTCCTTTTCTATACACAAGAATTTGGAATTAAGCAAATGCAAATATAAAAACAATAGTCGGAAAATATCATACAGCTAACATTTAAAGTGACCGGGAAGACAATTTCTTACTAACATAATATGAAACAAACACAGTCCTATATCAACGTACTATTTTGATTAGAAAGCACATCCTCACGCTTTCCAGTTTACGGCTCTGTGTTATTCCGTCTTTTGCCCCAGATATAATTTTATTGTAAAATGATGCCAATTAGTAAAGCCAGTCGCCGGTGGCTGCAGTCTGGTTCTTTCTACATTCCGGCAGGGAGAGTTATTTGGGTCGGAAGCTATTTTAAGCATGTGATGTTGCCAGGAATACTTCAGGGAGCAGCCAGTGTTTTATAAGAGAGCACATCAATAATTTCCACTGGTGTGTGTGTGTGTGTGTGCGTGTGTGTAAGTAAGACAGAATAAAATGAAAGTTTATTAGGTTTAGGTATGTGTTTGTGTGTTTGTACCAGGTGGCTGATCTACCCGTATTGCATTATTATGTTTTGCCACATTTTAAACTTTTAACAGCCATTTTTAACACTGCATTTACGAGGCGCATTCCACTCATCGTTCCTTAGTGAAAGATACACTTGTGGGACACGACGAGTAACAAAGGCAAAGAGTCAATATGTCCTTAAATCTCTTAGTGCATCGTTCCACCCTCTTCAACTCCATGTTGAGCAGTCGTACATTGTTGTGATTGAATTGGGGTGAAGAAGTCCTTGCACTCCATTTGTGCTTACTGCTGAAAAGCCAACTGCTCTGCATTGAGGGGTGAATGGGTTCATCCTGCCGTGCTGCCTCCACCCCTCCTTGTACACCCTTAACTTTTACACACACACTGCTGGGAAAAAAAACCCAGAGCCACATTGGTGGCAAATAGACATCTTCCCGTATTTTAAGCTGCTGGGGCTAATCTTTGTAGCTCAGGTTTGTTTTGAAAGCATTTCCATGGGAATGAAGACGGAATGATTTTCACTCCCACCTCCTGTTTGCACATGTGTACACACACTCTTGCATAACTGCACAGATTCCTCGCAAGCACACCTATTGCCAAACACGTCTGGGATCTGCAGTTAACCCACGTTGGCCGTACCGCTGACCTGCTTCAACAGTTCTTGCTCGTTATCTTTCCACTTTCTTGCAACACACACTCGCCACTCCTGAGATAGGCAAGACCTTGGCAACACAGTTGCTTAACGATTCTGTGTCAATAGCTGAAAAAACACACAACAGGAGAGAAAACCCAAGGTGGCTCGTCATTTAGCCGTTGAGATGCATGTAAGAATGAGCCGTTTATGCTCTTAT
This sequence comes from Gouania willdenowi, assembly GCF_900634775.1. NCBI lineage: Eukaryota > Metazoa > Chordata > Actinopteri > Blenniiformes > Gobiesocidae > Gouania > Gouania willdenowi. The sequence goes on from NC_041045.1 coordinate 8,422,584, forward strand.
CAGAGTGGGCATGGCGTCACAGTTACACTTCACAGGTTGTGGACGTGATTGGGGTACCGAATGGTCCTTTCTGACTGGCACTGTATGAAGAGGAAGCAGAATTTTTCCGCTCCACTGTTCCCTTTATCTCTCCCCTCTGTATTTTTCAGCCCTCCTCCCTTTCTCGTTCTCTTTCACTGCCCGTCGCTCTTTTGTTTCTCTCTGCCTTTTCCAGCCAAGGCCTCATTCTCTTGCCCCAACATTGTGTGCGGTAATGAAGATTAGCCAGCCTGCCTCACACAATGGGGTCCCCACATCGGGAGCGCAGACTCCTTAAATCCTGTCCCAAGCAGCTAACCCTGTTGTAAAACCATAGTTTTACCCCCTCTATCTACGAACCCACCACACATGTGCATGTTCTGTTCGTTTGCACACGCATGAGCACACCGACATGACCAATGTGCACTCTGTAGACATGTTGAAACCAAATGGATGAAATGTCTCCTGATTAGATTAAGCTGGTTTTGACAGCTGAGAGGAAGCGCTTGGCGACTCATGTGCGATAAACAGCAGCTCACCCAAATCCAGTTAAAGAGAGACAGAGTTCCTCTTCCCCATTGAGTGCAATACAGCTTCAGTCATAGGGATTATACCCCCTTCTTTTCTGCCTCTCGCGCATCCTTCCATCATTTATGTTCCTCGGTCTCAAGATGCCTCGTCTCTCTTTTTTCTTTTCTCTCTCCCTTTCTCTTCATCCTTGACTTAATACCATAACAAAGGCATTTTTCACACTTTGTCACAAGCTATTTAGACGCAGCAGTAGAGGTCTTTCTTTATATGCTGTGTACTTGTTACATCTCTAGCCTAAGACCTCTTAATAATGTCTATATCACTCTCAAGGTCAGTAGATCTCCAGGAGCTTAGTGTGTTCACATGTGTTGCTTTGTCTGTGAAGGGACATTCATTAAACTAATGGGACTGCAGTTGTTTACTGAGGCACGGGTTGACTTTTTTAGCATTATTGTTAATCATCAGACAACTGCAAGGCACCTTGATCTGCACCTTTCTGTTGTGCCTGCTTGACCCACAGTGATGTACGTAAGCGTCTCGGTGTTCCATTATAATAATACCAATTAATACAATAATACAAACATCCCATACCTGGACATAGTCATGTAATGTCTTGACTAAAGCTGGGTACACAGATAGAGATAATCAGGTTTTTGTTCAATTTTCGCAAACACCAGATTATTTAATGTATTACAAGATTGTTTCATAAGATTATCCTGTGATCTGAGGTGTATTAATGTGTCTGTGACGCAAAATATTGGTGCCTCAACCAAACATATAATTGTCCAGATGTGGATCTTATGAACGTAAAGCTAGGACATTTTGACGTGTCTGTTTGGAGTTATAAGACAAGAAAGGTGGTTATTTTTGATTAATTTCTAAAATGAAGCAGAAGTGACGTAAATAAGGGACACGTCTCCGTGTTTACATGAATTAGCAAGTTAAGATATAGCGCAGGGCTCGTTTTGTTCGAGGTTCTTCTCTTTAGAACTTTCCGTGTAAACCCAAAAATGATTATTAACCGTACATTTGCAACAACTTTCCGTACATGAAAACACCAAAAATGTGTAGGGAAGTCACTTTAGCATTGTTTTTGGGGCATACGCAAGAAACTACAATAAGAATGAAGTGAAAACCCTTCCATGCATCCGATTACAGGACTGCACATCCCACAATGCAATGCACAAAACTTCCGATAATGTAAACAAAAGTGTTTGAGAAGGTTTGAGTGTACATCACCTTTTTTCTGTAGCTGATATCAACTCTCTGATGCTGTTGAGCTGTTGCTACACCCACCAGCATTGCATCTTTTCCCCTTTTTATGCACAAATAATAAATCTGTTAACTGTTACTGTACTTTAGAAAAAATATAAGTTGTGTTGCTGGTGGCACAGACACTTAAAGATTGACTTTGTCCCGACGATCTGCTCTGAAACTGGTCGGGGCTGACGTTCGTAAACATTATGCGTGTTCAATATTTATGACCGAAACCTGTAATGCTGCGTTCCAGGACACATTAGATCACGTTAGATATGGTTTGATCGGTGGTGGGACAGAGTTGTAGTACGATACCTCATTTTTTAACCTTTGTGTCGGGTCTGTCACAGATTACGTTTAGAAAAAACATTGTGTGTATCTGCTTATGCAAACCTAAGTCTGAGAGGCGTGGTGTTCTGAAACTAACAATTATCACGACCAAGAACATTTACTGAAGACTTATTGGAAAAAGCAAAAGTGATTATGCTCCCTGATTACGCTTTCAATTGCCCATCGCGTCTATAAGTGCACCCATCCCAACAAAAAAATGGAATGGGTAAAGGACGGAAGTGTCTGATTTACAGCCATATGTGCATTATTTCTGTTGAAACTCCATCAGCAAATTGGGATTTAATGACGAGTGGTGTCTGTTATCAGCTTGGAGCCCACACTGTGTAAAACGCCTCGAGTTGCTGCGTTGCCAGGCTTTGACGAAGGGGCTGACGGCTGCTCTGATTATTACTGTGAAGCTAATGTTGTCTGATAAGGCCCTGTGTGTAATTAAGCTGTTTCCGTAGTGTGTTATCTCGTGCTATAGGTAGGGCCTGGCTGCTGAGTCAATGGGGACCACGGTGGCGATTTGTGGCATTTCCAGGTTCATATCTGTCACTGTTTTCCTCTCTTACTTCAGTTGTCCTCACAAATACATCCCTAGGTGTACTTTCACTTTCTAATCCCTTTCAAAGCTTGATTTGAATTCGTGTAACGTGTTTTACGGACTTAAAACCAAAACAGAAATACAGAAAAATCAAAAACCAGACAAGCAGCGTTTTTTTCAGTTTTATTATTAAATCTTCTGTTTGTGAGATATTTGGATATTTATGGACGAGAGCTTCATGTTTTAAGGTCACCACACGGACAGGAGTCGGCTTTTACTCCGCTGCGTTTGATAAAAATCACCTTGTATCATGTTGTCCTCCTCACACCAATGGCAAAGAGGCGTAATTTGTGTGTCGATGACATTTCGTTAAAGAGCTATTGATGCTGGAAGTGTTACGGTTCAACTAGTATCCAAATAAACTGGTGACTGACTATTGACTGTGATGCTGGTGTGAGGAACAATAGATGTTAGAACTTCTATGACTTGGCACTTTTGCATAACCAATTACATCTTTTTTGTGGGCAGTAAAACAAATAATTTTTGCACGTTTTAATACCGCTAGTCACTTAACGGCCGCCGTCAACACACATGGAAGTTGATCGCAAGAAACGAGGAGCACCAGTACAGTCGTTACACCACCTCTGGTTCCTTTAATCACACATCGTGCATGTTTTACGTAACATCTATTTTTTTTGTTTTGATTTATGTATTAATAAAGTCTCAATTCACCAGTTCATCAGTAACGTGACTTGTTGTGCGTTGCTGCTTTTTTTGTCCAGAAGAAAGAGTTGGCCCCCGTCTGTGGGTCCCCTCTGTGTGGTGAGCTTAAAACGTGAAGCTCCGCCTCTCGCTTCCCTTAAATAACCAAAGAACGAAGGGTACACGGATAGATTTGATATATATATATTTTTTTTTAACCCTTCTTTTTTTTTAAATGGAAGGTTGATAAATTAGCGTGGTTATCCCCTTTTGCTCTGCGTCTTTGTGCCTCTGCTCCTTCTGTCTGTTTCCTTTTTGCTTCACAGCTTTGAATCCCTGTTGGGGCATCGAAAGCTTTAACATCGCTTCTGGCCAAGAACTGAACCCCCTACCGTGCTCCCTATTGATAAAAACAGTGCGATGCCAGGATGCGCTACTATTCAGATCAGTGTCGAGGAATATGAGGCTTTATCTCCCCACTGGTTCCCCACGCTTAGAATCTGTCTCGCCCTCTAGGCAGGTTCCCCTCTCAACAGGAGTCTGCTGATGATGTCTTGCTACTCTCTAAGGAGTCTGAATTCTCGGGGCCCGGGCTTTGAGCGAGCCTAAAACCCCTTAAGGGGAGCTTAGTTGGGGAAGGAGGGTTTTTTTTTTTTTTGGGGAGCGTGATGTGGAGATGGTGGGGTGCTGTGTGAGTGTTGCTCAGAGAAGCTATAGATTACTGTCTCCGTCGGCGGTGACAGCCACAGCTGATGAGCTTCTGCATGGTATCATTTGGTATCGATTAGGCTCGGCGATGCAAACACACACACAAAAGCTGATGGCGAGATGGCAGCTGCCTTGGGATACTGGTCATTTAGCTGTCACCTCAAAGTGATGGCTTGGCCAGGCTCACCAGATCAATGCGAGACACACAGCCTATAACACATTGTGGCGGAATAAAATACACACGTGTGTTTTAGACACATTTGTTGGGCTGAATCAATGGCCTAACCCAAGCTTTTGTTCCAATTAAAGTGCAAAGGCTGATGCTGAAGGACAAACGGTGATAACTGAGATGAGAACAAAGTAAAGCGTTTGTCCAATGAAGAAAATTAAAGAATGAAGAGTCAATATATTACACAGTGTGGGCACTGGCTTCATTGCATGTTGTATTTTCAAAACAGTTTGAGTTTAAATAAGATATTTGCCTTCCTATTGGGTGAAACGGATTCATTTTATGAAAGGGAGTTTAATCACAGAAGGTATCACAGCGTTTGCTTCCTGTGAAGAAAATCTAATGCTTTTTTTTTTTTTCTATGATCAATTATATTGTGTGATATGACAGACTGACTAGAAAACAAAGCAAGAACAGAGCAGAGGCAGGTCTGCAGAAAAACGAATGCCAATTCATCCATGACGCGATTGTTGCTCACCTCAAACTGCGCAATCATGTTGTAGGATGAAATTGTCCCGAAGCAAAGACTTGGATATTATAGGAGCATATTGCGTGGACATTTTGGCAATAAGTTCAATCAAAACCCACAAAATTATTATTATTTTTTTTTCTTCTACTTTTTCGCCAGTAGGTCTTTACCAATTAGGAGACAATAATTAGTTACATTTTCCAAATAGGACAGTATTTACCGTACTCACTGATAAAGTAATCACATGAAAGTTGGATTGGTGTTTTATTTGGGGAACTACTGCTGATACAGGGTACCAAGGGGTTCAAATTTGGCAACAAAAAGGGTTGGAAAAAAATCTAAAAGTCCTTATCTTTCATTATAAGCCAAAATAAAGACAAATCTTTATGAAATTTGACGCAGTTTTGTCAAATTGGTTCGTCAATAACCGCACCGAGTTTCATCCGGATCGGATCTAGATTGCGCGTTTAACTGCGTTTTTTGGTGCTCTTGTTTGTTCTGTTTCAACAGTTTTTCTTTCAAATCACAAAAAAAAAAAAGCATTTTGCTTATGAACTCCATCTCTTGCACCACATATGCATGCAATCAAGTGGCATGTGGCATGATGTAGCTAGTGTGTACGCCACATCTACTCTGCGGTTTGGTTAAAAATGGCCGCCTCCAGGCCACGCCTCAGATTTTGTCTCTTTAAAAGCAGTTTTATGCTTGTAGTTGTACATTGTCGCAGAAGCACATGTAAAAACACATTCATTATGTTTTTATCTAGGCTTGGTTGATTTGAACTGTAATTCGGATCTGTTAATTTTAAAGTAGCATAAGAGAGCAATTAAGAATTGACTTGAAGACATTTTAGTTTCATATTATAAAATACACCCTGCTGCTGAATTGTGGGTCATTTCTGAAAAGTTGCGAGAGGTCGTTCCCACCCGCCCCTTTGTGTCCCTCCACCCCCTGTTGTCATACCCTTTTCAACCCTGTTAGCATTAGCTCTGAACATTATTCATAGCACCTTGTCTCTATCAGAGCATCTGTAAAAAACTAAACAGGATCATCCTCAAATTAATGAGCCGCATCCACCCCATTACATTTATCTATTTAGTGGTGTTTTGGGCCTTCCTTTAGGGCATTATGCATGCTCTTCTGTTCATATTTATAACCCAGGCTTTTTATTAGCAGCGTAGCAGGGTGCTAACAGTTGGGAGGCAGCATGGGCTTTGATGGTGATGGCGTTGCGGGCCAAATGTGATGGGAAAAGAGCATCAGCTGCCAAGCCAAGGGTCCCCTACAGAAGGGAAAGAGGGGTTTACACAGACGGGAATGGAGCATTTTCCAGGATTCTGAGGTCACACTGGCAACATTTACATGGGAGCTTTAATTCTCCTTTAATTCAGAATAAAACTTAAATCTTCTTTATGCTGACCTTGTAAACACTTAATTCCAAATGCAAATTTAATTCCGAATGAGGTGGCTGGTTTATTCCGATTTTAGTTCCGAATTAAATAACTTGTATCTTGTGAATGTTTAATTCTGCTTTAAGTTAATTCCGGTCGTTCTGCGCATGCTCAGCCAGTGACAAGATAATCCAAGATGGCCGCCCCCGGAGTAGAACCGAGCATATTTGTTTAATAAGAGCCTTAGAAGACGTTGATGTAATGAAAAGAGTGGATGGACGGAAGCATAAACATGCCGACATGCACACGGACATCAGCCGGGTGATACTAAAACCCAGAGACATTATTTAGTATTTATTCCTGGTCAGTGTTTTTCGGGGCTTTATTTGTCAGTAATTAGTTCCTATCTCCTTCTCCTGCTCAGTTGACCAAAGTGAAACCGTGTGTTATGGTCGAGCTACAATGAAAATAAAAACAGTTCTCATGTAGTCTTCTATGTTGTAGCTGACCTTAAAAGGTTTGTCCCCTGTCCAATCAGAACTCTTCCCAACCCCCAGACCTAAAGCAGAATTGAATAAAGCCAAATAAACCTGTTTTCCATGTGAACCTTAAATCAGAATTACTGTTTCCACTAAAAAAGGTCCTTGTCCTTTAGAAATAAATAAATAAATCAACTAAGCACCAACATCTGGTGTTAGAAGCATTAAAAGCATTAACCCACAACCCACAAGATTGGAACCCCAGCAACATAACCTACTTGGCCCAGTTTTCATGATCGCAGTGAGATTTGAGTTGTAGCTTTGACAAAAAAAATTAAGCAATTTTTGTCATAATTTTGTGACTAAAATTTTTCACATTTTCAGTTATGGTCTAGTTTCAGTGTTGTTGACATTTTTTCATCAACAAAATGAACACTCGTACTTCTAAATTGTTGGAGACACTATGGCACCATTCCATGCCACTTTTGTCTGCAGCAGCCATTAGACCAGCTAAGCTTATCTTGGCTCACGTGAAGGAATCATCTCCAAAGCCTTTTAGGAAATGGATCCTTGCTTAGTGCTGGATCAATTGATGTTGCCTCTGCCGTATCAACGTTTGTACGAATGCAGCTGAAGCGAGCGGTGCAGCATTCCTTCATCATGGCTATTGTGTGATGATTTGGTTCTTCTCATTCCTCAGACGGTCACATCCACAGCTGTGAATCGCACACACTCGGGCTGGCCACTAGACCAGTGAGGAGGAGATGTGTGTGCGTGGGTGTTTGCACAAACATGGATACAAGAGCTGCATAATTACACCACAGAGCAGCTTAATTATGCACACATGCAAAATAGTGTGCGGGCGCACACACACACACACACACACACGTCCACAAACTGGCATAATTAAACGTAAAAGTACTGTTCGTGCATCCACATTTCTGCAAAGCGCACCGACAGGAACTGCTGATTAACTGCATGACCTTCTCCCTAACAATGTTAATGTCAGCACCTGGGGGGAGGGAGGGGGGGGGAGGGGAGGGAGGGCTCTTGATGGAGTGATTGAAGAAAAGGAAGAAAAAAAAAGGAGCACACACACCATGAGCTTGTTGTACTCGCCGCCCCCTCACCTGGGCCCTCTTTCATCCTCCACACACACACACACGTTCCCACCGCACACTGTTTCCTAGACAGCAACCTATCACATCACAGTGGGTCGCAGCCTAACATTTAGCGTGCGTGCACCCTCGCGCGCGCTGCTGTGGTCGTGCACGCTGGCTGCTGACAGGATGCCGTCGCGCCAAATGTCACACTTCCAGAAAGGAGCCGCACGCACACACCCACCATGAAAACGAAGTCAAGTCCTGCCTTCACTGTGTCTTCTTCCTTCCTTCACCTTGTATCTCCATCACCGTCCTCTTCCACTCAGTTTGGGTCTCACTTATGCATCTTTATCTTCTTTTCCACTCTCTTAAACTACACACTGACTCGTCCCGCTTTAGTTGGAAGGTGTTACGGGATAAAGAGTCATCACTTTTAAAGATGAGACAATGGTGATCAAATAAAAGTGGAAAAAAGGGTGATACTGGTTATTCAATGGGGTCTAAAGAATATAAGTAGCAATAATCGGGGCCGAAAAAGATTGAGAGTTCTTTCTACAATTTGCAATTAAAAATGACTACCTTTCTTATGATTTAAGCAAAGAAAAACTGCAAGCCCCTAAAATATTGCAGTTTCATTAAATTGGTGAATTTGAGATATCTACAAGTGCATTATTTGGTAATTTACACAATGATTCATGTTATCGCTCTCATTTTTTACTTTCTCCTGCAGGCCGAATTGGATGCTCTGAAGGGCCGGATTTGGTCCCCTGGCCTTGAGTTTGACACGTCTCGTAGGTCCAAATGTATGGGCAACTTCTTTTTTTTGCAATCCGCATCTGATCTGGATGAAACAACCCAAAATGACCAATTTCATAAAAATCTATCTTTCATGAACCGAGATATAATATGAAATTTTGTCAATGATGAGAGGTAGGGATTTTTTGGATTTTTGAAACTGTTGTTGTAACAAAACGAAAGTTTAAAGCACACACTTTTTGAAACTTTTTCTTCACACTAGAGTCCTGTACAGATCCCAGATAGTGCATTGAAGGAAAAAACCATTAATGTGTACCAACAAAGGAGTGAGGACAGCACATCATCGCCACTTTTTTGAATGAGTATGAAATACTGATAGTAAAAAAACAATGTTTCCCGGTTTTTTTTTTGGTTTTTTTTTGTTCCTGGAAGACAAAGAAGAGAAATCAAACACCCCTAGCCTAGCAACAGACACCCTCCTGCAAAAAAAAAGCATGGTGAATTTATTTTTAGAAGGTGCAAACAAGCAAAGTAGAAAGAAGAGGGACCTGGGTTGTAAATTTCTCTGATGTGTTCAGTCTGTACTGCCTTATTCCTGATAATGAAACCAGCTACTCCGTCTGTCAGTGCTTATTTACACACAAATGAAGTGGCGAGTACCACGCGCCCAACGGACCTGCTAGCCCCTATCTCAGCTGTCAAACTGTGTTAGCGCCTACAAGTGAAATGCAGCGATCCCTTGGATCAAACTCTCACCGTTCATTCAAACATAACAGATTTATCCTTGGACATCGAGCGTCTCTTTCCCCCCCGCCACCTCTTATCTTTGAACCTTGCCAAGTTTTTGTAAATTAATAGACTTCTCAGGGATGCCGGCTCCCACAAATCGGGGATGCAGCCTTTTATTTGCCCTCCACAGGAGAGGTGTTTGGAGTAATAGGGTTGAAGCGGACCATAACTGCAGCTGGAAGCCAGTGCACACATGACTTCCCAAAGCTCAATAAAATGTTGTTTGATCGGAGTCCTCTAAATTACACGACTTCCACTCGCTTTACTTTCTGTCTGCGCTACAGTGGTTGCAGTCAATCAGTGTTTAATCAGCCGTCTAGCTGAAGGTGCCAGGTAATCCTAGCTGTCTACGTGACTATTTGTGTGTGCGTGAGTGTGTGTGAGCTGGCAGAGATGCTAAGTTGCCTGTCTGGGTGAGTGGATGCCACCATTGAGATTTCCACTCCACTGCATGTCAGCGTGTATCCAATGATCTTATGGCCGTTGAAGCTGTCAAGTAGTATTGGTGAGAGGATATGGATGATTAGTGCTGATGCCCAAACTTGTGACGTTGAATCTAAATTGAGTGTGTTTTTATGTTCTCTCTCTTGTAGACTTGCCTAGAGTTGGAGCGCTACCTACAGACGGAGCCCAAGCGTCTGTCAGAGCTCTTTGACCAAGACCTGGATGGGCTTTTAACCCCAGCCTACCTGAAAGAGGATGGAGAGGAAGAGCTTCCGGACACCTTACTCTCCAGCCTGCCAGGACTTCCTGAACCTTCAAGTCCAACTCCAGCTATCTTTTCCCCCACGGAGAAGACTTCACCCTCCACTGGAACACTGAAAAGAGACCTAAAACCTAAAGGACATGAAATTATCGACAGGACAGAGGGCGTCCATCAAGCCCAGCTGAGCGCAGTGACGTCCCTGACGCCACCGTCATCACCAGAACTTGGTCGACACCTCATCAAACCCAACCAGACACTGACGGCGTCAGCCGATGGGACGCTTACCTTAAAACTGGTGGCCAGGAAGGTGGGGCTTAATGCGGCACGGTTGGTGCCAGGGCATTCGCTCTCTGTCCAGATGAAAGATGAAGAGGAAGGGTCTGCGTGTATGATCGGAGTCGGAGACTTGCCGGAGAATAAGAAAAGGATTCACCGTTGCCAATTCAACGGCTGCAGGAAGGTGTACACAAAGAGCTCCCACCTGAAGGCGCATCAGAGGACACATACAGGTAGGGGTCTTAATACAGGAAACCACTAGTTGATATATTGCTGCAGAGCTTGATTACAACTTTAGTGAAGACTTGTCAGAACAGATAACCCGGATAGAGAAGCTCGTTAGTCGATGGACCTCGCAACTGTTAGTTCTGACAATCACTGTTTAGCGTAGCTGCTTGAAGGACACTGAGCTAGCCCCTTGCTACACCTGCCTGTAATGAAACTGAATGACACTTATTGACAGTGACAGTTTAGAACAGAGTGCACTGGGCAACAGAAGAGCAAGAATGACGGTCAATTTCATAATATAGACGAGGACACCCATTTTTTTTTATTAATCCTTCTCTACTACCCGAAGCATTGTAAGATTTTGTATGTGCAGGTTTGTAATATCAGTTTTTAATAGAAAAGAAGAAAAGTGATCATTTTGGGAGACCTATGTGCCTCTTTGTCAAGGTTCTTCTCCAGAAGTAAAGGGGGAAGGGTTCAGAAGCTATAACTCTCCCGCTCTTCCATCTCAATCCCAAACCACTCAGACCTCTGTCAGGGAGCTGTCCTCTGTCTGAGTAACTGCACAGTGATTGATGGATTGACCTGTATAGGGTGCCATTTCCCTGGTTTACTTCAACCTAACCTCCGTCCCCTCTTACATCTTGGTCTCTTTGCATTCCATAAGTCTGACTCAGTGGTTCTAAACCTAAAGTTAGCGGCTGGTTTTGCAGGCAGAGGTACAGTATGTAAGGGGCCTTTAATAGCGACATTTAACGGATGGCCACATATTTTATTCTTTAGGGGAGATACAGCAGAGAGCGTCCATCACAGCAAATGAAGTTACTCAGACTCTGATTAGATTTGTTTGTTTCTCCATCATCTAGATTCAGCTTACGTTTGGATTCTACGTGTCACTTGCTACCCGGCTGAGTCTCACGTATATTTTGGGGAGTGTGAATTTGAAAGGGGGGAGGGAAAAAAACACTGCTTGTGAGTCTGAGCATGTTAAAGATAATGAAACCAGGCTGTATGTGTGATCGCACCCTTTGACGGAAGAGGCTTTAGGAAGTGAGAAGAAGGTGGTGGGGCTGTTTTTGTCTCCCCCGTACATCTCTTTGTACTTCATTGTGTTTTTAATGATGACAGTGATATGCTCTGTGTCTGTGTTCCTAAAGGACACAGTTCCACAAGGAAGCCCCCCCCCCCCCCCATCTGAGCTATCAGTGTCACTTAAGGTGCTCGAAAAACAAACATTTCTCACTTTCTGAGCTGGAACGGTAGAAGGATAGAACACAGGGAACACAATAGCTGAAGACAGGGGAGTGAGTGACACGGGCAGAAATGAAGAGTCCATAAGGAGTGAAGAGGAGGAGAGATGGGGGAGGTACAGTACAGGGACCCTCTTCAGAAGACGACAGCAGTGCCATAGGCTCCCCCATTCACAGAGCCATTATCCTGACAAGTTTAAAGATGTCATTACTCAAATCCTCTTTTTCTTAGTTGTTATTTCCATAAATTACTGACGGAGAAAAGGCGACGATTTAATCTGGAATTAGACAGGCTGAGTTGAAATGACAGTGCCCTGTAGAGCTTTTTTGTGAATAGGGCTTATGGTAGATAAGGAATTGTACAATTAGATTTTGGGGCGAGGGTAAAACACGACGACTGTCGGGGTTAGGTCTGCCTCGCTCTCTCGTGTTCACTCTTTTTTTGTCTTCCTCAGCTTTTTTAGCCTCTCTAGCTTTTTTCTCACCCTGTGTTTTCCCTCACAGTTTGTGCGCTTTCATATCTTCATCGCTCCGTCCTCCTCTTTGTATGTATTTGCTACAATCACACCTTCTGTAACAATGACTCAGGATTTCACACCTGTACGTAACGAGAATGGCCAATCATCTCGCACCGACACCCTTTGACATCTTCTCCATTTCTTCCCCTGCTGTTCATTTCGCTCCGGCTGTAATAGTTGCTGCCCTCAACCTATAAAGTGTTCTCTAAGAGCTTTTCTAATGACCTCAGGAACCCGGACGCCCTGCTCCAGCTGCGGCTAATGGAGGGAATGTGATTAACTTCAGCACAGGCACCTGAAAGGCTGGAGAGAGCGCATGCACCAGCGTTCATCTGTGTGTGTGTGTGTGTGTGTGTGTGTGCTTGTGGAGCATTCGGAAGTAACAGATTATATGTAATGGGATTACAGTGACTGCAGGAAACACCCCAGTTATCAGATTACATATGAGAAAAATGTGACGTATATTTGATTATTGGAAAAAGCTTTTTTTTTTTTCGAGTGGCCATGTTTATCCTCAAATTGTTAAATTGTCCAGAATCTGCGATAATTAAATCAGAAAATATAATCCACTTATAATCATAGTCTTTATCATGTCGTAACGGAAATATAATCAGATTACGTTTTTCTTTTTAAATCAGGCTAATCCAGTGGATTAGATTCAGATTTTTATATAAATCTGCCAATCAGGCAGATGATGATAACACTGTGATGAAAAGTAGATGTTTTTGCAAAGGTAGATCAGCCTGGCAGTGTGAGGGCATCCTAAGAGAGACGGGAGAGCGGGGGCGGGGCGTTGGTGGGATGGGGGCTGTTGCCAGGCAACGGGGGCAGTGTATCGTTGGAGGAGTCAGTAGCTGAGTGGTTATGTACTGCTGCAGGCCCTGGTCTGTCAGTGCCCATCCTCCCCCTCCTCTTCCTCCACCACCACCACTACTACTACCAGTCCCATCCACCTCTCATGCCTCACTTCCCTCCTCCAGCCTCTTGCTGCCCTGTACAGCTCTACGGTTACCGTTGCTAGGCAACTGCCTCCGTACTCCTGCCAGCGTACTCGTAATTGGCCGGTGGCATGGCGGCGTGCTGGTGCCAGATCTAGCCAGCTGCACTGACTACTGCCTCCTCATGTTTCACCACGCACACCCACACACACACAGGACTCCCCCCCCCCCCCTTCCCCCACCCCCCTCATTGCTACCATTGCTAGGCAACACATTCAGGCATCCCTGCCTCCTAGGAATCTGATTGGCTGGTGCCGCGTGGCCAAAACCTGCTGCTCAGGGAAGTGAAGCAGTGAATGGATACATATCCACTTGGATGGATGGAAACATAAGGCAAACATCAGCGTCACATTACCTGCTTAGATTTTAGTCTACGTAACTCCTTTTTATTTTATTTACCTCTTATTTCCCTTGCACAGTGTCTTCTATTTATGTCTTATTCTCTTGTTTTTAGCACGTACAGGTATATGAGCCAATACATGCTGTAATTAAGTTAGCATTCAACATTTGGTAGAAAATGCTTGATCAGATCACTTATTGAGCTTTTACATGGGCTTTTCAGATGATATGGTTTAATCTTACATTACATTTAGATTAATTGTGTACAAGGGTGGACTGGGATTAAAATTGCCCATTTTTTGGCCACTCATGACTGCTGTTGGCCCATTTTAGTCACTTTCCACTCTTTTCTTGCCACATTTTTGCCAATTTTGGACCAATTTTGGTCACCTGTTAACAAGTAGCAGACCGGACTGGCCGACTTCGGGTCGATGACCCGGGACGTTGCCCGATATGCAAGACCAGCAGTCCACCCCTGATTGTGTATATATTACACACAATCTGTGTGTATAACGCACCCTAACCCTTACTTAGTAGCAGAATCACTTAAAGTTGCTACCTTTTTTTTTACAAAATAAAATCATAGTGTATGGCTCATAGATCAATGGCAAACATTATTTACTCCAAAAAAAAGGGAAAAAAGGTTGAAATTGCCTCTTGGAAGTATTTTTTCATCTCCATCGCAAAAACAGGGCATAGAAGTGTTATATTTTCAATCTTAGCGTGATTACTTGTTTTCAGTACAGTGATTCTCTTGACACATTTTCATTCTTGTTTGTTCAGAGTATTCCCTGTCTTTTCCTCTCCTTCTTCTTCTTCTTAAAAAAAAGAGTGTTCCCTGTCATATCAGAATGAGGTAAAATGAAGTAAAGACCGAAACCAAAAATGTCAACAAACAGCTTTTTTAAAGTGGAGATGAAAACAAATTTTCAAGTGGAAATTTCAACCTTTTCCATTTCTTCTTGGAGTAAATAATGTTTGATCCATTGATCTATGAGGCATACATTGTGATTTTATCTGATTTTGTCTGACTTCAGACCTGCTCACCTCTCCAGATGGGATGTGACTGATGCAGGAGACGTTTTCGGGGGTGGACACAGCTGGCAGGCTGTGGATTTCTTGCCATTATGTGACTGGCCTAATTATCACTCAACCACCACCACCACCATCTCCTTCCTAGCCGTCATATCTCCAACCCTAATCCACTTCCGCAACACTTCTCTTCTACTCCACTTTTCCCTTTCCTGGTCTCATCTCACCTCTCTCTAATCCCCTCCCCACCCCCACCCTCTTTTGCTCATTCTCTTCCTTTCCCACTTCTTTTCTCGCTCCACTTCTCTCCTGCCTGTTCAGCAAGATGCGAGACCAGTGGGAGCTTCTCCATCTCTGTGTTCAACATTGTGTCTCATTCATTTTCAGTTTCTGAAAAAAAAAAAAGAAAGAAAAGTGATCGTCTTTATCTGTGTGACAGAATGGAAACCATATTTGAGGAGTTGTTGTTGTACAGTATTTCCACAGACTTCTTTTTTCGTTCAAACAAATGAGCAGGTTATTGACGGCGAGCCGTCAGACTTGTGTGTGCTTATGTGTGTTTTCTAATCCTCCAGGTGAGAAGCCGTACAAGTGCTCGTGGGAGGGCTGCGAGTGGCGATTCGCCCGGAGCGACGAGCTGACGCGGCACTACCGCAAACACACCGGTGCCAAGCCTTTCAAGTGCAACCACTGTGACAGGTCTGTCAAAACACCCCCCCCCCCCTAGCCACACTGTTATTCTTCCATTTTCCAATAGTTATCTGAAGTACTTCCAGTACACACAGCAGGCAGTGCTTCACTGTCTTGTACACAGTTTGCTGTAGTAACAACGCGACACCAACTGGTTCTGACCCAGTTTGGAAGTGAGTTGTTTAGGATACCTGAGGTTTGACTAAACTCAAGACACAACTTGGAGAGTTTCAATGACAATCCTTGACATAAAAACACCAGTTAGGTGTCATTGTCGTTACCAAAGCCAGATTTATTCCAATAAATCAGCAAAAGTTTGTATTCTGACTGAAGACTAAAACAAAAGCGGGGTGCACACGCGACCATTTTCTATATCTAAACACATTTGTTTTGATGTTAAACCCCACATACACAGACATCAGATCACGCCATACACATAATGATTCAAGAATCGTTTCCTCCAAGCCAGAAATCTTGCGATCCGAACGACAACAAGAAATTACAACACACCACAGAGAAGTGGACATAGAGTAGGACCATTTCTGAGAGAAAAATCCCAAACTAAAACAAAGAATGCATACTTTGTTTTCCAGTCAGCTAGCTTCTTGATTAGCTACATTCTATTCCACAGCACAAGTCACAAAGTCGACTTTCCCCAAACGCATAAAGATCTTCAGTCGTAAGTATTGAAAAAGTTTAATGCTCACACTTGATTGGCCCAACCTGTTTTGGAGCCGATTATGGTGACAAATTCACTCCTAACACACCTCAGACCCCAGGATAATCTTCTAAAATTTAAGATAATCTGGCGTTTGCCATATTTGGTCAGGAAGGGGAAAGTCAGCCCTATTATCTTTATCTTGTGTAGTATACTGTAAGTGATCTCTAGAAGTTTCCTCGACTTTGTCAAGAATAATTGTTGGCCCTGGCTTAAAGTCCTTTTAAATGCACGTCAACGCACAGCTTCAAGTATTCAACCGCCATAATTCACAGAAAAAGGATCGGCCAAAGGATGAGATTAAAATCTGTGCTCCTTTTTTTTTAATTACATCCCTGCGTATTGGCCGTGGCTGACACCTCAGAGATCTCTGAGCAATATTGTCTCCTCGAGCTACCATCGTACTGCAAAGAAGGCTGTGTGAAAAGGTCATTTAAAGCGGTTAATTCTGCTAAATATAAGGCTTTATACCATAATGGTGGAGTTTTTTTTTTCTCTTCTTCAAACTGTTATTTAATCAACGCCTGCAACACTATTAAGTTGTTTACCATTGTCTCGTCTTTAAATTGAACTCAACAGTATTTATAAATTCATGAGGCCGCAGATTAATAAAGATGTCATCCATTGTCATAGGCATTTGCGTTCTTTTAAGGAACACTTTTGACTTTTTGACAGCTTTGAAATTGCTTAGGAGAATGCTATTGAGAACGTGACCTCGTGAATCATGCATAGGTTCATTATGAGAGGACAAAGAGAAATCCCTCTTCACCTGGGGTGCTCTTCCCTAATGTCTGCAAAGGGGGCCTGTCTGTCAGGCCTCAGCTGGACAGACTGTAAGTACAGTATCCCCCCCCCCCCCCACACACACTTCCCTTGATTCCCCACCTCCCTGTGGGCACATCCTTAATTCAGCCCTGAGTCTGTTATGTGTCACAATACGCATGAACCCTCCAGCCTAAAATACACACACAAAGGCACACAAGCTCCCTGCTGAGATGAAGGAAAAGGCCAAACCAGGGGAGACAAGGAAGTTGTGGGGGGAAGATTGAAGATAGGGTAAGATGGGAGGGGAGGAGGAGGTGGAGATAGGGCCACGGTGTGCCAGCTGGTGTCGTGCCCCCGAGTCGTGACTCGTACTTTACCATCTGTCCAGCTGAGCGCACACACACACACATACACACACGCGAAGCATCGTGGTTGTATTTGCGGCTGTGCACGCCTATGGGTCAAGCAAGCATTGCTCAAGACTATGCATGAGCTTAAATATATCTAACATAAATTAAATCTCTAATGAACTGCATGTTCAACAATCACAGCCCATGGTGGTGGTGGATCCTTTAAAGGTTGGGTCTGCCTACACGCCTGCAGCTACCAGGGCCGAAGCTAGTGGAATAAATATTTTAAATAATACCAACAACACACAAAATCGACAACAAAAACACACAAAATAAGAGAAAAATATACTGAACAATAAAAAGAACAAACAACAACAAAACCTGCAAAGTGACACAAAAACACACAAAACGGTGATAGAAATGTGTGTTAGTATTCATTCATTCCATCATTATGCTCTATAGTTGTTTTTTCATAGTATTCTGAGCAAAATGCTGTAGTCGGACAAATGGGGATAATGGATTTTAGAAATATGAGAAAGGGGGTACACGAGCCAAAAAAGTTTGAGAACCACTGGTTGAGAGGAACAGTAAGAAAAAAGTTTGAATTTTTCCTTTTTCAAATATTTAGAGAAAGAACTTGCACATCTTAGGAACGCAAAGTTGCCAACATTTAATCAAGTGCAACTGGGGGGAAAAAGACATGAACGTATTGCCAGCTTGTGAATATAACCAATAAACAAACCAAAAGGAAGAAAAAAAAAAATAAACCCTAAATTTTCATATAAGGTTAAAACAAATTATGAATAAACGCTGCCCAGCAACAAGTTGATCATCTCCAAACCAATTCACACACTATTGCAAAATTCACTCATCTTTAGAAGGCGCACTACAACTATTAATGGTGTCCCAATCCAATATTAATATCGGATATTGAACTAAGATCAGAAAAAAATGAATATTGGATTATTTGAGCCTGTATCTAAAATCTTTAATACAATCAGTCAATTCCAGACTCAGTTTTTCAATTCAAAATACATTGTAGCAAGTATGCAAGCTTGCAATATCGGTATCGTATCGAATGCATTAAAACGCATTCGGCGTATTGATCACCTTTAGGTCTGAACCAGTTCTTATGAAGTGCTGAATCACAGGGAAAGTTAAAATTGTAGTTATAATAACAGCAACATCCTACACTAGCTAACATTGCTCAGTCAAATAGAAACATTCTTCACCCTAGTTTTTATTTTCATGCTAGATGTAATTATCTTTATCCAGTTGACTAAACATTGAATCAACCCAGCATTTCAAATACTTCTCAGGCTAATTGTCGAAACATGAAACTCCCAATTATCTCAAAGAAAACGAGTATTTCTGTTAACCAATTCTCTTGGGAGTGCAGCTGTAGTGTTGCAACAGAAACACTTCATCTGTTCACGCTGACGAAAAAAGGCGGTCTCATAATGGCTGCATCTGTATGTATGCAACGAAACACCGACTGAAAGCGTGCAGTCTCTCACCTTGTGGCAATCAGCTTTAGGGGTAAATATACTGAATATTTGTTAAAGCTAAAAGAATTAGAATAAGCCAACGTGCTTCCTGAGTTATTCTGTTAGGGTACATATATACGCCCCGGGAATCCTGCAAGCCTGATTTTAGATGAGAGGCTTCCATTCATCTAATTTAGTGATCGTTTTACAGCACATGTTTTGCATGCTGCTCAGTCTCCTCCCCCCACAGCAAAACACTCTGTTTGAACAGATCCATCCGCAGGCTCTCTAGTTATTCATTGCACAGCTGAAGTCATTAGAATTGCTGTTAAAAATGCTGATTATGAATTAGTTACACATATACTAATTACTTGTGCATTTGTGGCTTGGTACTCACTAGCTAACAGCGGCTAATAGCTCCGTCGACAAAACCAACTTCTTTCGTTTAGCGCTGTTAACTGGCTGACGAGTTTTTCCTTCTGGTTGCAGGTGTTTCTCACGGTCGGACCACTTGGCGCTACACATGAAGAGGCACATCTGAGAATCTAGAGAGAGGTCAGCGAGGGTAGAAGGAAGAATGGAGGCGGAGAGGAAGAAGGGAAAGGAGCTTTGGCAGAATTACAGCACACTGGAAGAAGAGAGTCAAAGGGATGCATTGGCTAAAAAACTTGACCAATAGATCCTGAGCGGCTTACTTGGTCTTTACCCCAACAGTTGGTCTATGACTCCAAGACGTCTCCTCATGCCCTCACAACTTCCACCATGTTTTCTTGTGTTTAAGATACAGATGCTCTATTCCTCGCTTTGTTCGCGACTTAGAGGGGACCAGGTACCAGTCGTTGGCAGCTCTTTTTTTAAGTCATCCTTGCAGTCTTTGCATCAGTCCCGTAAAGAAACACTTTCAGATTATCAGCCCTCTCCATGCCGCAGTGCTCCAGGAACCAGCGATTATTACCATTGCCAAACTGAATCAGTTGTACAGTCGTGTTTTTTGTGTGTGAATCAACAGCAGAACTGCAGGAGAGTGACCAGCTTTGGGTTTGACAACAGCCATTTCAACCAGTTGCAATGCAAAAGAAGCAAGAGAGCGGGTTTTTATTCCATCAAATCTACCACAGCCTTTACAACTCACCAAAGGGGTTCTTTGTCCACAACTTTTAATCTTGCAGCTTCTAATCTGACCTCTTGTATAACGGGCAAATGGATCCATTTATAAATCCTAACTGTTTGATGGCATCAGCTTCGTTTGTTTGGTGTAGAACTGAATTTCAGTTGCTCTGGGGTCCTGCAACGACCGATTGAGGTTGTCCTGGGCCTTGGCTTGTCAAATGAACATCATCCATTGAAGATTACCTATGGATGAGGCTAACTAATCTATTCTGGGAAGGACGAGAGGAGTGCCCCAACAGATGCAAGATGGCTCCTAAGGGTGTTTTCCTCTCTGGGATTGAGTGGCTATCAAGAAACTGTTGCACAATTGACTGTCTTTTTTTGTAAAAACTCCACCGTCTTTAGGTGGGAGACAATTTGAGACTCTAAGGTTTGGCTCTCACGCGTCGTCAGAGTCTCACGCACAAGCTGACTGCAATAGCACATGGAACACCAACAGGATCACTATGTATGTAAAGGTTATATTATTTATATGGAAAGATTCCACTATTTGTTCAAAAACGCCACCACTGAAGAAGAAAAAAACACTTTGAAGAACTGAGTAGTAAATGGATGTGGCCCGTAAAAAAAAAACCGAAGTCTGAAATGATCTCTTTGTGAGTGATTGGAGCCTTGCGAGCCACATTGAGCAGCTTTTAGAAAACATAAACGGCATTTAGCACATCTTTGAATCATGCCTAATCAAGTCCATTGCTGCTTACTTCCTTACAAACATGCCTATCAGAACCAGATGTATAATGACCCATTGGATAACCCATGGCACAATTTTAATCATTTGGGTGGCTCTTTGTTGTGAATGTATCCGGTGTGAGGCTGAACATGTTGCTGGTTGTTGGGATCATATCATACCATCATCTTTCCTCACATCTGAAACAAATGAATGGACTTAAAATAGCCAACATGTTATGGATGGAAGGTTAAGATATGCTAGAGGACCAGCAGGAGGTCACAAGTGCATATAACCAGTGGGTGGCTGAATGGATCTTGCTGAGTCGAAAGTGATAGCTGCCCCATCAGCTCATGGAACTGCAGCGAGGTGAGGCCCACGCGCACAAAGAGCCGCATGAATTAAACCTAAGATCACGGGATTTTTGTGTTTGAGCTGCTTGAATGAAGTATCTTATAATACATCTTTGAGGTTTTTCTGTCTTTAGTCGATGGACAAGTTTTGAAGACTCCAATCAAGGGCGCCCAACTCAAGAAGGCAGCTTAGAAAGAGGAGGGCTTTAAGATAATAGGAATAGTTGGGGTAAGGGATTAACTACGACCTTTGATAGTTGATAGAGGACAAAAAACGGACAACATTTAAGCATCAAAAACACAAACATGGCTTCAGTCCACATTACATTTTAACTTGATCATGTCGTGACTGTGTCTATAATCTATCATCAAATCATCTTTCTACATATTGAATTCAAAATATGATTCAATAGGTACTAATGGCGTTTTGAGATATTTTTGGAAAGGAAAGAGACAAAAAAAATTTGTGATTGGAGTTGCAGTTGCCCCCCAGCCATACAACTCGTACTCTTGACGATACATACTGTGACGTTTTCAATGTCATTGCTCGATATATTGTCCCACCTTTACCTGTCGGTAACACTGGCTGACACTACGCTGTCATTATTATGACATGACACCTGTCATTAGCATGAATAAGGTGTCATGAAGGCTGTCATTAAGTGTCGTTCATTAACCTAATTCAGTGTTTCTCAAATGGGGGTATGCAATGGCACTATAGTGGGGGGGGGGGGGGGGGGGGGACTAGAAAGATAGAGAGAGTGCAAAATTAACAAATTAAGTATCAGTCTAAATGATAAAAAAAAAAAACTCAAGAGCCACTGAATCCTTTTTTTCAACCTTTGGGTCAGGACCCCATATGGGGTCGCATGCATGTAAATAGATTTTTGAAATTGTTGTTATTTTTTTTAAATGAAGACACACAATCTTAAACAACTGCTTTTCTATACTTTGTGAAGTATAAATCTAGTCCAACTAAAATGCAAAAAAATGTCTTTGGGGTCACCAGAAATTCTTGATATCAAAATGGGGTCACAGTCCAAAAAAGGTTTGCTCTATAGTTGTTTTTCAATAGTTTTCTTAGTAAAATGTCGTAGTCAGACAAAGGGGGTACTTGGATTCAGAAATAAGGAAAAAGAGGGTCCTTGAGCCAAACAAGTTTGAGAACCACTGCCATAACCCTAACCCCACTAGATCCCTCCACCTAACACAAAAAAATGCCAACATAGCTCCAAAGGTGTCATCATTTAGCAAACAACACTTACTGACAGCCTTCATGACACCTTATTCATGCTACTGACAGAAAATAACCGCGTAATGTCAGCCTTATGTATAACATTTCAAATGTTAACCCCGTTTCTAAATAACAGTAAATGAAGGAGAATAAGGAAATGGCTTTAAGGATTTAAGGAATAAACCATTAGCCAACCGTTTAGTTGGTTGGTTAGCTAAGAACGTGCTGCTCAGCGAGTGCGTGTTCTTCCCTCTTGGTCCTGGCTCGTCATATGACAAATGAGTCGCGGGTCAACATGTAGATGCAAAATGTATCATCAATGGCAGCTCTACACGTGTTTTTCAGTATTTCAACGAGGTACTGTCCTGTCCAAGTGAACTGCTGTGAATGTGTGGGATTGTGAACATAGATGTTTTGCTTTTGTTTCCTCTCATTCTGGACTGAAAATGTTCACGTTGGAATTAGGTCTGACTCTTCTGGCGAGCCGACGTAAACAACGCGTTCTCTTCGTGTATGATGCCCGCAGCTGGAAAAATGTGAAAAAGGTTGTTTCATGTCGTCTCCGAGGATGCGGTTCACTTCTGTGTCATCTTAATGAACGATTGTCAATTCTGCTGTGCCTGTGCGTGTGTTTTTTTGTCTGTTTGTATTTGCACTCTGAATATTTTGGAAGGAATCACTTGCATATCTGATGTTGGCTGTCCGATTGTACACTACACTTGACATAGTGATGGAACACTGCTCACAAAGTCTGTATAGTAGCTGTTTATTGGTGGGTTTTCTTTGTTTTTTTTTTTTTTGTTTTGTTGTGCATTTCTCATTCATTGTAGATGTGCAACAACTACACAATCCACGCTTATGCTCATGATCCGTAAACACAAATATAGACAACCCACGCACACACGCTCCCTGTGTGTTTTTCATGCCACATGGTAAGAGTCAGAGATCCAGACTGCGGCTCCGGCTCTCTGTAAAGGGAGGGGGGGTTTGCACGCATTACTATGTGTGACACCACCTCTGCCGACACCAGACCCTTTTTCTACCAGCCTTTT
The DNA here is from genome assembly GCF_900634775.1 of Gouania willdenowi. NCBI lineage: Eukaryota > Metazoa > Chordata > Actinopteri > Blenniiformes > Gobiesocidae > Gouania > Gouania willdenowi. The sequence goes on from NC_041045.1 coordinate 8,445,726, forward strand.
CTCATCGCTTTCCCTCTCTCCTCGAGTCCATTCCTTCCACTTTCTTCGCTGCGACCCCTTTCCCTCACCCTCTCCACCCCTCCCCCGTCCGAGTCCTCAGCTTTCTTCCTGCTTTTCCTTTTCTGTACAAAGCCTTTCAAATTTATCATTTGTATATTATGATGTATGGGTACGATAATGTTCTTTATTATGGAAAAATGAGAGATTTATTTTTGTTACTGGTTTGTTTCATAATTCCTTTTTTAAATTGGTATTGTAATATCTCTATGCAAGGAACTGTTCAGTGAATCGTTTTTATTTAAGAATGTAATTACGTGTAATAAATGGTAGAAGCAGTTTGGCATGGAGTCTTTGTTTCTGTGTTAATGGCGGCTTGATTCAACAACAATATGCACTTAATGGCATCACACCCAGTCCTTATCGAGCCCTCGATCACTGAGCTTTTCACTTGGTTGATAATACCGGGCGCGCCTCTGCTTCTCTTCTCACTGACCGATGCTTTTTTTTTTTTTTTTTAAGGATTTGCTGATTGAGCTTGAGCAGCTGAGTGAAAATGGGCTGGAACATTCATTTACCCCCCTATCCATTTCAGCTATTTGCAGCAAACCACCCGAGGATGAGTACAAAGATTTCTGATTTATCGTTCCTTTTGATCAAACACAGGAAATGGGTCGAGATACCTTCACACCGCCTGGATGCACACACTCCTTGTCTCCTACAGCACGTAATTACATCTGCTACCAACCAAGGTGATGGCTTACCCGCTATTCTTGCCTTTTTGACCATGACTGGCTGATAAAAGGGTAATCGAATAACTAATGGATAATTAGGGAGTAATTACTCGCTGGTAAATGGGCCTATGCAGTGTATTAATTCTCCTCGGATCTGGCAATGAGAAACTCCCATAAGGATTTTTGTTTCATTTAATGCTCCCTAATTGAAATGGGCACCCTCGTCAAGAAGCTTCCATGTATCTGTCGACCTTAATGTTCTTTTAACGGTAATTACAGACAGGCTGCATATTATCTACCTAACTATACCTACTACGTCAATCCCACCGACATGCTATGAAATTAAAGACGATGGAGTCATTTTTCAATAAAGGTCGCACATCCCATGAGCGCCTTTCAATCGTCATTTTCACTCCACATGATGGAGATGAGGTTGTATGTGAGTTCACAGCAGAGCTAAATGGTCCTAATATGTTTCCGGCAATGATGGGATTTACATTCAGCACTCGTGCACAAAGGTTAACACGCATATTATTATATAATGGTAAGTAGTGCAGTGATGAACAACTGGAAACTCATTAAAACTCAACTTCTGGCATGTTGACCAGAGCCGTTTCTAGCTATATGGGCCCTCAGTTTGCCAAACATGGAGAGATTTCTTACACCTTTAAATCAGAGCAAGGCAGCTTTTATCACAGTAGGGCCACAATGATCAACATTCATGTCAGCATTGAGAATAATGAGCGATCTGAGCATTAATACAGGAAAGAACTAAGGGTTTTTATAGTATATTTGTGTGTTTTTCTCTCATTCTGTGTGTGTTTGTTGTTGTCTTGTTTGTTGTGAGGCATTTTGCGCATTTTCTGTAGTCCTTTTGTGTATTTTTTCGAGTATTTTTTGTGTATTTCTGTTGTCGTTTTACTTGTTTGTTATTACTGTGTGTTTGCTGAGTAATTTTTTGTGTTTCTCTTGTCTTAATGTGTACTTTTGTTGTCATTTTCTGCAATTTTGTATATTTTTCTGAGCCATTTTTTGTATTACTGTTGTCGTTTTGTCCATTTTTGTAGTAGTTTTTTGTGTTTTTGGAGTATTTTATGTGTTTTTATTTTGTCTTGTTATGTTGTAATAATTTGTATTTTTTTATGTATTCTTGCTCTTGTTTTATGTCATTTTTCACATTTACTTTGGGGGCCACATAAATATAGACCGAGGGCCGCATGTGGCCCCCGGACCGCCAGTTTCCTATGTCTGCTTTAAATTGAATTGCCCACAAATTGCTGAATAATGGGTACTCATCCATATTCCAAATATTACTGTAGTCTGATGTTACCTACAAGTCTAGGGATGTTTGATATTAGCTTTTTTACCGATATCTGATATGAAGATATTGCCCAACACTACATATACATTTACATGTTCAGAATGCACCATGTAATATTATCGTGTTCCCCGTTTTATGACCTCCGAATATGGTTAATATGTGTATCACACATGGAATACCTGAACAGAAGATTGATAATAGCCAAGCTTATAAACACAGCATGTACATTTCCTTCATCCATCCCACTCAGCTGTTTCTATTTCTCTAATTCAATTGATAACATCACAGTAAATCTGGTACGACAACAGGATTAAATGATCCCGTGATGTTATCAGGCATGGCTCTGTTAATTCAAACATGCATTTTAATTTCAGCTTTCACTTTGAGTCATTGACCTTTACAGTGCACAGAGTAATTACACCATGCATTGTGCACAGCAAAGCACTTTCTTTACCTAAAAGGATTCACCCTTTCCCTCTCCGTCTCTATTTTTGGCTTCTATTCTGTATTCCTCGAGATTTGCACCACAGATGGGCAACTATATCAATAATAATTTGTGGCACAACTCATTAAAACACACCAAAAGGTGAAGTTCAAATTTTAAAATGAGCTAAAAATGTGAAATAAATGAATAAAAAGGCTTAAATTCAAGGTTAATGTTGGACGAGACACAGGAAAGAGTTTAGACGAGCTTGCAGACACAAATAAATAATGCATAAGATGAGCTAAAGGGTACATGCAATAAGAAATAAAGGCTAAGGGGTACATGGGGCAGTAAAGTTTGGGAAACACTGATCTAGAATAAAGAACAATCTGGGCGTTAATAGACAAAAGCACTAAATATTTGTGTTTGGGGTCGTTTTGTATGAATGTATGAGTTTATATTGTGTATTCTTGCTGTCATTTTATGTCATTTTGTGTATTTATTGTCGTTGTGCATGTGTTTGGAGTCGTTTTGTGTATTTTTCTATCGTTCTATTTATTTTGTGTACTTTGTTGTAGTATTGTATTACTTTGCTATTTTTGCGTGTTTCTGTACTCGTCTTGTGTGTGTTTGTGGTCCTGTTGAGTATGCTATAGTTTTTTAAATCATTGTGTGTATTTAACTCGTTACTTGAGAGTATTTTTATCACCCTTTCAACCCCAACCCATAAATGACAGGCAGGACGGTGCCTCTCCAGGACCGGGGACAAGAAACCCTGTTCTTGACTCACACAGTTGACACAGATGCTTTCATTGTTACACACTGACCTTGAGTCCTTTCCTGTTTCTACTTTTGTTTGTCACCCACACAAAACCTGAGCGCGCTCTTGCCAACCTTGGTCTTGTCTTGTGTATGAATAAACTGTGACTCCTGCGTTCTTAAAAGAGCCACAAATGAAAAGAAGCATTGAGATGAAGCATCCGTCATGAAAAAAAGACATGATAAAAGCCTGCTCTTTAGACAAAGACGGTGATTCACCTAAACACTTGAACACATCACAGTTGTGCAACAAGATTTCACGGAGGATGCTGCCAATGCCTGTGGGTGTCTTGTAGGCGTCTGGCAACCAAATAAAGATGTTAGTGTCACATCTGGCACCGCTGGAATACCAGCTTACTGGAAAGCCGTACTGAGTGCATCGCTTCCCTCGCTGTATCGCGTTCCAAGCTTGTGCAGTAACAAAAACTCCTCGCTACGATTACAAACTGCTTAGCACTTGATCTCCGTCGAGTCGGGCGACAGTATTCAACACCTACACAGAGAAAGGAGTCTGAAATCCAACTGAAATTTGCCAGGAAAAAAAACAAAAAAAAAACACAACATCTTCCCAGATCCATGGATTCCCTGGCAGGCCAACGCTTAGATATTTGCAATTATTGGGAATACGTCGAAGTGGCCTTCAGTAATTAAACCCTAATCATGCCGGTAGATGCAAAGAGGCATCCTCATCAAGTTTTCATTAATCTGCCTCCTTGTGATACCCTGCAGCAACTGCGTCTCCCTCTGGGAAAGCACCAAGAGCCTGTTCTTTAATTAAAACCTATTGTTTCTTGGTTTTCAGTTGGTAGTTCTTGATTTTTTCAAAATTAAGAGCGATCAGAGTGCAAACCTCCACCAAGCCCCAAATATCATCTTTGCCAAATACTCTTGATCATGGTATCACGATCATTCACACTTCTTTAATGGTCCAAATGTATGGGTAGGGCACCCCCATTTTTTTATTTTTTTTATTTTTTGGTTTAAATCAAAATCAAATGCGCAATCCGGATTCGATTGCGATGAAACTTGGCGGGATAACTGAGGATCCAATCCGACATAACTGAGTCGAATTTCATAAAGATTGGTCAATTGCAAACCGAGAATTGATATTTTGTCGGTGAGGGAATTGTTGATTATTCAAACTGACGCAGAATCAGTGTATTGATGCGGATCCCCTCCAAAATGTCATGGAATGTCCCGTGGTGTCACGTTTATCATTGGTTGGAAGTTTGTCGAAAGCCTTTGAGCGACTTTAGCGCAATCTTGCCAACAGACAAACACAAATAAATAAATAAAACTAAAATATTGGTGGAGGAAATGAGGCTTTACCACTCACCATGAGATAGATAGATAGATAGATAGATAGATAGATAGATAGACTTTATTCTGTCCTGAAGCAGTGACAGAAATCATTTTTTGACACGGCCACAACAGCAACACATTCATTACAATAAAACGCATAAAATTGGCTTAAAAACACATAATGGGGATCATTTTAAAAAATAACAGATACAAAAGTGTTTGCATTTTGCAAATAATATGTAGGCGACTGTTCCACGCATGTTTTGCGGTGTGCAAACTATTGATTTATTGGTCACAGCTGCAAAAAAAAGAGACTATAATGATATGGTTTTGTCATACTCATAGAGCCACTTTAAAACCGTTGCCTTACTCCTGCTGAGGCGCAGAGTTACACTTGTTTTTCTGAATGCTCTGACACCCCAAAGGTAGATGTGAATAAAACGTGCAGGGGATGATGTAAGCTGGTGGTCCTGAGACAGATGAACCCCAGTTACCACGTGGGAGCACCTGGCTCTGGCTCTCTTATATGATGCCTGTTTGACAGACAGAAGGAGCACCTGGATGCCTGATGTGAAAGTGCACTGTGAAAGCGACAGGGCCATGCATTATGCAGGAAGCTCTCTTTTTCTCCCATTCTCTCTCTCTCTCTCTCTCTGCCCCCTGCTCGGCAGTAAAAATAGATCAACAGACCTCAGCATTCAGCATTCAGCTCTGTTTTTATGCTTCTCACTTTCACTTGGATCTCACCAGGTGCAGCGGCTGCTGGCGCCCGTCTTCCGTTTCTTCACCTGAGTGTTGGGAAAACTTGCACATACTTTGTAGCATTGCAAGTGTAAATGTCAACCACCACTTTTTACATCAGCTTGCCGACGCGCCGGGCTCACAAAGTGCGTTACAATTGTAAACTATGCCATAAAGCTCACATTGCTCTGCAGTAAAAACACATAAAAGACAGAGATTATGTCTATTTTTGACCTTGGACTTTAATGAACCACATGACTTGTCGCTAAAAGAAGCAAAACGTGCCTTTACAACAGCAGTCGATCACAGCTAAAAACTGCTAACAACAACTAAAAATGTGGGTTTTAAAAATCAAACCATATCAAATGTGCTTAAACCAGTGGTTCTCAACCTTTTTTAGCCCGCAAACCCCAAAATAAAGGTTCCATAGAGCGGGGACTCCCACTGTAGCTGAAGGTGGTTGAACACAGACATGAACATTGAATAACAGTCATGTGGAGACAGGACCATCTATAAGGACGAATAATGGGGAGAGATTTTTGGGGGTCCATCCATAAAGTCAGCATAATGATGGTCCATTGTTCTATGAATCTGTGATAACCACATTTATTTATTCATCTGATTAATATCCACTGTTATCCAGGAACGTTTGTTATTATTATCGTCATCTTAAAGAGGGAAATCCTTGTTTTAATCACAAATAAAATGGGTTCAAAGTGACCAAAAATGGAGGAAAAGGTGGTGAATTGGTTTCAAACACTTAGTTTCAACTGGCAAATAACGAGCATGACAAATCGTGACTGTGGATACATTTGGAAAAATAATCATGAAATATGGTGAAAAGAGGTTTAAAGTGACAAGAAGGGGTCAACATATGTGACATTAGGTGGAAAAGTGGTGGAAAGGGTTTATGAGTGCTGAAAATGTCTTGAAAGTGGAAAAAATGTGCAGAAAAAGCATTGACGGAGAAGTGGCAAAAATGCATTAAAAGGACCAAAAATATGGAGAAAAAAAAAGTGATGAATTTAGGATAAAATATGGCAAGTTTGGTGAAGTTGCAGAAAAAGTCTAAAAATGAATGTGTCAAATTACGAGTCGCTGATGCAATAAGTTGAGAGCTTCGGGCAAATTTGTGAAACATGTTGCAGTGATGGAAAGGAGGGTGGACATTTTACACTTTGTGTAACAGAAAATTCAAATCACACCAATTGATTAATAAAGCGTTTTGTCTTTAAAACAGACCCTAACTTAGCTGCCTGGTGATTCAAATCAAGATGTGCAAAGTCATATGTGCAGTAATAAATGCATGGCCGTTCTGCATGTGCACATGACGCGTTTAAAGGTCTCCTGTTGCTGGCTGCCAAGGCTCCCTGAAGACCATTGATCCGTGTCCATGACCACGGAGGTTTCCGACTCCTCCCTGATTGCCATCCGGCTGCTAATTAAAGAGTCGTGCATAGCGAGTTCACATTGGTAACAAGGTTTGAGGGAAAGGTCAACCTATCACGTACACTGCAACTGGACATCGTCAATAACCATCCGAGCTGAGAGGACACACGGACACTTTTCAAACCACGCACTTTTGTGGAAACAAGTGCGTCGGCGCTTTTTTAGTTGATCACATCAGATATAGACCGTCTCTAGATTCGCGCCAACCACAATGTGTGTAACATTATACAATAATGCAAAAAGTATTAATAACATAATTGATCATGTTGACTAGAATAATTTGCACCGATGCATCGTTTAATGTTGTAAATTCATGATAAAATCAGGCCGCTTTCTGCTTCATTTGTGCTGCAGTACCATACAATAGAAGAAGAACCAACCTAAAGTCTCAAACGTTTGGGACCATTTCCTACCTGTATTTCATCCACAAGTTATTCCCATTCACTACTGATGCCACAGTGACTGCCCAACGCATAATATGTATTTTCACAGAATGAAAGTTGTGTCAAAACAATGGCGGACGTTGAATTTGTGGCTTTCCACGAAAACATTCGAACACAGTCAAAATTCAAAGCTGCTGGACACAAATGGAATAGATTAGATTGCAAAGGCCCTTCAGTCAGTGCAAACAACAAGAATTTCAAATCACTGTGAGTGCAAAAGCTGAATAAAAAAAAACATATTTACCACAAAGGTAGATTGTCATCAGATAAACCCATAGCGTTGGCCTCATTGATTCATTAATCGAACATTATTTGCTCAAAAATGAGGTTAAAGGTTGGAATTGATGCAAGAAAAATTTGTTTTCATCTCCTTTGTAAACACTCTGTTTGCGCATTGCATTGTGGGAGGCGGTTACACATAAGCCAATCATTGTACTCTGAATCTATGGAGAAAAACACAAGAAATCACAGTTAGAACGAGTTAAAAACACTTCTATGCATCTGTTTACGGGACCACACATCCCACAATTGAATGCGCGAAACTTTTCCAAAAATGTAAAGAAAAGTTTTCACTGCGGAGACCAAAACAAACTTCCAGGCAATGGAATCGGTGTCTTCCTTTGTCTGGTGAAAAAACACAAGAAATTGCTGTAAGAATGAAGTCAAAACACGTCTTAAATATCAGTAAATGTTATCCTACGGAATTCCCAATCCCACAATGCAATGTGCAAAACTCTTCCCAAATGAAAGTCACATGAACATTAATTTTCAACGTTCGACGTTTGTTTGTGAGTAAATTATCCCTTTTAGCCTCTGTTTTTTGATCAATGTGGCCAGTACTATGTCTTTATCTGTGTTAAAAGACATGATAGAGATTACTGCCTGCAGCGTTAAGGGTTTTCATGTTCTTCACACAGAAACCCTGACATTCCTCTTTTTTTTTTCCATTTTAGCATATTCTTGCTACTGTTCTCTCTGTTCTCATCTTTCTTTCCACTAATGCAACTAGTCGAGGCAGACGGTCTACAACAGGGGTGTCAAACTCCCCGCCCGCCAGAGCTTACATATGATTAGCACTGCATGGTTCAGCTGCAAATATGTCTGTTCTTCTAAATTCATAAAATTAAATTATTTTATCTGACATATATGGAAGCCTGCAATTTTTCTATGCTCATTATTTAAGGATTTCACCGCAAATTGTTTGGTTTTAACTAAATTTTTTCCTCAAAACTTACTATTTCTCACAAATAATCATGTACAAATCCCTACAGTTATTATTATTTTATTTTATTTTATTTTTAAATGACGCAAATTCAACAATCATTGAGGTCAAATACTGGACATGAATATACTGTAACTGCAGTATGCTTAAGGATGTTCTAAGAAATCCATCACTTACATTGTTCAAATTGCACTTTTTTCCTGTACTTTTCCTGTTCGTCTCATACTAAAGATCAAACTGGGCTTTTTTTTTGATATCAGGCACCTTATGAATAATTTGAAATTTAATTTCGTGAGTAAAAGAAACGTCTTTTTTCCCTGAAGTGGGCCTTGTTGTAACCCCAGAAACACAAACCTACGACCTACATACATTATCTGGCCGTCTCATCGTTTATCTTACAGTGGCAGAATCAGGATAGATTGGTTCAATTAGACTGGCCTTTAATGTAATCTGTTTAATCCATTCCCATCATCAAAGCCAATACCTCGCTCTCTCCTCCGAGGGTGGGATTAGCTTTCCGAGTGCATCTCTGAGTGTGTGCACCTCCGGTTCTCCTCCATCCTGACCAAATTTGTTCTTTTACAGCTGTCTGCGACTCAGTGTCTCCTGTGAAGTTTTAATGGTTGAAGATTTAAGATCTTCATATCCTTCCACAGATTGCAAGCACTGTTTGGCCAAAAGCCCAGTGCTGTAGTAAAAAGACAAGAGGATGGTTGGGCTATTTAACCCTAAACCCCCCCCCCCTCCTGAAGAAGAAGCAATGATTTCGTTCCCTTAAGTCACTGGTTCTCAAACTTTTTTAAAGCTTATTTCTGAATCCCAGTATAACCCCATTTGTCTGACTACAACATTTTGCTCATGATGATGGAATGAACGAGTGATAACACACATTTTAGAGAATCTAACTTTGTAAATAAATTAAAAAAACTCTCATTTTCTGTTTTTTTTCAGTCATTTTGTTTTTGATATTTAGATCATTTTCTCCCAGCGTGTGTGTTTGGTGTCATTTTGTATGTTTCTCTGTTATTTTTGAGTATTTTATGGTAATGTTGTGTATTTTTCTCTCATTTAGTGTGTCTTTTGTTGTTATTTGTTTCATTCTACATGATATTATTCTATAATTTTGTGTGTTGTTGGTGTCGTTTGGTTGTTTCTCATGCTGTTTTGTATTTTCTCAGTTATTTTTTTGTGTATTTTGCAGTATTGTTGTGTATTTTTCTCTCATTTAGTGTGTCTTTGTGTTGCTGGTGAGCATTTTTCTCTCTTAGTGTTTTTGGTGTCATTTTTGTGTCATTTTGTGGTCGTTTTTCTGCTCTTTTTACTATTCACTATTATACATCATCTTGTTTTGTGTGTTTTTATTGTCGTTTTATAAGTTGCAGGTCATATTTAGTGTGATTATCATTTTTAACTAAAAATAAACATTATAAACCCATATTTTCAACGCTTTCGTTTGTTAATTTTCCACTCTCTCTTTCATGTTTTCCCCTGTTGTGCCATTGCGTACCCCCCCATTTGAGAAACACTGCCTCAACAGATGAATTGGGGGAAAAATACAATTTCAGAAATCACTTGAAAGCTTTGTTGAATTAGCTGCAGCGTACATGTCAGGCCAACTAAAGCATTTATTGAATTCATGGATGTCATCCAACAGCTGCAATCTGATTTCACCTGCTGAGATTTTATACTCAAAACTCAATATAATATTTTCACATGCTTCCAACTGGTGCTTTGATTTCTGCACGAGAGTTTAAATTATTCTTTTTTTCACACCACAGCAAGCCTGTAGATACAGAAGCTACACATGGTGTGCGTGTGTGTGTGTTTTGGTCATGTTTGGGCACACAAAGGTGTGACATTGTAGTCCTTCAGGGCATGGTTCAGCCACACACACACACACACACACACACACACACACACTGAGTGCTGTTGACAGGTTTGATCAGAGCTGATTGATTGGGTGACATGGGGTGATGCTGCACATAGCAACATGGTGGGGTGAGGTGACACACACACACACACACACACACACACACACACACACACACACACACACACACACACACACACACACACACACACACCCCTCTGTGAACACAACCCCTGTAGCAAACCATATCAGACATTGGATATTGACGAGGCAAATGGTCAGAATCAATGTTTGTTGATTGGGCAGAACTAACACTGAACCAAGTGTTTCTACAGTGTTTCAAGGCTGTTAAACCCCATTTGTGCTTTATTATTTTCTATCATTTCTATCCTATGTCCAATCACAATGATTTTTCATACTTTTTTTTAATGGAAACCACGCATGCATCTGTAATTCTTCTTGCAGAGAAACAAATCCCAAACAAATGCTTTTTTTTTTTTTTTTTTTTTTTTTTACACATTTACTTGTTTTGAAACTCGAGGCTTAGACATGAGAATTATTGAAACATTCAGAATTACAGCAATAATATTTGGCCAATTTAAAAAGCATTACACCACAAATGGTCTCCAGTGAAACGCTATGACAACATTTCTATGTGCAGTTACTGCCACCTGCTGGTCATTGTGTGAAAACACAAAGTGGAAAAGTTAGAAATCATATTAAAGTAACGTTTGTTTGTTTTGTTTTTTTCTTCCCTAAATTGATGTGAAAGAACATTGATTTTAAATTATTTAATTAAAAAAAAGTCTTCTGCAGATGTTCTGTGTTCTAAATTCTATGTTGCAGTCAGTTTGGGGGAAAATCTGTTAGGTTTCTTTACTTAATCATATAAAAAAAAATAATAACAGACCTGCCCAGCTTAAAAATGGTGCCATCAAAAGCAACTTAACAGATATGCAACTTTTATCACAGTGGGGGCCACAAAAATGCGTTTGATCCGAGGGCCACTTTTTCACATCATCATTTCAAGCATTAATACAGTGATCAATGTTGTTGTTTTGTATATTTTTGTTGTCATTGTATATCATCTTTTTTTTTATTCATCTAATTTTATTCTCATGTTTTTCTGTTTGCTTTGTTTTATATTAGTTATTATAGCTTTTTTTTGGGTCATTTTTTGTTGTTTTGTATGTTTTTTGAGTCGTTTTGTGCGTTGACTGCACAATATGTGGCCCCCGAGCCATCACTTACATATGTCTAATTTATACATTTTATGTTATGGCTTCAATCGCACACAAAGGGTATCATTTGAAAAGAGGTTTTCAACGTTCTACTGATTTCTCTTGGAAACAAGATTGTATTTGCAATGAGAATATTTATATTAATTCTCCAATAAGCAAACAAAAAAACAGGGCTACACTATTAACATGATTGTTAAAAGTATGGAAGACACGTTTTATACATTCCAAGTTATTCAACATCGACATTTAAATGATGTAAGTTAAAGTTAAACTGCTCAGTGCAGCAAAAAAGGTTCCCCAGGCACTAAACCTAGAGCAGCATAACTAGACAAAGGCTCAGCATTGACCTGAATCAACCCTAACCACACTTTCTCAAAGAAGAAAGTGTTAAATTTAGCCTTAAAAGTAGAGAAAGTACCAGCCTCCAATACTGAAACTGGGAGCTGAAAACATGAGCGAGGAGCCTGACAGCTGAACAATTTGATTTAAACCATTTTTAACAGTTTCAATCAGTGTTTCTCAAATGTGGGTACGTGTACCCTTAGGGGTACGTGATGGCACTGCAGGGGGTACTTTAGAGAGAGAGAGAAAGTGGAAAATGAACAAATAAAGTGTCAGTCTTGGTCCCGACCCAGGCGTGATGTGAGCAGAAATGATAAAAACTATAGAAATAAATCTATTCAGGGGCGGCTAAATCAGTGTTTTACAACCTTGGGGTCGGGACCCCATGTGGGGTCACCTGGGGTTGCATGAAATTTCTGAAAAATGTAAACAGATTTTTTAAATGTTTTAATTATTATTATTATTATTATTATTATTATTATTATTATTATTATTATTATTATTATTATTATTATTATTGTTATTAAAACAACACACAATTATAACAAATGTATTCCTTTACTTTCACTTTGTGAAATATAAATCTATTTCAACTAAAATGCAGTAAAATAATAAAATATCTGAGATCAAACGTGTTAAAAAACTAATACTTTGGGTTCGCCATAAATCCAAAAAAGGTTGTGAACCATTGCATTTTTTTTTTCACTTATCTTGTGTAATCAGTCATTCATTCCATCATTGTGATCTATGGTTTTTTTTTTTTTTTTAAAAACTAGTTTTCTAAGCAAAATGCTATAGTCGGACAAAGGGGGGACTTGAGCCAAAAAACTTTGAAAACGACTTGTTTAAATAACTGATACTTTCCTCTGATTTCATAGATAAATAGAGCTGTGTATCATCTGCATAACAGCAAAAATCACATTATTCTTTGTTATAAAGTGGCCCAGTGGTAGAATATATAATGTAAAAACTAGATCAGGAGTGCAAATCCTTTCTGTTTTCTGGTTCTAGATAGCAGCCCTCAGATACACCATTACACGTTTTATTTTTAGCCTAGCAGACGTGCGCACGCAACTTAAAACGACAGATGGGAAAGTGACAACTGCACGGCAAAGCAAAGTGACACCAGGCTTGAGACTCTGACGCTGAGAAAAAGTTTGATTCCAAACCGACATGGCAGGAATAGGCAACTGGCGGCGCGGGGGCCACATGCGGCCCTTGGTCTAATTTTATGCGGCCCCCAAAGTAAATGTACAAAATGACAGAAAAATACATGAAACACAAGCAAGAATACGTTCAAAAAAATACAATGCATTACAACATTGCAGGAAAATACAAGAAATTACAAGAAAGACACAGAAAATACCCCCCAAAAAACACACAAAACGACGACAAAAATGATCAAAACAACAACAGTAATAGAGAAAATTACTTGAAAAATGACAGAAAATGACATGAAAAGTACACAAAAAGACAAGAAAAACACGAAAAATGACTCCGCAAACCCACAGTACTCACAAACAAGCAACACGACAACAGAAATACGTGAAAATCACTCCAAAAAACGCAAAATGACAACACAAATGCACAATATGACTCCAAAAAATGTATATTTTACAGGAAAAAATACACCAAAGGACTACAGAAACGCACAAAGTGCCTCACAGCGAGCAAGTCAACAACTAATATACACAGAATGAGAGAAAAACACTGAAAATTACTGTATAAATGATTTGTTATTTCCAAGTTAATGCTCAGATCGCTCATTATTCTAAATGCTGACATGAATGTTCATCCCTCCGATCAAACGAACACATTTTTGTGCATCCGCTGTGAAAAAAGTTGCCTACCTGTGATATGTGACATTTTAATACATCATCATTAACTTTTATATATGGCTATAGTTACACATCAATTAAAATGCTCACAGGAAGAAGGGTGTTTAAGTAAAAGGGAAGGTGGAAACTTTCTCTACCGACCTCAGAGACAAGAGGGACGATAACCCTCAGCTCATGCATGAGTCTATTCATTAACTTCTGTCCCTGAGCTCTCACTTCCACTCGCCTGGCCCTCAACGCTCATCTCCTAATCTGCACCTAAATTCATTCCTCATCATCAGAAAACTGCTGAAACTCATCTTTGAGTCCTGTCACAGTCTGGGGGCATTAATCAGAAAAGCCAAACACTGCTTAACTAAGCTTAACTGTTGGAGGGTTTTTACCGCTTCGATGTTAGCATCGCCATTAATCCCTCGTGCCGGTGACAGGGCAAGAATAGCTCCGCAAGCACAATATATGGACAAGTGCTGAGCCATAACTTTGGATGGAGAAAAAAAGTGTGTGACATTATTTGGCATCAATTTGTGATAGATTCACCTTTTATTTTGTTAATTCTATTTCCTCACAGGAAATTTGATCCAATATTTCTACATAGTCTGACGTGGACATCAAACTATATTTCCCTGTTGATTTCAGATCTAATCAAATCATTTTATTATTTTGATTTGGGTGTGTGAGCCAACATTTTGTGCAATATTACAATGTTCTCATCTTGTTTTCCACAAAAAGTGCAATATTTGGACTTTACGTGTGCTGTTATAACACAATAAAGGGAATTGACACGGCAGAGTTAATAAATCATGATGGCAAAACATTTAATTCATTGCAGTTGGTTTCTGAAAAGAACAAAAAAAACAATATTTCTCTGCGTTTTCTTTAACGACTTGAGAATTTTGAAGAAATCAGTAAAGAAAAATATAGCATAAAAGAGCCTTTTTTGGTCATTTTTAAAAATAATTTATTTGATAACCAAGCTAAGAATACTCTAATTTACTATTTATTGCCATTGGTTCTGTTGTTAGTTTTTGTTTTAGTCTATTTTAAGTTTTTTGTGCTCTATCTGTAATAGTATTACTTCAAATAAATACAAAAAACTCTAATTGTATGTTTCAATGCATTTTTGCCATTTGTTTTTTTCCTTTTTCTTTAGGATTTAAAGACTATTGACTGTAACACCACTTTATTCTGCTGAAAACAAATTCATTTTATATTAAAAAATGTTGTTGATTGATCCTCATCCAATTCTTGACTTTTTAATCAAAGTATTTCAAAGAGTGAGCGGCTATTACAATTTAATTTTGCTGAGAATGGTGGTTTGTGACGTTTTTGTGACTTCTTACGTCATGATCCACTGTTAGCCCCGCCCCTTTTTTATAAAAAACAAGCTCCTGTGGACTCTGTGGTGAGTAGGTTGGATTGAAAATCTTAAAAGGGGGAAACTTTTTAACCCCTTATTACCTGTTTTCATTTTGCAACATCCTTTGTCTAATTTTTTCCACACTTTTTTCAGACTTTAGCTCCGTTTGCCAATAAATATCCATTTTTTCCTAGATTTTGTCAATTTTTGCACACTTTTATCCAAATTTTGTCCTTTCTTTAATTTTTTTTGGCCACTTTTCAGCCAAATAAGCCAACTTTTGGCCCAAATAATACCACTTGTTTCATTTTTCCCTACATTTTTGCCCTTCTTCACTATGGTTTACCACATTTTCCAATTTAAGCTACCCTTTACCATTACATACCACCTGGTTCCCCTTTATTTGCCCATTTTTTGGCCATTCTTGACTGCTTTTGGCCCATTTTAGTCCCTCTACGCTCTTTTCTTGCCACATTTTTGCCACTTTTGGACCATTTTTTGGCCACCTGTTACTCGTTCGTCAAACACTATCAACCACCCCCTCCCTGCCCCCCCCCATAAAATTAAAAAAATGTAGCAGACCAGCCCACTTTGGGTCAAAGGCCCACCGGGATGATGCTTGCTTTGCCAGATGGCCACTCCACCCCTGGTATTGGGTAGTTACTAGTTAGCATGGTATAGATTGTTCTTTGGAGATTAGTATAGACTGGGCGTGGCTTAACTGCTCCAGCAGCCCCGCCCATAATCAAGGTATTTTTTAGATATATTTTTGCTAGCATTAGCATAAATTGGGCGCCCCCTGTAGCTTGGCGCCCTCTTTTCCAGAGTCTAATATAAAAACCTTTCCGTCTCACTTTCTCCGTTTTACCAAATTGTTCAACCTTGTCAGCTTCCTTCTCTAAGCGCCTTCCTCTCTGATGTTATTTATGTGTTTGCAGACAGTTTAGAGCCATGAAACCAGATGGTCGTTAGCATCTCCTTAAATCTCAAAGCCCAATATTCATCTGACTAACTCGTTTTTATCACGCTGTTCAATCCAATCAAAGAACAAATCAGTTTTATGTCATTGTATTGTCGTAATAACATCCAGCGTCTGCTCGTGTCGGATATGGTTTCAATATTTAGCTGCACAATAAAAACACTTTCCCCCTCAAGCGCGTCAAGGGTTTGTTCGTCATGATGTTCACGCGTGTGTCCAGGGTCTTCTACAGGACTCCTTTCGTACGTTTGCTCCTCCACACCACCACCGCCGTCATGAACAGCGTGATGAACACGGGCACGGCGATAAACGGGGCAAGGACGCTGACGGGCGGATCGTGGATGAGTCGTCCCGTCAGAGAGCAGTCGTGGAAGTAGATCTGGTGAACCTCCATGAAGAACCTGTCCACCACCTGGTTGGGCCAATAGCAATCCATCCTCAAGGCCACCTGGTAGGTGCAGTTTGTGAGGCCTTCGTAAATCCTGCAACAAAAATATTAAAGAAAGAAAGTCGATCTCCGACAAGTACTGTATACATATGTGTGTGTGTGTGAACCTCTGTGCAATAAGGTTCTTGACAACCAGGGCGTCTATGAAAGAGCAAGAGCAGAGTGAGAGATTCCTGTTGGTTGGAAAGTAGACAAACGCATGTCTAGAATTACCAACGGGATTATGGGAGCCTAAATATAACTGCGGCGTGGGGAAGTGGAGATGCATACCAAAAGGACAGCGCTCACAACACAGGATGGCACCATACCAAAGAGGTCGTGTAACACACATAGAGTAGTGGTCCACAAACTTTTTTGGCCCAAGTACCCCCTTTCTCTTATTTCTGAGTCCTAGTGCCCCCCTTTGTCCGACGACAACGTTTTGCTTTAAAAACTAACAACTTTAGAACATAATGATGGGATGAACTAGTGATAACACACATTTTAAGGAATCACATTTTGTAAATAAGTAGAAACAAACAGTATTCAGTGCAGTGGTTACCAACCTTTTTTGGATCGTGACCCCATTCAAGAAAGACATTTGTTATACATGCATTTTAGTTGATATAGATTTATATTTCACAAAGTCAAAGTATAAAAATACACTTGTACAGATTGTGTGTTGTTTTAATGAAGAAGAAGAAAAAAAAAAAAAAAAAAAAAAAAAAAAAAAATATATATATATATATATATATATATATATATATATATATATATATATATATATATATATATATAAAATTCAAAAATATATTTACATTTTGCAGAAATTTCAGGTGACCCCAAATGGGTTCCCGACCCCAAGGTTGAAAAACAGTGATTCAGTATATATCTATTTCTCTAGTTTTGATCATTTTTGGTCATATCATGCCTGGGGTGGGACCAAGACTGAGACTTTATTTGTTAATTTTCTAAAGTACCCCCTGCAGTGCCATCATGTACCCCTCTGGGTACACGCACTTCCATTGAGAATTTGAGTTCCCCTTCAGTCATTTAACCTGAAGCCATGTGCCCCCTACTTTTGCATACTTAAAAAACATAATAATGTCATGTCATAGACAATGTAGCTTACAGTTATGAGTGGGTGCGCTCCCCAGTTACGTTCTGTTTTCTTACTGTGTTCAATTGTACAATATGTAGAATAATAATAAATGTTTTGCACAATGCATTGTGGGACAATGCAAAAGATGATTTTTTTGGCGCAATATTTGTCAGGTGACCGTATCTTCAATCAGAGTGACTTGATTAGAAATCAAAGTGACTGCTTTCAGAAAAGTGGTGTTTTTGTGTTGTTATTATGTTATTTACCGTGCCCAGCAGCTTCAAAAATACAATAAATCTATGGGATATTTCTACCATCCATTGTTTTCCTTCCACTTTACATGGTGTCCATGTCAATAGCTAGCTAAATCCTCTTTTATGTAATGTAATATGAGTATATTTCCACCTGTTTAAATGTTTGTTACGCCACATTGTCACGTACCCCTTCATTTGTGTCAAATGTAATGAGAACAGTTCAGTGCAAACAGCAGCGGTAGAACCATTGCACCTGATATCTACGGCAGGCAGCACTATAATTACTGAGAGTCATTCTAATTAAAGGTTGTGTGATTTTAATGCCAGTCACATCGTTACAGTGATTGCAAATGTTGCACAATCTCAAAGCTGGAGCAGCGAATAGTATTAACGTAAAATTATTACATAGATGAGCAACACTATAATATAGATAATGTGATTGTTTAGGATCAGAGGGCCAAATTATCAACATTTATGTCATATATATACATATATTTACAGTAATTATCAATATAAGCATTACCACAGGAAGGTAAACAGTGTTTTTCTTTCCCATTCTGTGTGTGTTTGTTGTTGTTTTGTGTTTTTGGGAATCATTTATTGTACTTTTGTTGTCATTCTTCATGCATTTGGTGTGTTTTGTAATCATCTTTTTATGTGTATTGCAAGTACGTTGGTGGATTTTTCTGTTTTGTGTTTTTGTTGTAATTTTGTATATTTTTCTTTCATTTTGTGTGCGCTCGTTATTTTGTGCTTTGGACTCATTTTGTGATTTTATTTTTCTTGTCATCTTGGGTGTATTTTGAGTCATTGTGTGCTTTTTTGTTGTTGTCACATTGTGTTTTTGGACTCTTTGGAAACTTATTTGTTGATTTATGTTGTCATTTTGAATTTTTTTATTGGCACAATATGTGTGTTTAAGAGTAATTGTATTTATTCTTGTTGTCGTTTTTGTGTAATTTTTGCCGTTTTTTTGGGTGTATTTTTCTGTCATTTGGTGTATTTTGTAACAATCTTGTGTGTTTTGCAAGTAATTCAGTGCAAAGTCTTTGTTTTTTTGTGTTTTTGGAGTCATTTTTGTTGTCATTTTGTATATTTTTCTTTCATTTTGTGAGTTTTTTGTCTATAAGGCCACACAAAGTCAGACTAAGGGCCTCTCGTGGGCCACGCGCTGCCATTTGCCTATGCCTGGTATACTACCAAGAGCATTTTGTATGATTTAAGGTGAATGTTGATTGCGTATAGATTACCCATAATGCACTACTCACTCCAAGGTGTCGGGCCAGCTGCACCACAAGCTCCGGTCCACTCCTCCGATGTCCAATGTGAACTTAGCCAAGCAGAGATCACTGATAATCCTTTGGTAAAAACCTCTGTCGCAGGCGGACACGAATGAAAACACGTGTGCTGCTGGAGACACAAATAATAAAAAAAAAAATTATTCTTTTTATTAGTCAGTATTCACTGCACTCAGTGATGTTGAAATAATAAGGTCAGAGCCTGGCGCTGGTTATTCCTACTGGGCTGTTTCTTCCCTATTAAAAGTGCTACATTCACTAAGAAAAAGATTTTAATTTCCAATCAGAGTCTTAATCCCATTTGTTTACTTCAGAGATGTGAACAAAGAGCCTGTTAATGGGGGGGGGAGACCTCAGACGTCCCACAGGGCCCCACTGAGCAGGTAGTGGAATGCTGAAGCTGATGAAAAAAGGCTCCAACAGGTTGTTTTCAAAAGAAATATGGCAATATTTGGTGTGTACTGGGTTGATAAGGGCTAATTTACATGAGAAATATATCATCAAAGGACTCAGAAACACTCAGTGCTTTGATCTGAGAGACAATCTGATGGTGAAAGTTATTATTATGCCAATATACAACTGTTGAGTAGCAGTTATTAGATGAATACCACCCACCAAGTGAGAAAGATGTGAATCTTTTGGCATGTGCTGCTGGGAAAATCTGACATTTATCTTGGCTGTGAACCAGCGGTTCACTGTATTTTCCATGACAGACGCCAGAGCAGTTTTATCGTAACAAATGTGTATTTTAAAAAATACATTTAAAAAAGTTGTTATCACAATGGTGGAATTAAACATTGCAGAAAACATGTGTTAGCTACCTAAATTTGGATTTCGTTACCGTAATCGGAGGTCGATTTGTGTTGTTTTTATTCATAAAAAAAACAAATGTTGCTTCACTAAAAAAAGAAAATCATCAAAGAAAATCACTTCAATGAAAAAAAGTTGCTTTGATTAAAAAAATATTTCAATCAAAAATGAAAATGAAAAAAAAAAATCTACATTTGTTTCACTTCAGTCAAAAAAAAGGGTTTGAATGTAAGCAAATATTTGACACACACACACACAAATGCATTTTATTGAGAATATTTTTGATTGAAGAGATCCCATATACAGTATGATCCAAATAAAATAAAAAAATAATGACATTTTTTTTTAAAATTTGGAAAGAAAATTACTTCAATAAAGAAGCCTTTTCAATAATAATAATGCATTTTTAGTTTTAATTAGCAAATATTAGTTTTCAATTACCGTTAACACTTTTTAAATGCAAAAAACTAACTTAAAAATATATATATATTTTCAAGCCAAAAAATTGACTTCACTTCACTCAATAAAAACCTTTTTCCCAAATACAAAATGTTTCAAATTTAATTTTTTAGCTGCATTTAAACACTTGATTCTTCAATTCAACCAACTATTTTGAATGAAGTAAATTTCTATAGACAAAGCTAACTCTGTAAATGACTTTGGGTGATCAAAATAAATATGAAAAACTGAAGTCCTTGGTTAAAACAAACACCGGTTGAGTAAATGGGGCAGAATAAACATGAAAAGAAATAGATTTGCCACTCGTTTGCCTAATCTGATCAAGTTCTCTCCCACATAGTTAGAGAAAAGTCCAAACTTGAACTCACCTGCCATTAAGAGCACAAACACAGCTCTCACAGGGGACACGCTCTCCACCACCATCCTGACCTCCACGATCTGTTTACACACTCACCTCATTTTTCATCTACAAATCAAATCTATTTGTCCTGAGACAAAACAAATCAGCCTCACTCTGTGGAGGACTGTAAAAGGCAAAAGCAGCCTCCTTTCCGTCCCTTCCCTTCCTGTGAATGTGGCCCTGGCCCCTGCCTGCCTGTGCCTGTCATCTGAGCCTCTCACTAGGAGCTGCACATAGGGGGCAAAACAAAGTCAGCCTCCAAAATTAGTGCTAGTCACGACACAGACTGTAGTCCTACTGGAAAACAAGGACAAGGAGCTCGGCACCGCGATGCTTGTAAAATACAAAATGCTCTAAAAGCAGACATAGGCAACTGGCGGCCCGGGGCCCACATGCGGCCCTCGTGGTACTTTTATGCAGCCCCCAAAATAAATACACAAAACAAGAGCGAGAATACATTAAAAAATACAAAGAGCTACGACATTGCAGGAAAATATAGTGAAAGACAAGAGAAAATACCCCCAAAAACACACAAAACTACTAGAAAAATGAACAAAACGACAACAGTAATGCACAAAATGACTCAGAAAAATATACAAAATTACGGAAAATGACGACAAAACAAGAGAAACACAAAAAATGACTCCGCAAACCCACAGTACTAACAAACAAGCAAAATGGCAGCACAAATACACAATATGACTCCAAAAAACATATATTTTACAGTAAAAAAATACACAAAAGGACTACAGAAATGCACAAAATGCTTCACGACGAGGAAGACAACGACAAACATACACAGAATGACAGAAAAAACACATAAAATTACTATAAAAACTCTTTGTTCTTTCCTGAATTAATGCTCAGATCACTCATTATTCTAAATGCTGACATGAATGTTGGTCATGTGACCCTCTGATCAAACACTTTTTTTCTCCGGCCCCGTTGTAAAAATAGTTGCCTACCTCTCCTCTAAACAACTGCTTGAGTTGCTTGTATTGGCACATGTACTTTTTTGAGTATATTTCCAAATCAGTAATTTTACTTGTACTTCAGTATGTTTTAAAAGAAGTAGTTATATTTCCACACCCAACCTGAGTAAATTGCTATTTTTTTGTTTTGAAATGATCAACAGACATTGTGAAACTACAAAAAAATAAATAAAAATGAAAATGACCAGAAAACAATCTAATGCATCACATCGTAGCCGACCAATCAGATTAATCATAATGCACCGCACCCAAAACAGCATTGAATGCTGGGTATTTCCTCAGTTTTAGAGTTCATAAATCAGTCCCACAGGGTAGCTGTGGCTACAGCAGTAGCTTACCACCTCTAAGTGTGGAGAGAAAGAATAATGCCATGTTGTAAAGCACTGAGAGTGACCAAAATAAGGCGCTATATAAATCCAATGCATTATTATTATTATTATTATTATTATTATTATTATTATTATTATTATTATAAATGTAGCTATACTTCATTTATTTTTTATTTAATTCATATATATATATATATATATATATATATATATATATATATATATATATACTGTATGTTGGTTTGCATTTTCATGAAAGGAACAAATAAATAAATGGCTACGTTTTACTTGTACTTGATTATTTTAAGTATGATTTACTTGTTCAATCATGTAACAGTAATTCTACCTGAGTAGGATGCATCTCTTTACACCTCTGATTAAATGTGATAAACAACACCTTATCATGCACACTTTCCTGAAAAGATGCAGTTTAAAAGCAAATTTATATTAATGCAGAAAACTATACTTCAAAAATCAAAACAATCATTTAACTACTGCTCCTTGTCATTAAAGCTGTTTTAATTACAAACCTAATGTTATTACTTTGATTTTTGTTGTCGTTGATTACTTCCATCTCCAGTCAAACCTGACTGCACGCTCACACAGGAACCCACTTCACAGCAAATAGTGTGTGTGTGTGTGTGTGTGTGTGCACATGTGGGCAGCTATCCTCTCAAGTTCATGTGTGATTTCCTCACATTTAATATGAAATATTGAAAAACTAAAACGAATAAAAGTATAATATTTACTCAGGTAAAAAATAAAAGAAGGATAGCTGACATACTTTCCAAATAGGTAAATAATTTGACATTCTATCAACATATTACATGATATCACATGATTAAATCATGTAAATGATTGATAAGCTTCTTCAAATTTAATGATTTTAAATTTTGATATGATTAAAAACCCCAAATAGCTTAGTTTGATTTATTTCCCTTTTAATAATCGATCATTCATGAATGCATTTTAAAACTACGGTGGCTGAGAAGTGCAAAACACTTTTACAAATGCCACAACAGATTTACAGTGTACAGGTGTTTCCATATTTGTTAAGTTGTTTTGAAGTTTTGTGTAAGTGTTTTGCTATTTGATTTTTTTTTTTAAATCATTATATATATATATATATATATATATTTGTTTTCAAAATTGTAAATTTGTTGTAGCATTTGTAAAAGTGTTTTGGCATTTGTATTTTTTTTGTTATATATATATATATATATTTATTTATTTTTTTTTTTAATTATTATTGTAAAATTGTTGTGGCATTTGTAAAAGTGTTTTGCACTAGTCAGCCACCGTATAAAACCATAGAAGAAGAAGAAGAAGAAGAAGAAGAAGAAGAAGAAGAAGAAGAAGAAGAAGAAGAAGAAGAAGAAGAAGAAGAAGAAGAAGAAGAAGAAGAAGAAGAAGAAGAAGAAGAAAAAGGAAAAGAAAAAGAAAAAGAAAAAGAAGAAGAAGAAGATTTGTTGATTAATTGTGAATCCTCAGTATCACATAATTAACTTTGTTGAGTCCTGTATGTACTGTAGTGTGTAATTCCACCTGTGTGCCGGTAGAGGGCAGCAGAGGACACTAAACGGACCTTCAGCTGTGACAAACCAGGAAAGATCATTTCACTCCTTTTGCTCCTCGGCAGCACAACCTTGGGTCATGTTGGAGAATCGATCCAACAATATGTAAGTTTTCCCTCTGATTTATTCAAATGGTGCACAATTTTCAAAAGACACATGACATTTAGCTACTTGCTAGGTTCATGCCTTCATCGGGCACTTCAGACCATGCGTCGTCATCATTATTGGATGTTTTAAACTAAAGGAACTTTTTTTTCCTTGTCATATTCTTCATTAATTCTTATTTATTTATGTATTGATATTTGCTGTAAGTTGTTGTTTGCACGCTTCGTAAGTTCGACTTTGACTGATGATCAAGTTTAGTTCAAACCTAAACCGTGTTTAGTTGCTCACAGGTGTATTAATTAATTAAGAGCTGCTGCACGAGACGCCAAATCAGGGCACGTGATTAGTGAGAAAGGAGAAAGACGGGTTTTCTGAAAAGCAAGGAAAAGGGCTTAAACAAAAAAATAAATAATAATATATATATATATTGGGAAATAGTTTAATTGGCTGAAATGTGTGTCGATCACCCTTAAAGAGGCGTGTCCAAATAGGACCACCATCCCATCCTGGCGATCACCCGCTCCTCCCCCCTCCTCCTCCTCCTCCTCACCCCCCACCACCCACAGGCACCGGCGCAATGGCAGTATGAGGTGTAAACGGCTCAGAGTAACCCCCCGGTGGAAACCGATCCAAACACCGGACTTGGAAACGGTTAATAAACACTAACAAGGCGAGTGCGTAAAAGCTCTCCATCGGTGCTGGTCCCTGCGCACGCACGGAGGCTGAGACTGTGCCAGTGCTCCAGAAGAAGAAGAGGAAGATTCTTATTTTTTTTCTGCTTGATTTCTTTCTTTTTCTTTCTTTCTTCCTTCGTGTCCCTGATCAACGAGGATATCTCTTTGTTGGACATGTGAAGCACGGGAGATAACAACTACAGCAGGCTGATCCTCAAGATGAAGTTCCCCGCTTGTGTCCTCGTCACTTTGGTGCTGATCCGATCGAGCGTGGCGCAGTCAGGTGAGTCCATAATCTCATCAGCACCACCACACATTTCATTCAAAGCAACGGATCCACCCACGTAGCCGACATTAGAGTTGTTTCTTAACGTCCTCAGCAGGGGTTCAAACTTATTGAAGTGTTGGAAGTGTTGATCTAAACGCAACCTTTGACATCAGCCGCTCCTGGGAGTGCGTGCGCCGTGCGTAAAAAGCTCTACAAACTTACAGAGCTGATGCAATGACGCACAAAGGAGGCTTAATTTATTTTTTTATTTTTTTAATAAAAGAAAATACGCACTCGTAATAGTGAATATCACACCAGGAGCTTTGACTTTTAGCTTCCTATGGATGAACAGGCTGTGGATTCCCACACATCACCACAGGAGCACCAAAGAGAGAGCGCAGCGTTACATTGTTTGAACTCTCTCTCTTTTTTTTTTTTTAATTTCATTTCTTAGTTTCTATGAATAATTTCCACCCCTCACTTCATTAGAATCCCTCATTTGTTGTCGTGCATTACGCCTGCGTTGGATTTAAACGCATCTGTGCAGCAATACCAGAAGTTAATGATGATTTAACTCCTCTAATCAATCTGGTGGTTGTTTGTTTGTAGTTTTCCCTGTGTGATTAAACTCCTGTGGCAGGTAAACAAGAGCCATTTCTCCACTTGGAGTTTCCAGTCACAACTCAATGTGCAGATCTTGAAGTTTGAATGTATATTTGAACTCATCAAAGGCACTTTAATGCACTTTCATGTGTGAATAAGTTATAAGCATTGCAATGTGAGTGATCCATGAATCCAGATCTAAAAAATACTAATAAAATAAAAAAAATAGTAGTAGTGCTTTGGCATCAATCTGCATCACTAAAAAAAAAAAAAAAAAATAGAAATCCTAACACTTTTCTTTCTGCCCCTGAGGAGGACAGTCGAAGTTCTGGTGATTTGTTCTCTCTCTCTCTCTCTCTCTCTCTCTCTCTCATACACTTCTGTTGGCTCCAAATCTGATGCAGGCAGTGTCTATTAGGCATGAGTGGATGGATGCATGGATGGATGGCTGACAGGCGGGATGAATGGGGGGCAAGAAAACCCTCACTGGTTTATTTATTCTCAATGCACACACTGTGCTCTGAGATATTTGTGATGCAAATTCCGTCGAAGAATCCCAGCTATGCCTCTTGGGAAGTCGGTTACACTTGTGGGAACCACAGCGAGCAGTGCAGAGTTAAGTTGGTTAGCATCGAGCTCACACTTTAGTCTCACTTTCACCCCACGTGACTCAGCTTTTGTGCTTTCAAAAAAAAAAAACAAGAAAGAGCTGTCATCATCCTCATCATTTATCATCAATCCTCATTTAAAGTCAAGCGAGATGTGAGTGGAGGCGAGGGATGTTCACGTTTAAAAATGGGGTTTGAATTCATCTCCTGCTGTGTGACAAATGTCTGTAGCAATCCTGCCAGTCAGCCAGACACTTGTGTGTGTGTGTGTGTGTGTGTGTGTGTGTGTGTGTGTGTGTGTGTGTGTGTGTGTGTGTGTGTGTGTGTGTGGTGTGTGTGTGTGTGTGTGTGTGTGTGTGTGTGTGTGTGTGTGTGTGTGTGTGTGTGTGTGTGTGTTGTGGAGGTGTTCACACCGCAAAACTCTTGATTGATGTTTTTTGGCATTCTGACTTGTTATTGGCATCAAAATTGCATATTTATTTATGGGCTGCAGTCAGTCTTCTGCAGGATGATATTAATGTGGGAAATGCATCAAAAAGTAATTACAAAGAAAATAAATAATCCAGAGTTTCCATATTTTTTTTTGTTCTAGCCAACAGATAAGTCTATAGATTTATTTTGATTTAGATTTTTTTTAAGGTTTTTTGAAATATAAAAATTCTTGGTGCAACAATACACTAAATTCATGATGCGTTATCCATCCATGGAGACGATGCGATAGAATACATGATATTGTATTTGTGAGATCAATATGATACAGTATTTTGAAAAGAAAAGGTCAAAGAAATATGATTTATTAAATTAAAATATATTTACTTGAAACTCGGTATGAGTCTCAAACTAAACAACAAAAACAATCTAAACAATAAAATAAATAAGACTTTTACTTTTGAACCTCTTAAGCCCCAGCCACTTTCTTCGAAAATTACATACCCATAAAAAAAATATGTTTTTTTAAGCTCCTACATGACTCATTTTTGTTCAGATTGAAGTAGGACCTTTAGTGGTTACAGATTATGTGAAATTTTGGAAATATTTGATACTGAGTGACAATAAATCATGCTTTAAATACAGAAATCTGTAGTCCGCCCCAAATAAACCTAGAGATTTACATCAAATGCGAAGCCAATTCTAATTAACGAAGGCTATAAAAGTAGAAATAATTGAAGTAATTTTTATTTATGCAATAAAAACCACCCCCTGATGAGACATCTTGTAACGTCATAATTTTGCGAGACATCGTCCAAAGTCCACCCAGAAAATGACTATAATTGTGTATGTATTTACTTTTCTTGACGATTGTCATAACTATACTTTACACAATATCCCACCCATGCCTTGCATCAAAATGTGATTAAGAGTGTGTTGAAGACTTGTGATAAACTCTTGATTTTTGCTTAAATGTGTAAATAAAGAAGAAAAAGTTGGTTTGTGTTGGAGTATTCTGTGGTTAGAAGCTCAAGTTGCAATGTCCCCTCATAAAGTGGATTTAATAAGGGATAGCATTGATTTTTTTTTTTTGCTTTTCAGAAGGCTTTGATCTGGTTATTTCTACGTATGGAGAAAACGATCCACCAAATAGATGCATCAAAAATGCTGCATTGTCTTTAACTACTCCCGACTGAGACAATCAGTGTGCACGACTCATGAATTACTTTGCAATTTGGGATGAAATGACTCTCACACCCGTAATTGAATCCCTTATTTTGCAGTCTGTCTGTGTCTGTCTGTTGAAACAAATGGCGAGAGCATTAGTTCCCCAATGCGTGCAACAAATGCTGCATCTGTGTGTTTGGGTGACATTTGAAGACGTGCTCTCCTGTGAAATAGGCAGGGGGTGCTGGGTAAGGGGTGGGGGGTGACCGGCTGAATGCCAGTGTTAAATTACTGTGCGATCGTCAGCTGGCACGTATCACGCTGGCCAAAGCCTTGCACAAGACTTGAGGAAATGAGGATTCATTAGAAGACAATTAGTCCTTTTATCCTACTTTTTTGTTTTTGGTTCAGGCCACCAGGCTTTTATTTGACAGCATGAGTGATGAGCGAGTGACGGAATTCAATTTCACTTGAAATTAGTCAACATCGCTATCATATACCTTGATGTCTGCCAATCGAGGGTCGACCCCTGAAAAGCTGACGGTGTTTCTACAGCCTTGTTGGTCTGTGTTTGTGTGTGGAGGAGAGAAAGGCAAGAAAATAGAATAACATATAGAAAAGTCAGTTTGAGCAAAGAATAATACACATTCAGTGAGGGTGACATTGAGGTGTTGGCTGTTTTTTGCTTCCACTGTCAAAGCTGGACAGTCTCAGCGGGCTAGAAGGGAAGCCTTACAAATGACTGTGATGTGGGGGGGGGGTTGTAACGCTTTTCCAAGGCCTTACACAGCAGTACACTACATCTCATGGTACTCACAACTTGAATCAGCGCTGCGATTATTATCGGTCCGGGATGAACAAAGATACTTCTGTTTGAGGGGATGTTTTCTTGTCGTCTTGTCTCCTATTCTTCTACAAACCAGAGACATTACGAGAATCCGTGTGTCCTTCGTTAGTGTATAAATATTTGGGTGCCACTGCCACTCAAAGAACAGAAGTCCCTCTGTAAGCAGCGTGATATTCTATTTCTGAGATTTTTGGATATTGACGGGGAAATTGTACTAAAACTGAAGTCTCCTGCACCTGGTTTCCCTCCACAGGTCCTGGACCAGGTCTCCTCAGGACTGTTTAGGAATTATTTCAGCAGTTTTCTGGTTCTGCTCCTGTTTTTATGCAGTCTGGGGTTGTTTTAGCTCATAAAAAGCTGCTTATGTTTGTTTTGTTTTTTGGTGTTACAGCCCAAAAAGTATCTAGATAAACTGGTGACTGACTATTGACTGTGTGAGGCTGGTGTGAGAAACAATAGATGTTGGAGCTTCTACCATTTGACACTTTGGCAAAAACAATGACAGCTATTTTGAGGGTGGTAAAAATATTTATTTTGCACGTCATAATACCGCTAGCCACTCACGGCAGCCGTCAACACACACAGAAGTTGATCACAAGAAATGTAGAGCACCAGTAGATTCATTACACGACCTCTGGTTGTTTTAAGCACATATCATGTGCATTCTTTTCATAACGTCTGTTTTTTGTTTTGATTTACTTATGTATTAATAGTGTTTCAATTCACCAGTTCATCAGTTATGTATCTCATGCGTTGCTCCTTTTTTTTGTCAGGGAGTAAAAGTCCGCCCCCATCTATGGGTCCTCTCTGTGTTTTGAGATTAAAACATGAAGCTCTCGTCCATAGTTTCCCGTAAAGATCCAAATATCACACAAACAGAACAAGATTTAATTTTAAAACAGAAAACACTACTTGTCTGGTTTTTGATTTTTCTGTTTTGGTTTAAAGTCAGTAAAACAAAATAACCACACTGATGGTTTGTTTGTCATTTTGCTATGGGTTTTAAAATGGAATAACCAAAGAATGAACTGTACATGGATTTACGAGGCTGTTTTGCTTGACGTTTTTGTCTGCCCGTCGGCCCTACAAAGGGTCTTCTGTTCTCCGAGGTGCAGTGGCACCCAAATATTTATCCACTCAGTCACAACTGCACAGCATGTGGAGGGAATGATCCCAGATTATTAGCGTTATTGGCCTCTGTGATCATATAGCAGCACTTCTTAGCCCTGGTTTCTCATTGGCAGAGCAGACTTATGGACCCCGCGTTCTCCCAGGCTTTTGCTACCTAATTATGAGCAGGATTGGCTTTGGTTGGGCCGAGGCATCTGTTGCCAACTCTTACTGTGAGTTAGATTGGTCAGTGCAAGCCTGGGGGCCTGGCACAGATGTCCTTTTTTCCCCTCTATAGCGAGTGATACGACACTGTACTACATGCACTTCATTTTATTAATAATTTCACCATTTATTTATTTATCTGTTAGCAGAATTACGTAAGAAGTACTTTTAACTAAAGATAGACTTTACGCCATGGAAGATTCCATTCATAACTGAGGGGAGTCTAGGTTAATATACTTGATTCTGGATTGGGTTAAAAAATGGCTGACATTACACTGTAGGGATGTAACCATTAATCGTAAGGCAGTTAAAAATCGATTCATAGGTATCAAGATTGACATCGATACTTTGAAAATTGAATCGCAGTACTTTTTTTAAACAGCAGAGGGCGCGATATATTTATCCCTTCTCTTGTCCAGCAGTGTATGCGGCGGGTGGAATCTGATACTACTTTCTTTTTGGCCGCATTCTACTCTTAATCATGTTCATAAATGATTCCTTACCCCTTTAGCACCGAAAGAATATCTGTAAAATTACGTGAATATCTGTAAAAGTCACATTTTTCTATTAGCTCTGTCTGCTAGCATAGCATCTCTTCTTCACTGCAAGAACCGACCACTGGGTTACCAGCGCCCTCTGCTGGTCCAACCAAATATCTGACGTAAATCAGTGAAATGACTGTTTAAGGCACAAAATACATTTTCGGTTGCACTTTTAAAAATAAAAAGAACTATTATGCAGTTTTGCATTGTTTACTATAGAACCAGAATTTAAATTAATAAGCTTCTTCTTCATTTGTCTTATTCCTTTATTTATTTCATTCAAGATTTATTTTTAGTTAAATTGCATTGTTTTGAATAGTTTATCAAGGGATTCTTTTGACGAAGAAAAATAAAAGGAAAATAATAGTGTTTTCTAGTTTTTTTATGCCCCCCCCAAAGTAAATGTACAAAATGACAGAAAAATACACAAAACAAAAGCAAGAATACGTTAAAAAAATACAAAGCATTACAACATTGCAGGAAAATACAGAAGAAGACAAGAAAAACACAGAAAATACTCCAAAAACATACAAAACTACCACAAAAATTAACAAAACAACAGTAATGGAAACAAAATTACTCCAAATAACAACAAAACGACAACAAAAAATACACAAAACGACAACAGAAAAACACAAAACAACAAAAAATGTACAAAATTACAGAAAGACAAGAAAAACACAAAATAACTCCAAAAAGCATACACCTTACAGGAAAAATGCACAAAATGCCTCATAACAAGCAAGACAACAAAGAACTACACCGAATAACAGGAAAAACACAGTTACAATAAAAACTCTAGTTTTGTCTTGTGTTAATGCTCAGATTGTTTATTTATTCTAAATGCTGTCATGACTGTTGATAATGTGGCCCTTCCATCAAACAAACACATTTTTGTGCCCCCCCTCTTTTATAGATGTTGCCCACTTCTGGGGTAGGGTAACGAACAACACTTAATGACAGCCTTCATGACACCTTATTCATGTTAATGACAGCATAACGTCAGCCTTTATGTAGAAAACTTCATGTAAAGTGTCACCAAAAAACTCTAATATGTGAAATAAAAAAAAAAAAAGCAATTACGAACCAAGATATTAAATGTCAAAAATTTAATCTTGCTTCCTATTTGACTGATCTTTATGAAATTTGACTCCGTTATGTCAGGTTGGTTTTTTTCATAACTCGTAATAATAGTAATTTTGTGTTTTTCTGTCATTCTGTCATTCTGTGTATGTTTGATGTTGTCTTGCTTGTCGTTTTGTGCATTTCTGTAGTCCTTTTGTATATTTTTTGCTGTAAAACGTGTCGTATTGTGTATTTCTGTTGTCATTTTGCATTGTTTGGAGTAATTTTTGTGTATTTCTGTTGTTGTTTTGCTTGTTTGTTAGTACTGTGGGTTTGCCGAGTCATTTTTTGTGTTTTTCTTGTCTTTTGGTGTACTTGTGTTGTAATTCTGTATGTTTTTGTGTATTACTGTTGTCGATTTTTTTTTCCTTTTTGAAGTAGTTTTGTGTGTTTTTGGAGCATTTTCTGTGTTTTTCTCTCCTCTGCTCCTGTATTTTCCTGCAATGTTGTCTTTTAATGTATTCTTGATTTTGTTTTGTGTATTTTTCTTTCATTTTGTACATTTACTTTGGGGACTGCATAAAATCAGATCAAGTGCCGCATGTGGCCCCCAAGCCACCAGTTTAAAGTGTAAATGATCATGGTACCATGATTAGAATCATGTTGATCTAGATATCTGGCAAAGAAGAAGAGATTTGGCACTCTGTGCGCTTGTTTTCTGTCCAAAATATGTTGCATTGAGTGAAAAGAATAGACGTTACTTTAGTTTGTTACTGAAGGACACTCATGGTAACTGAAGGTTTGGTTGAAGTTGTAGATACTCAAACCTTGTTTCCTAAATTCCTTCCCACCTTAATGAAAAGGGGGAAAGATGGGGAAATGTTTCCTCTTTCCTCTCGTCTTTCTTCCAGACCACTAGAGGGTTTTTTTTTTTTGTCCCGCCACTTGTAATTCTACTCAGAGACAAATGCCCCCATCCTGCTTCTTCACAGCGCCACACACACACACACACACACACACACACACACACACACACACACTAGCCAACCTCAAAAACACACATTCAGATCATGCCTAGCATTGTGTGATGACTCAACCCATTTTTTGTCTGTCCTCCACCACCGCCAGCTTGTTTTTTTTTGTTTTTTTTTACTTTGTCCTTCCTTTCATTATCTTCCTTTCACTTTTTATCTGACACATTTGTCATCCCTTGTCTTTGTTTGTTTCCTCATTCTAGTTTACGCACCTTGTCTTTGTCTGGCTGTTATCAATAATGTCTCTTCTTTAATGATAAAAAATCGGGGGGGGGGTTAGATGTTTCATGGAATCTTCCATGGCATGAGATCTATTTTTAAAAAATTGTGTAAATACATTAATAAACAATAAACTCCATGTGGAGAAAATTCTAATTACTACATATTTAGTAGAGCTGCACGATTATGGCCAAAATGATAATCTCGATTATTTTGATCACGATTATAATTATTTATCATGTTAGGGGGAAAAAAAAATCTGTTTTTAAACAATGTGTGTACAGTTTACAGTGCAAAATGAAGCTTTAGATAATAATTATACTAAAAAAAAAAAAAAAAATTAACCCAATAATTAAAAATTTACCAAAGGATAGCGTAATAAATACATTATTGAAGAGTGCAGAGCCAGCATTTTAACGTTAATATTGCAGACGATCGGGCTGATTTAATCGTAGCAACCAAAATCGCGATCACGATTCAAATTTGATGAATTGCGCAGCTCTAATATTAAGTCTGAACTCCAAACTTGTTTCACATGAAAAATCACTGATCTGAACAAAAAACTTAACTTGTAGTTGTTTTTTGTAGATTAATTTTGTGTGTGTTTCTGTAATTTCTTGAGTGTTATGGAGGAATTTGTTCTTATTTTGTATGTATTGTAATTTTTTTGTGTCCTTTTGTGCATTTTTGGACTCATATTGTATATTTTCGCTTTTGTTACATCCGCGAAGGAGGTAATGTTTTCACCGGCATTTGTCAATGGATGTTCGTTAGCAGGATATCTCAAGAAGTTCTTAACGGGTATAAATACAATTTGGTGAGCTGATAGACCATGACAAAAGGAAGAGATTATCTGACAGGTGTTGTGGATACATTATTCAGAATAAGTTTTGGAGCATAATGTGGATATTTGGCTGGTTCTGACAGCACCACCTGCTGGTGACTTTGCACCTTTGAACTTGGCGGAGGTTTGCTCTCTCTGAATTTTCTCCGAATTTTGACCAAACTAAATTTAAAAAAAAAAATATATTCAAACATAAATCACATTTAAAAATATACAACAAGACTAAACAATCAGGGGCAAAATGCTTATATCACCACATAAATAACATTGAAGTTATCTTTTCCATAATACATACAAAAGAAATGCAAGCATTCAACAAGTACATTTGAGTTGCCTTTTTTCAAATAATCCAAAAATTAAAAATAATATATATATACATTTTGTATGTATTTACACATGTACTTTCTTTATATACAACATTTAACAAAAAAGACAAACATATTTCTACTGCTTCACATAATGCTCTAAAATATATTGTGACATTTTCTTTTTAAATTAAATAGGTTGTCACTCAAAGGTAACACTGGTTGCAACCCTTGGATGATTAAATCTTTACAACCCAAAATACTTGTGTACACAAAAAATAACAGAGAACATGCAAAACACCATAACAACCAAACGACACCAAAAACGCACACACTGAGAGAGACAATAATTTAAATATTACCAACACCCAATACGATAAACACACAAAAATATACTGAACGATTCCAAGAAAAAACAGAAAAATACACACCGACACCAAAAAAAGAGCCACTAAAGCTTAAGACTGACTCTAAAATCACATCATTTTATGTCAAAGATTTAAAGGAAATTAAGCGTAATCTTCACAAATGTAAGAATATACATCCTTTAGTGTATTTGTGCTTGTGCGTTGGAGTGTTGGCATTGACTTTTCTTTCCCAGTGCTGCTGAGGCAACGAGCCAACGCAGGAAGTGGGACAGTGTTGAGCTTCCTTTGATTGGCAGCACTTCTTTAGTGAAACAGGATCAAGAGCCATCGACTCAGTCTTTCAGTAGTCTGGTTTTTCCGTCTTTCACTTCTTTTGCCGTCTTTCCCTCACTCTCTGTTCTGCCTCTGAGCACTACACAATAGAGCGTATTAAACTCTGTTTTTTCTGTTTGCGTCCTTGACAAAAGCCTGTGTTTGAATGAAAACAGCTGAATTAAAAAAGTAATCATCACATGCTCTGATTTTTTTACCTGTCAATGTGGTGATTCAACATATAGATTTGAGCTTTCCATTGACAACCGCTACTCTAATCTAGAGCTACAACTAATCGATCACATTTTTTTAAGTACACACATTTTACCTGAAAAGCACATTGAAACCCTGCTTAAGCTGATTAAACTGAAATAAGTGCCACCCACGCATTAACAAACGCTCGCGCACGCAAGTCTCGCACACAAACACTGCATGAACACTCGGGGTACGCGCGCTCAAACACTGCACCCACACAAACACTCGTGCGTAATACACAGTACACTTGTATGCGCACACACAATCACTCGCATGCAGTGCACACACAAACACTCGGGCGCACACACAAACACTCGTGCGCGCACACAAACACTCGTGCACGCTCACACACACACACACACACACACACACACTTGTGGCGCACACACACACACAACACTCTGCACGCGCACACACATAATCACTCGCACGCACACACAATCACTCGCATGCAGTGCACACACAAACACTCGGGCGTGCACATACACTCGTGGTGCACACACACACAAACACTTGTGGTGTGCACACACACAAACACTCGGGCGCACACACACACACTTGTGGCGCACACACACACAAACACTGCACACACACACGATCACTCGTGTGCGCACACAAACACTCGTGTCGTGCACGCACGCAAACACTCGTGGCCCACGCGAACGCGAACACTTGTGGTGCACGCACGCACAAAGCTCTGCAGGTGAATCAAACGGCTCTGCGTCATGGTCAGTGACCCATAAATCAATGACGCAACAAATCAATAATGAATTTTGTTGCCAAGCTTTTTAATAGTTGATTTTTACTGATTTTATGGATTCATTGTTGCTGCCTTACTCTAATCTGTCCTTTTTTTGTCTATTAACCATAATCTTGATACTTGTTGTCTGCATGATATATCATGTGCAGGTCAATCTCTCCTAAATAAACTAATCTATTTAATTACTCTACAAACTGAAGATATTTACTGTTTCCAGACTTTTTATAAGACACCAGCCTTAATCAGGGCCTTAATCTGTCTGGCACAGTAAGAACAGTGTGTATGTGTGTGTATATGTGAGCACTGTTGTGTATCCATCAGGCATCTGTGGTTTTGTGTGTATCTCTTGAATATTTGCCTAGGATTAGGAGTAAAGAATGAGAGTTCAGGGTTTTTTTTTTTTCTCTGTTTTTAAAAAAAATAAAAAGTCATTGAAGAGAGAGGCTTCAATGTGAAGAGTTTGGATATTAGCAAGATGCTACCCTCACTAATAGTGCTTTCCTTTTTTCTTTTTTTTTTTTTTTTTTTTATTTTACAACCACAAGTGTGCATATGCAGCACTAGCTTTCTGCTTTTTAACTTCCCAGAGTGCTGCTTGTGATATCTGCTAATTCAAATAGTCTTTTTTTTTTTTATTATCTAACAAAGGTTTTCATCCTCCAACAAGATGGGAAACATCATTTGTATTGTTGAACTGAATCATCCTTGGAAGAATTGTGTTGGTTTTAGATTAGCCAGCTGCTCTTTCCTATCGTGCTGGAAGCTGCAATTTTATATATAAATATATATAAAGAAGGCTGATATGTAAGTCTGATATGAAAGATGTGAATACAGTGAATAAAAGCTGAATTTGTTTGGGGTCATGGAATGTCCAAGGGGCATAATCCTAGCATGAAATGTTCAGTTCTGAGAAAAACAGAAGCCTGTTTGTGTTGACAAAGGTTGCATTTAAAACGTTTGATCTGCACAGCGTTCTCCTCGTGTGCACCAACGTAAAAAAGCATCATTGCGTGGGAAAATAAGCCTTATTTTATTATCAGTACGTAAAAGTACAAGAAGGTATTTCTTATTTTCTGCTTTTCTTTTTAGTTTTGTTGTTCCACCCTTACCTTTGCTTACCCGCGTTTGTTTTGACTCAAGGGTGTAATTTTCTTTTTTTTTTTTTTTTATGATATATTTAAGAGATTCTTTCTTTTAATTGCTTTTTCTGCTAAGACTGGGCTGGGATGATAAATACTGAAAATAAAAAGTGATTTAATTACTATTTAATTGTGCATATTCATTGAAACACTTGGAAACTTTGTGCTTTACACTTTACAGTAAAAAATGGAATTTGCTTAATCGCCAGTAAAGTCGTCTAAACGGCGAATGACGATGAGGCGAACGTGAGGAAATCTTGATTGGGAAAATCAGAGTCCTATCTTTCTCATCTTGTAGTAGCTTATTCAATATGGAAAAAAAAGAAACTAATTTTTTATGGTCTTGTCTAAATTAGAATCGACATCCATTATTTTCAATAACCATAGATCAGGGTTTCTCAAGGGGGGTACGGGATTGCACTACAAGGGGTACTTGCGAAAGCGAGAGAGAGGAAAATGGACAGATGAAAACATTGAAATTATGGGGTTTTATATGTTTATTGTTAGTTAAAAATGATAATCATACTAAATATTACCAGCAACTCACAAAAACAACAGAAACAGGACAAAATAAGAGACAAATATATTGAATGATAAAAGAACAACAAAATAACACCAAAAAAACACGCACTACTTTTACCAGCAACACACAAATGACAACAGACACACTAAATGAGAGAGAAATACACAAAATCCCGACAAAATACACAAAAATAACAGAGAAACATGCAAAACGACATAATAACCAAACAACACCAAAAACACACACACTGAGAGACAATAATTTAAATATTACCAACACACAAAAACGATAACAACACACAAAATAAGATAAAAAATATACTGAACAATAACAAGAATAAACAGCAAAATACACACTGACACCAAAAGAAGAGCCACTAAATCATGTTTGATTCCACTTATTTACAAAATGAGATTCTTTAAAATGTGTGTATCACTCTTTCGTTCCATCATTATGGTTTATAGTTATTTTTCACAGAATTATGAATATATTGTTTGAGTTGGACAAAGAGGGGACTTGGAAAAGTTTAAAAAATACTGGTCTAGGTCATGGAAAGTCAAGGGAATATAACAGAAATGTTAAAAATCATTATATAAATGTATACAGTATGCAAACTAATGTTTCTCTTTATCAAAGCCTGCGTGAAGTAAGAGCAGACAGTGTTTAACCTGCATTTTATTCCTCATTATGTGTTTGTATGCATATTACATGAGTTCCAGGGTTAAGTGCGTGCTTGTTTTTGTGGAGATTGGCCACGCTGTCCTTTTCAAACGGCCACTCCTGCCACGAGGACCTGTAATAAATGAGTGGGTACGAGAAAGTGGCAGCCATGACAGCTGACTGGGGAGAGTGGGAATAGAGAGCAGGTGAAGGGAACACAGAGGTTGGAGTGTGTGCGTGTGCATGTGAAAACAAAGGGAGACAAAGCGGAGGTAAAAGCGACATAAAGTCTCCGAGGAGAGATAAGGAGCGAGGATGAGAGGGAGACAAAGGGAGCGGAGGAGAAGGCGATGGTGATGTGGATCTGCGTGGAACAATACTCTGAGCAAAGGTGGAGACTTCCTCTGTGTCTCCACTTGTTCTTTTTGTCCTCATTACCCTGACCTTCCCCACCTTTTCTTATTCCCTCACTCAGAAGTCACCTTGTCGCCCTGCAGAAATCTAGTGGCTCCTTGGACAGGTTTAAAGCTGCATAAACCGTGTGCGTGTGCGTGTGCGTGTGCGCGTGCGTGTGCGTGTGTGCGCGTGTGTGTGTGTGTGTGTCACCTTCAGCTCCAGGTAAGATCAGAGAAAAATAGAATGGGTGTGTTTATTGTAATCCATGAAATTCTTTGGTTTCAGGCCGCGGTTCATTACTTTGACTGCTGCAGAGGGGGGAAAACGGACACACACAGAACTCTGTAGGACACACACACACACACACACACACACACACACACACACACACACCACACCTTAACCATATAGTTCCCCCACTGCAAAACCGTAACCGCTCTTGGCAAGGTGAGTGTTGGCTCATGATTGGTCGTTTGCAAGATGGGAGACACAATGGCATGAGGTAAGGTAACTGAGAGCGTCCAATTCCTGGGCTGGAGTGTGTGTGTGTGTGTGTTTGTGTGTCAGGGCGAGGTTATGGTGGAGTGGGAAAGACAGTGTGTTGTCTCAGAGGAGTACAGCCATCACGAGCACTGAACACTGCAATTAATCAGCCTGGGCACACTGTCTGTGCATGTGTGCGTGCGTGTGTGCAGGAAAGCTTGCACTTGTTAGCTTGTCCATATCCATTATGCTGTAACGCTTGTGTTATTCTTACAAACATTGATTCTCAATAGTTTTGTGTAACTTGGGAATAAAATGACCATTAATGTAGGGCCTCTGATTTTCCGTTTCAAAAATCCCAAATTCCCTTTACGTTTAGTGTCCGTTTCATCGTCTTTCCCAGTTAAGATGACTTTACTGGCTGTTAAACTTACCAACTCCTACCAAACATGCTAAATCAGGTTAATAGAGTCACTACTGTTGTTAATTTGACATTTTATATGCTTGAGAGACCCTTAATTTCCTGTTTAACAGAAAAAATATGATCCCAAAACAATATTTGTGAAAACTTTAACTCCCACTAACCGACAAAACACCCTCACTTTTTGCCCGAAATTCAGTCCAGGAAGTATAATACTTCTGTCTGGACATGTGTCACCAAGTAAACTCAAGGTTTTTGACATTGTGCACTTTCCAAATAACTCATACACTGGCCACACACACCTTAACTTAAGCACTTTAAACTATTGTTGTTTGACTTATTGTGTTATATTTACGTACTTTAAGCCTTGTGATTAATGTTTGTTTTGTGACCTGCCAAGGGACAACAGATTTTTCAAACACACACTTTTCAAATAAAAAAATACACCAAAAGCTAAACCTGTCTTTGCACCAGTGCCTTTTCAGATTTAAATAGGGAAACTTGAGATGTAGCTCTCCATTTTATTTATTTTTTCAATCACAGGATAACATGATCCCTAGTCAAACCGTAACACCTGGCACCAAATGTTTTTTACGTGATTATTGGCGGAATTGGACATATGCTGGTTTATCAAATTTCATAGACATTCAATCACTTGTTTTCCAGTTAAAAACAGTGTGTCGACGTGATATTATTCCAAAACGTGCATATGAGGTTTTGCCGTGTCAATATTTGTCGTCATGACGTTCAGATGCCGACATATTTCAGACGTAGAGTTAAGGTGTGATTCTGTAATACTTTAAACACTTAAAGTAACAACAGGAATAGTCTTTTGTCAGCACTACTTCGCCTCGGAATAATAATCACTGTTTTTGTGACCTGGAGAACATACAGTATTCGATACGGTCACTCACATATGTGCTCATGTTTAATTTCCCCTTGATATGCTAGGTTTTCATTTCCTCTCTAGGGTTTGATATCTACCTTGCGACATGTGAGTCAGTTACCCACATAGACATGGGGTTGGGGAGGGGCAAAGGGAGGCGTGACGAG
Source organism: Gouania willdenowi (assembly GCF_900634775.1). NCBI lineage: Eukaryota > Metazoa > Chordata > Actinopteri > Blenniiformes > Gobiesocidae > Gouania > Gouania willdenowi. The sequence goes on from NC_041045.1 coordinate 8,485,865, forward strand.
CAGAGATAGCATAAAGAAATCCCGACTAGCGTGATGTGTGTTTCTTCCAGAGAATTCCAACCGAACGGAGATGAAGGGAGACGGGGTGAGGACGATAGGGAGAGAAACAGTTGCAGGCCCTCAAGGCTGTGCAGACAGAAAGAGGAAGAAGTGTAAGCCATTTGCCATTTCTTCCCCTTCACCATCTGCCCGTCCCGTTCTCTCATTTACTTAATTAGAGCACCTCGTGGAAAGGACGCCGCTCCCAAACGGCATTGTGTGTGTGCGTGTGTGTGTGCGTGCGTGCGTGTTTGCTTCATATGAGCATGTGGGCAGACACCTTAGCCTGCATTGAATCTGGTGTGCGCGTGCTCTTTGGAGGGTTGACTGCAGGGCCGGACCTGTTTGGAACAGACGGTGGGGGGGTGATTCTAGCACCTTCTTTCATCAAACAAATCCTGGTAATGTGCGATGAAAATGAGCAGTGACCTGAATTCTACAGACATTTGCACCTTTGTTGGTCTCTGTGTACCTCTAACTGTTATTAGACTTTTAGCTCTCCTGAGCTTTAGTGTTAATTATCCCGAGCTGCTCTCATCACACGCCAGTGTTTCAAAGTAAGAGCTTTTTTTTCTTCTCTCTCTCTCTCTCTCTCTCTCTCTCTCTCGCTCTCTCTCTCTCTCTCCTGAGCCTGCTGTTGTAGCCACTCAAATCCAGGGACTGATGTTTTTTATCTTGGCAAAGCAAAACTTGGCTGGAGACTATTTATTCACTTAATTTAAACGCAAATGGAGACAAAAACTTTCTGAGAGAAGGCTGAGTTAGTTGCCTGCACTTTACAATCATAATTTTTGACCGCTTGGCTGACAAAATGGAAGGAATGAACTATCTGCACCCTCAAAAGTTGAAAAATCAGGCTTGTATCTGCTCATGCGAATACAGACCGATTAGATCAGAGCAGTGCAGAATGAGCACGCTCAAAAAGGCAAGTTTGATCCTGTGATTATGAAGATAATAAGAGATCTTTTTAAACTCCAGATTAAAGAAATAATCGACTGCATCCAAACCAAAGACACACGTCAGTTCCTGTGAAAATCACTGTTTCACTTTCACTGACTCTACAGTTTCAGAAAGTTACTTGTTTCCATCTCCACTGTAAACTCTATCTTATTGACGTTGTCAGATAAGTTTTGCACATTGCATTATAGAATGTAGAGTCCCGTAGATCAGTGGTTCTCAAACTTTTTCTTATTCCTGAATCCCACGTCCCTCCTTTGTTCAACGAACACATTTTACTCAGAATAATGTGAAAAAACTACGATAGAATCATAAATGATGGAATGGAATGAGTGATAACACATTTTAAAGAATCTTATTGTGTAAATAAGTGGAATGAAACAGTGTTTAATGCCTCCTGAATAGATTTATTTCCATAGTTTTTTATCCTTTCTGGTCTTTTTGGTGTCAATGTTGTTGTTGTTCTTTTTATAATTCATTTTTTTTCTCCTTTTTGTGTGTTTTTTGTGCGTCTTTGTTGTCGTTTGAGTTGCTGATAATTTTTAGTATGATTCTCATTTTTAACTAATAATAAACATTATAAAAACCCCATATTTTTTAATGCTTTAATTTGTACTCAAGTACCCCCTGTATTGCCATCGCGTACTATTGCTGCAATTTTAACCTTTTACATATTTTTTCAAGCAAATAATCATCTGGGACATAAAATAAATGTCTTATACCCCTTTTTTTTTTTTTATTTTATCACATTCTGGTCCTTTCTATATCAGACGCAACATATTTAAAATATGTTTGAATGTTGAATGCTTGAGGACTAAAGTGTAACAGTGCGTTGGAGTCCTGACACGTTTATTGAGACTTTTGTGCATTTATTCCAGCAGCTCCCATTGATAGCCAAGGTGACCTGCTTGTACTTACCTTTAGAATAAAGATTTAATGAAGGGAAAAATGAACCTTATACAGGAAGCTGAAGGAAATACGCATGCAGGGACATTATTTTGATACAGCTGTTGGTAGAGAAAACCATCCATCATCTGTGGTTTCCTGGGCACTTACAGCCTGATATCTGACGTTTAATAAAAAGCGAGCTGCTTTTATAATGTCTTTAATAAGTGTATCATTGCAGCAGCTTTCATAAAGCCAGTCAGTTATTAAGGTAGTTAAGGAAATCCAATGTTTTCGTCCAGTTCCCAGTTATTATGAATATTGTGATAGTCGGGTAAATACTGATCTTAAGCTCATAAGCCATCCCGAGTTATAAATCAATAATCAATAGTCTGTTTGGTTTTTTACTATCCTTGTAATCATGTCACAGCGGTGACAGCGGATTAGTTAATTTTTAAGCATGGACATACCTGTCACTCAGTTTTCACCCACTCTTTTTCCTCTAATTGGAAGGTTTGGGGCAGATTATTGAGAAAATGATGAGAGGGGAAGTCAGTGATGCCTACAGAAGACGCAGCAGCAGTCTGATCACTATGTGTTTGTCTTGATTTTCCCCTTTCTGACCAAGGACAGCAAACCCCAGATTAATCTTATGTTTATTAGATCTTATCCTATACATTTATCCTGTGGTCTGCCCACGTGCTATGTTCTCGAGTTCTTGTTGCGTCTGTGTTTTGTTTTTGTGTTTTGTTTTTGTGCATGTATGCTCAGGAGGTTTTTACACTGTGCTCCCCAATAGGGAACTCAGTCTATGACCTCCCTTTTCCCTCTTCCCTTCGCTTTTATTTAACTTACTGGTGTTTGTTTACAGAAATAAATCACGAACTTTAGGAAAGATTAAAAGTTTTAATGCCATGTGCATGCATGATTACGCTAATTTGATAGCTACTTGTTCCTCTGCAGGCTGCATTGTTGGGCTTTGAGCACAAAGCATCGTGTGTAAATCACAGACATAATTCACGATGCAGAGAAACAAAGTCGACTAATTATTGTGTTTTACGTTGAGTATATAAACTGTATTCAGTAACAGACTGTAGCTGACATCAAATCAGCCCAGATTCACAAACATCTCTCAGTCAGGGGCGATGAGAGCATTGCTTTGATATAAAACTACACTGGGACATTAAACACTTACAGCTCATTTGCCTGCATGTCTGCGGAATGAGCATCTGTGCATATTTTGATATTAACGTTATTACCTTTAACAGTGCACCTGTCTCAGCTGAGATAAAGAACGGAGATATGCTTTTTGTGGAGAGCCTTTTAAATGCCAGCCGGCAATTGGCTGCGGTCGGTAGTTAGCGAAAAACCAGGGGCTGCCGCACGTGCTACAGAAGCATTCTGTTGGGAAATATTGCTGCTAATTAGTGGAATTAGACACAGATCAAAAGGTCCAATTAAAATATGGTGTAGCGTGGAGGATAGACGGCCTCATTTGCATCACAACACATATCAGAGACCACACACACACAACATGGTGTACACCTTTCAAAGGCTGAATCCTAAAGGAAATCCATACAGGTGACTCATAATTGTATAGAATGTAAAGTTTACTTACAGCAATATTAATGCATGTTCTAGGTGCAACTTTTGAATGCAACATAAACTTTTCATGTTGGCAGATATTAAGAGAGAAGTGAGAATGTGCTCACAGGTGTGTCCAAACAAATAAAGGAACACAATATGGATTCACGTTCCAATGTTGACGTATAGCAGTCTGTAAAGAGCATCCTCAAAAAAAAAAAAAAAAAAAAAAAGGTCAGATTATATTATATAAAATCTACAATACAAGCACTCTGATACATAATTTGTTTTTATTGGATTGATTGTTAGTGTTATTTACTTACATATTTTTATTAAGTTGTAGAATATTCTTATTCAAAATTCAGCTTATTGTCATTTGAACAGCAGTGGTGAGCAATGGAAAGTATTATAAAAAATAAAAAAAACACTTTATTATGGTACCCTATATAAGAATGTGAGCTCCTCCAGGGGGCAGTTCCACTTTTAGTAACCGTTATATCGCCTCGTATCGCCTTTGACTTGATCTGACATGTTTGTGAACCAATGCGATGCAGAGGTTGGACAAAAAAAAATGACTATTGTCTTGAATGGACTAATTCTGTGGTCATTAGAGGTGAGGGTGACGAGAAAGTGACATAGCAGCTCTGGTGAGTGTTTGAAACAGCTGACGGACTCACAGTCACAATAGCCGCTTAAACATCCATGTGTATTACTGTAATGTGCAAAACGGCCTGTTTTTAGAAGCTTCATGAATTTGACTTTTCAGAGGCTAAAACTCTGGGAAAACAGGTGACTTTGGGAAAACAAACCTCAAACACTAAGTTCTTGGGGTTCTTAGAACAAAATGTGAAAAATAGCATAATACTGGAGCTTCAAGAGAACCCCCCGACAATTCTAACGTTAAACAATATACAAATTAAACTAAAACAACTAAAATAGAATCAAGATTTCCCAAATAACTCAGTCCATGTCAGTCCGTGATGCAACGTAATATCACTAGATCACAAAATAAGTAAGTATTACTGTAATTTTACCCCATTTTACAAACAAAAGTGATGTATTATTTGTGCGGATGCAATATTGACATTGTATCGGAAGTGAAAAAGTTAAAAAAAACATTATGTATAAATCAAAAATGTCATTCATTTTTGTAAAGACATTGAAACTGATTACCTCCATACAGCTGAGCATGCGATTAATTTGCAGATGCACACGCCCTCGCCATGCTGTGTCCACAGTGCATTTTGTCTTTTGAATTCCGGGCTTAATTACGAGTATAATTAAGTGTGCTGATGTCGTGCCTTAGCTCGGAGGGGTGTGTGTGGTTATGTGTGTGCGTGAACATGCCCGGGGGCCACATCACGGACCAGTACGGCCAAACCACAGCGCGGCTAATTCACCATTTAAATACCACATGTTTGACTTCTAATTAAATACAGCCCCAGCACAAGCAGCACATTGCCTTGTATTCCTCTTTCTTCTAAATGAACTGTACAATCCAAATGCCATGGCGTGCACAGGGCAATGTTCTGCTTTGTTTTTAATATAACAGCTGTTGTGTTGTTTTCCCCCTCTTGGCAAAAACGTACCTCTTCAATTTCTTTTTCCGTTGCTTGTCAAAGGCACTTTCATTTCTAGCTCTGCCACCTTTTTTACCGCTGACATTTTAAGGTGCTGCTACGCCTTGATTGTCTGCTGACATACAAATATGTATTTTCATATTCCTTCTGTTTAACGACTGTGGGAGAAAATCACATCAACATTTAACCAGTGTTAAATTTTAAATCAGGGTGGAAGTTCTCCTTTAGCATCAGTACGCCTGTCTTTATAACTTCAAATGTGCCGTTAAAGGTACAGTTTTTGCACAATGAAAAATTGTTTGACATTCAAACTCGATTGGAAGAATAACGGCGGAATTGCGTCTCCTTTATTTGTCTCAGTCTTGCCAAAAATTAAGCATTCTCCATTTCAAGCATGAAATTGCAGAATAACAGTTATTCTGTTCTAGTGATGTGTGCAGTATACATTAAACCATGCCATTAGTTTTAATCAGTTTGTCCAAAATTAATGTACGTTTGGAAACACTGCAGCTTTCAATAAACTACAAGTAGGCTACACATTTTATTAAAACTTACTTGACGGTGTGTGTAAGGACGTCATACACGAGAAGTGATGAAGAGCACATTTCAGCTGAGCCATCTTTAAAAATTGGTCGAACTAGCGTCAGCATCACAGGACGTGTGGGTTGGAGAAAGTTAAAAAAAGAAACAACAACCTCCTCATGCTTCTGTTTTCAACAAAAAGGTTTCCCAAATGTCAGCATCTACGCAACAACTCTTCTTTTATTAGAAAACAGTGAATATATGAAGATGACTTCAGTGAACACTTTATGTCAACGTTCAACTACTAGGACTGGAAATTGTTTTCCTAGCTTAATTGCTCTCACCTACCAATTTCCAGTCCCTCCAGGATTTCGCAGCCAATTTCTGTGATTGTTGCGGCCTAGAATGCCTGATTGTGCGACAGCTTTTCAAAAAAACTGCTGCAGTATTTTGAGGCTTTATCGTTTTCTATAACTTTGCCTAAACTGGTCAATATGCCAAAGAAAACCTGATTACCATTCAATTCTTTCATAACAATACAGAAAACATCAGATTCACAATAATTTAACAAGATATGGATTATTTCCATCATATTTAAAAGGTTTCCAGTATATGTCAAAGAATCAGTTTGTTTACGTTTTTGAATTGGAAAAATACTAAAATAAATAAATGGTTCTTTTCCTGTGAGAATCTCATCAATGCACTCATGACTTTTGCTACAAACGCTTTTGCTACAGAAGAGTCTCATGCATTCAGCAATTTGTACATTTGTGCATTGAGATATCACCAGGGGGCGTAAGCACCAATGATACTGGCCACCGCCACAGTTTTAGACGATACCTGTAATGAAGCTCTATCAAAGATCATGTATGATAGTAGATGTATCGTGAGGTTATTTTCCATAAAAGTCCTTCTAGAGCAGCAGGAGATCATTAAACAGTTGCGTTTGTGAGACACATTCGCCACTATTTGGCTCAAAATAGTCAATTTGGCTGTTGTGATCCTGTCTGTAACCAGAATAAATGGTGGCTCCCGGCTTTGAAGGTTGATGTGGCTTACACAAAGCGAACGGACTTCAGCCACGTTGTGCCGCCGAATCGACCGCAATCTTTAGTCAGATTGGTTAAAATTGCGTAAATTTGCAGTGATTGAACATAACTGCAGGGCCGCTTAGAATTTGCGAGGATTTCCTGGAGGGTCTGAATCTACCGTGTGTTAATGAGTTGACTTACATTTACGATGCTCTACTTTCCCTATGGATATATGTGATGTTAGCATAGCATGCACTAGATTCAGAAGAAATTGCTTGTAAAGCAGAACAAACTCTTTACATTGAAACAAATCAGTGGTCATTTTTTTCATGCCTAACGAACCATAACGACAACATTATGAAGGCTGATTAGGGTAATTGCATTTATAAGATGCTACTATAGCAGAGAGCAATTAAATTATTTAAATTAGTATTCATTGTCATTCAAGCTTGGCTTTCCTACCCTGGAAAAAACAGTTTTTAATGTGCCTATAGCATATTATTTGCGTTGATATGCTTCTAAGATCAAGGAGATCAAAAGCCAGAGCGTTGCAGGGTTGTTTTTGACAAAGTGGCGACTTGAACAGCTTCCTGTTGCCGTTTGTGTTTGTTTTTCAAACTCAGTCATTTGGCAGATTATGGCGTGCTAAGATTGATGGTTTGCCACACTTGTAAGGATTGTGTCTTAGCGTTGTTCTGAAGACTTTTCAGTCTAACAATGTCCTCGTCACTTCTGCTTGTGTCACTGTGAGAGGACAGCCATTATTCATGTGACAGCAAGGAGGCACTTGTCAGAAAAATGTTAATGCGTCTCATTTCACGAATTTGTAATCGGCCTGCGTTGTCAGCCTTCCGGCTCAAAGTCTCTTGTTTAGAGCTGTGCACTTTTGTCCGATTTTTGCGTGCAGTTTGTGCAAGACTGCAAGAGTGTGTGTGTATTCCCTTGCCGCTGTTGTCTGTGGTGGTGTGTGTTTGTTACTCTATTCTGTGTTAAATGGGAGTGTCCAGGCTGATACCAGGCTTTATTTATCAGACTCACATAGGGAGCAGATCTGGCTGCTGGGAGTACAGCACAGGTCATATACAAACACAAACATATTACTCTCACTTTCAACAGCATAAGAAAGCTTTGGCCTGTGTCTATTTGTCTTAAGTACTTGGCTCCCACTTTCTACCCATTAACACTGAAAGGGGCAGTATTATGAAAAAATCACTTTATAATGCTTTTGCTACAGTGTTATACTGTATATCCCTTTAGCCTCATTCAGAGGGACAACGTTGAAAAAGTTCTGTTTCCTCCCTCCCTTGTTATTCCACATTTTGTAAAAAGTCAGCTCCAAACAGGCCAGTTGGATTTTTCCTGCGTTACGACGTCACAACGCAGAAAATCCTCCTCCTGACAATCCTGACTCCACCTACCTTATAAGAATGTGATCTCCTCTCAAACTACCTCACAGGTAAAACAAACATAGCGACGGCATGTTGATATTACAGTTAATATCATTACGTTCAGTATATAGATAAACCGAAGAGCCCTCACAACAGTTTCACTTTTAGTAGCCGTTGCACCACCTTGTGTCGCCTTTATGGAATGATGTGATATTTCTGTGGTCAGAAGAGGAGAAGAAAGTGGCGTAGCAGCTCATGTGAGCGTTTGAAACAGCTGATTCAGCTGATAGTTGAGTTTACTTCCCTGCGGCGCAGAGCGACCGCCTTGTATCACTTTTATGGGTTGATCTGACGTGTTTGTGACCCAATGCGATGCAGCGGTTGGACAAAACAATGATGATTTACTGCTGCTGCTGTGATAAACACACACGCTGATTCACGCCCACGCATGCATATGCATGAAGGGCCAAATAACAGCCTGTTTTTAGGAGCCCTCTGATAGTGACTTTTCAGAAGGCTAAACTCTATAAAACAGGCGCGTTTGAGAAAATAAACCTCAAATACTAAATTGTTGGGGTTCTTAGAACAAATGGAGATGGTGAAAAAATGCAGAATACCTAATATGGTTTTAGCCAGCGTGGGAGGTTTTATGAAGCAATATTTCCGTTTGGAATAATATATATATTTTTGAATGTTGATGGATAAGACTACTTTCCATCAACGTCATAGTCCGTCTACTGTAAAGTTCCTGGTCATCTTAGAAATAACATCCAAGTAACTGGATAATACCAAACTAAGCACTAAAATGTGAGATTTAAAGATGCTGAGTTGTTGGACATTTCTGTTGTTTTCATGGATTGGAAGTTGGACCAGAGGATGTTGATATTGTGGCTTTACAAGGAAATACAGTAAGTGAATATGGCCGAAAACTCCCGGAGGGAAAGCCATGAACAACCCGGGACAAAAGTGACATTAAGCAAAATACTTTCTTCCTTTTCTGGTGAAGAAATACAAAAAATCACGGTATGTTGTGTGTTTGAAAGCTAAAAGTTGATATGAATGACTTCAAAGACATTTCTCACACAAATGAGTACTTAACTATTGTATTCTTAGTTCCTTTGTAGGTTTTAACAGACTGCTCAGTTTCAGACCTACGTGCTGAGGTACTTTTAAACACCATTAGTGAGAACACTGTTTGGCTTCAATGTATTGTGACCACAGGTAGTGTATAATGTCTGGACAAAAATCAATAGTCAACAGAAACCCAAAGTTTGGGTAAAAGTCTTCATCACTCTAGGGAGGCCTTTCACTTTCACATGAACCATTGGGAAGGTTTATTTGGATTCCATTGACCTTGAATTTAATGTTTCAGTGTTTAGTGTTTAGTGCTTTTTTTGAAGACTAAAGCTTTTGTTGCTAGAAACCCCTATTCCCCGCGTTGAGTCATGGCAAAAAAATAAAGAATAAAAATACAGGAAGAAACATTTAGTGTAGGAAAAGCAAAGAAAGAAGTGTTTTCTTCTGACAAAGCTCGGAAGCACTTCACCTTGGTACACAGATTGTTTGAAACGTTCTACCTTTTCAAAAGAAAACATTTTATCTTTGGCGTTCCCTTTTTTTTTTTTTTGAAAGAAGAATGATCATCTCTGAATGACTTTAATGGTCTTATTCTGATTCCTCCGGTTAACCCAGTTACAGTAATTTGTGTACATTTTCAATGCTAAACCTGACTGTTGTTGCATTTTATTCCCTCTGGAATGTTTTCTTCTTTCTTTATTGTGTTTTCCTCTCAAATCATTCGATTCCATCTCCTCTATTGTTTGTGGGCATGTTCTTTTTCTCTGTGGTTCCCTTGCTAGCCATCAGGAGGTGGAGCATGTGATGGACAGAAGCCTAATCACCGTTCTAGCATCTGGGTCAGCTGCCTGTCAAGGTGTAGAGAGAGTGTGCGGCAGAGGTGAGAGGTGGTTTCATGTACACCACTGAGTGTGTGAACCAAGATAGGCATGCGCAGATGCTGGCTTGGGCTTTTTAAAGCTGCGGTATGTAGAATTGTGAGACTGTTTTGAATCCACTGGCATCCTCGTAAACACACACGAATGTGGATCTATTTGCTGTGATTGTGGTAACTTTCTAACTCCTCTTACAGACAATTTTCTGAAAACCAACTAGTGACAAATCTTGTGAATTTTTCTTCTGTTATTGGACAGTTTACTGATGTTTTAAAGACTGACATGACAAAAAAAAAAAAAACAATAATAATAATAAATTAATAACAAACAACAATAATTTAAAATAAAATAAAATTAGACTGAAAGCACATTTACTGCCACTGCTTAATTTGTAAATCATCAGGTCCCGGAACACTGCTTGTTGTTCCGACAGTAAGACAGAGACAAAAATGTCACGGAATACATTTTTTAAAGCACCTTTTGCTAACTAAATGAGCCAATAAACCTAAATGTTTAATATCTGTCATGTTTCAGCATCAAGGATGGTGCAACATTTAGCCACTCACATCACAAAGGACACTAAACTCAGAACACAAAAACCCACTACAAAATATTTACAAACTTTCACACCCATAAAATAAGACCATGAATCGGATGAATCAGCAGCACGGCAGAAAATGTAAATAAAATGTGTGCATACCTTTACATTTGTCTTTTACACATATTTCACAGCCGAGGCCTGCCTTGTCTTTCATGAGCCAATAGTAGCAGCTCATCCTGGCTTTGAACTGAGCCTCTGTCTCAATGTCCATTGCAGAAGTTTAACCGTTGTCTCCTTCTCTTCTCTATGTCCCTGAGTCCTCCTTTATTTTCTAAAGCTTCAATACAGAGCAAAGAGAAGGTGCAGAAATCCAGTGTCCTCTTTACAGGTTTCATTTTTATTGTTGGCCAAATAATGCCAAAAAAAAAAAAAAACCTTACATACTGCAGCTTTAAGCTCAGATGTATGTAGCTCCTATTAATGATGGTTCACATGCAGAGATATGCCAGTTTCCCTCCCTTTCCCTGGATTTCAGTCCTTACTTACCAATGCAGGAATAAAGGTGTCATTAGCACCGTGTCCTAATTAGTCCAGTGCCAGCTAATTGTGCTTCTGATGCTCTATCTCTGGGGATGCAAGCCTTGCTAATTTCAATAAGAGTAAACAAGCAAACCGCTCCCCTCTGACGGCTTCGGATTAGGAAGCATCAACTACACGTGCTGGCTGAAGGAAAGGCAGCAGTTTAGGGAAACGGTGATGGGGTGCAGAAAGACGACAAGGTGAAAGAGAGTTCACCTGTATTGTTGTCAAAAAACATTGCTTATTTTCAGAAATTACCATTCGCATTCAGTTTTGCACTGTTTTCTTTTAAAATAAGGAGCCTCTCAAGTGGCAGCCTCACATTTAAAAACAACGTCCCAGATGTGTTGCTTATCACAGGTTTCATTTACAGAGTTTTTTTCCTTTCCCTTGAAAGAGTCTGATTTGTGTACTCTCATAGCTACTGTAATGCAAGACGCTTTCAAACTGTTTCCTTTCACTGAATCATTGAGAGCTAAAGTGTTTTTGTTATGTTTATGGCTGAATGAGCATTTATGGACTTTCACAGCAACATTGACCTAATTTATGATACACCAGAGAGCTCATAGGTACAAGCATTTCTATATTGTATAGCTTTACCTGAATACTGTTACTTTAGGTTGCAATGGGGAAGAACATTTCTGGGAACTTAACTGGGAATCATTTGAATTTTTTAATTGTTGTAATTTTACTGTAAAAAGTTCCCAAAGTTTCAACCCTAGTTGAAAAGTAAATTTCTTTTTTTAAATTAAACATTTTGAATGGATGCTAATATTTATGTTTGGATATGATACAGTTATTTAAAATCAATCCAAATTAAATTTTTGGTATTTTTGTTCTGTCATTCTGCATATGTGTTTTTGTTTTATGTCCATTTGTTTGTTTTTATTGTTGTTCTGGGCGTTTTTGGAGTCATTGTGTATTTTTTGTTGTCCTTTTGTATATTTTTCAGTTATTCATTTGTGGTGATCTTGTGTGTTTGGAGTAATTTTGTGTGTTTTTGTTGGTGTTTTTCTGTCATTCTACATATTTGTGTTGTTTTGTGTCTTTTTGGAGACATTTATTTGTATTTTTGTGGTCGTTTTGTATGTATTTTGAGTCTTGTGTTTTGGAGTAATTTTGTATAAGTTTGTTTTTTCTCTATTTGCAATTTCGTTTGTTTTTGGGAATAATTTTGTGTGTTTTTTTTTTTTCTTTTTTTTCTTCTAGTGTAACTGCAACTTCAGATCCATTCAATATTCAGCTGCAGGATTGTGTCAAAGTTGTGATACAGCGTGTTTGAGTAATCTGTGAAAGGAACCTTCTGATAATTTCTCTCACTGCTTGTAATTTACTGCCTGTGGTTATAGATTATACCCCCCACCCCCCCACACATGCGAGGTTATCCAATGCAAGCGTCGTGCTCACTTCCGCCCCCTCGTGAGAAACTGTCAGTAGTCATCAGTGAATGGGTGGTCTGTGATATGCCTGCTGCCTATCAGCTCCTCTCGCTTCCTTTTTTGTTTGCCTATCTGTGAAATACAAGTCTTCACATCACACTCCACCTTCACACCTAATTAATCACGCCGCTAAACCCAAGAAATAGCAGTTGGCAGGATGAGTGAGGTGTGTTTTTTCATGTTTATTCTGGTCCAACAAGGGTCCTTCATTGACTCCACCTCTGTGTGGCTGTGACATTCGGTCAGGCATTACCAATCGAATCATTCATCCTCCAGCAACGAACACACTTTGTTCATTTTCATACACTGGCTGTTATATTCAACGTTCAGGAAAAAATTGCCCTATTAAAATGTAGATATAGCCACTCTTCCAGCTAAGAAAGGAGTCCATGTGCGTCGCAATTCACATTAATACTTGCGGCACATGAGCCACAAGTGGCCCTTTGCCTAATTTTGTGCGCCCCCCAAAACAAATGGTGAAATTGACTTCAAAAACAGACAAAATGAGAGAAATATACACAAAATGAAAGTTAATATACAGTACAATATGATGATGACAAAAAACAAAAAATGCGTAAAAACATAAACAAAACAAAAACAAAACAAAAACAAAGAAAATGGCTTTAAAAATACAAAAATGTCACGGAATAAATTTTGATAAAGCGCCTTTTGTTAACTAAAAAATCATGTGAACACAAACAACTAATTAACCTAAATATTTAATGAGCGAATGATGAATCGGTGTTAAAGAAGCCACGTTTCAGCACCAAGGACAGCGTAAAATCACCGCTAATTTAGAACACAAAGGTCACTAAACTTTCAGAGCACAAAAACACACAAATACTAAATGTTTACAAACATTTAACACTCATAAAGGTGCGTCCCCACCGAACGCGACTGAAGTGACTAGATTACGTTCAAAATGAATGTAAATGACGCAACGTCAAGCAACGCGACTTGCGTGATCTGGCTGTCACTGTAGCAGCCCCTCCCTCCTGCTACAGAGAGACGGCTGCAGCGGGAGGGAGGGCTGTACACTTCCTCAACGTACTGGGGCAAAATTAAAGCGGTTTTCTCCTTCAATAAGTCTACATTCTATGATAATTGCTGTAAACGTACGGCCAGAGAAGAAGTGATCAGCCCTCTCGATGCAGCAGCATCTCTCTGAGCGTGAGTGCCCTTCCTCACTCACGCTCAGTTTTTACATTCAGTTTTGTGTATGGAATGACATTTCCAGTGATTTCAACGCAATAAACGACACAGCTGTCCAAATATAGTAAGTGATTTATTTATAAAGCGCTTTTTGCAGATAAAATCTGTGTTGAAAATACAAGTGCAACATCATAATAGAATAGTAAAACATGGGTGCATATACATCATAAGAACAGTAACATGAATGGATAATACAAATTTAAAATCCAGTTAACTAAAAACTTTTCTGAAAAGCAAAGTCTTCAACAGTTTTTATAAGTGACCACATAGTTGAGCTCCCTGAGAGACTGGTGCAGGTTATTCCAGAGTCTGGGGGCCACAGCCTGGAACGCCAGGTCTCCTCGGGTTTTAAATTTAGTTTTTGGGATCTTTAGGAGACCCTGACCTGAAGACCGAAGGCTTTGCCCTGATGTGTAGGGGCACAACAAGTCAATGACATATTGAGGGGCCTCACCATGTAACGCTCGGAACATAAGAACTAAGATTTTGTATTCTATTCGAAACTTAACTGGAAGCCAGTGCAGAATAGAAAGAATGGGGGTAATGTGGGATGTTCTGGGAGCACCAGTTACCAGTTCTGTACGATCTGGAGTCTGTTTAGGGTTGACTTATTAAAACAAGTAAACACAGAATTACAGTAGTCAATGCGTGATGATATAAATGCGTGTATGACCAGTTCGAGATATGATTTGAATCATAGATGCCTCACTTTAGAGATATTTCTCAGGTGGTGTAAACAGTTTTTAGTCAATTGAAAAGAAGAATAAGGTGCTGGATCCAATCAAATAAGTGTCGGTCAAAATCTGGGAAGTGCTGGACCTTGCTTCCAAATTAAGCATCTGGGCATTACCAATGGAGTCGTTCATCCTCCACCAATGAACACGCTTTGTTCACTTTCATTCTCTGGCTTTTATATTCAACATTCAAGAGAAAAAAAAGCGTTTGGCATGAATCGCCCTATTAAAATGTAGATAGAGCCACTGTTTGAGGGTGGAAAACCCAGCGGGCCGATGGCTAAACTGTGATAATGCAGCTGAAACACACAGCGCTCACACATCCTCTCACACTCTTTAATGACAGCAGTTAGATGCCTCAGGGGAGTGGAGGTGTGGGAGCTGACACTGTGATGGATGTGATTTTTCAGGATGACATTAAACTTGGTAGTCAAGTGTGTATGTGTGCGTGTGCGTATGCGTGTGTGTGTGTGTTTTAAGGTTTTGTCGCCCAAACACGTGGATGATGCTCGAGAGAGAGAGAGAGAAGAGAGGAGAGGAAGCATTTGAACCAGGGTTGGGGCGGGGGTTGGATTTAGAGGATTTATGGGTGTAATAATGGAATCTCAGTGGCTAGGCTATAGACACTGAGGCATTTGCTCTCACCCCCCCCCCCCCCCCCATTATTAGATGAATGGAACAGGAGCAGAAGCGGCTATGTGCAGCAGAGAGCGATGTGCTGTTTGTGTCGCAGCCCAAATCACATTGTGTGGTGATAGTGAAGCCATTCTAGCATTCAGGCAAACATACATCATATTTTCTATGAAATCACGATGAACACTGAGAACTTTGTGAAACAGAAGTGGATGAACTTTGTTTCGAGATGAAGTTTCTGGATTGTTTTTAGCTCTAAATAGCCCAAAACGGTCCAGTTTTGTCAATGCAGGAAGAATAAATACATTAAAATATATAAATCTCAAGCTTGATTGCTATATAGAACAGGAATTAACTAGATTGTAAACATTTGGTGTGAATGTGACTATCATTTTTATATTTATATATATATAAGTGAAATTCAAAATACAAAGTCTTGGGATAAAAAACACTAAGAATGTAACATGTAATGAATCTTTTTCTCTAAAATAGAGATGTACAACTTTTATCCCAGCAGGGGCCACAAAATTGTGATTGTTTAATCTGAGGGCCACATTATCAAAATTAATGTCTGCATTTAGAATAATGACCAATCTGAGCATTTAAAAAAAGGAAAAAAAAACTAAAGGTTCATATTTATTTAATGGTCTTTTTGTGTATTTTTGTTCATCATGTGCTATGTTTCCATGTTATTTTTTAGGTTTTTGTTGTTGACTTAAGTGTTTTGTGTATATTTTTAATTTTACTGTATGTGTTATTTTTATTTTGTGTATTTTTGAAGTGTTTTTGTTTATTTTTTTGTTTTGTGTGTTTTGGTTTTGTGTAGCTTTGTTATGTTGTTATTTTTGTCATTTTTTGTGTTATTTTGTGTATTTCTGGAATCTTTAGTGTATTTTTTGCTTTTTTGTGTTGTCATTTTGTGTGTTTTTGCATGTTTTTGTGGTTGACTTTTGTGTTTTTGTTATCATTTTCTATTTTTTTCATGGCATTCTTGTGTGTATAGAGTAAATTTGTGCATTTGTGTTGTCCTTTTGTTGTCAATTCATATATTTTTCATTTTGTCATTTTGTGTTATTGTTTTTGAGTGCATTTTTGTTTTTATTTAGTGTAGTTTTGGAGTGTTTTTAATTTTTTTGTTGTTCTGTGTGTTTTTGGTTTTGTGTAACTTTGTTGTCATTTGTGTGTTATTGTTTTCATTTTGTGTTATTTTGTGTATTTGTGGAATCTCGTATTTTTTTGTTGTTTTGTGTTGTCATTTTGTGGGTTTTTTACATTTTTTTGTCTTGGTTTAGTGTTTTTTTTTTTTTTTTTGTCTTGTGGCATTCTCCGTTCTATTGGCGTCTTTGTGGTTTGGGGTCCTTTGTGCCTTTTTATCTTGTCCTTTGTCACTCGGTAGTATGTCTTAGTTTGCTCATTTTTGTGTATTTTTTGTTGTCCATCCAACCTCAGTTCCATAAATACCCTCTTTGTTTCGCTCCCACTGCATACTGCATGCATTTGAAAACCAACCCTTAAATCATCATTTTGGTCCACACTTACTGTACGACTGGTTTTTCCTCTATTCTAGTTGTTGACACCTTCAGTTTTGCTTTGCAGTGATACATAGTGCTGGAGGTGGTGTTAGTCATGCTGATTATTGTGGTTCCGTTGACATCCTGTCTTTCAGTGCCTTTGTACCTTTACACTCTATTATGTCTCAGATTAAAAACCAGTGACTCATTCACTGCATAGTTGTTGCTTCCAGGGCCATTATTGGGCACGTTGTGATTATCTGTGCCGTTGTAAACATTGGCACAATGAGTGTTGATCATAATGTGATTATTTTTTATTATAAAACCTATCATCGCTACATAAGGAAAACTGCTGCGGCACTCTTTTCCTTATTTAGATATTAAACAGAGGCTTAACAACTATTTTTATACCTTTCTTAAAGTCTGAAATAAATAACCTAATAAAAGTTAACCTTCCCCTTGTGTTAGCTTTCTGTTAGCATCTATACTGATAACAGGTTAAATAGGCTGTAAAATACACTAAAAACAAATATCTCATTTGTTTCTCAGATATTGCTTACGTTGTTAGACTTCCTAATCAACAAAAATATAGTTATTTTATTTTTGGTGTGGGCATCTGAGCCTTTTTGTGTCAGTATCCCTCGATTTATTATTTTTTTTTATTTTTAATGGTACAATATGGGAAATTGATATAAATCATATTTAATAATTGTTAACTGCAAATGTGTAGAACTGTAACATAGTTCCCCAGTTTTGTGTTAAATTATATTTGATTGACAATTTATGTAGAATTTTCAAGGCAATTACAATTACAAAATAAATTATCTAAAATCACTCACAATTTAATTATGATCATGACGGTAATGAGATTTATAAAATTAAAATTGCAAATATAATTATGCTATAATTGTTGATTAAATTGACTCCAAAAACAGACAAAATGACAGAAAAATACACAAAATGATAGTAAAATATACAAAATGCATAAAAACATTCAAAAATAAGAGAAAAAGATACAAAATGACAATAAAAACAGAAAATAGCTTTAAAAATACAAAAATGTCTCAGAATAAATTTAGTTAAAGCGCTTTTTACTAACGAAATGAGCCCAATATTATTACGTGAACACAACCAACCAAGTAAACTAAATGTTTAAAGAAAGAATGATGAATGGGTGCTAAAGAAGCGGAGACAATTGCCGGCTATGGAGTATTGCCTCTCTCTCTGAGTGACAGCTGTCGGATGTGGCACGTTTCAGCACCAATGACACCGCAATTTAGCCACTTTCATCACAAAGGTCACCGAACTTTAAGAACACCAAAACTCACAAATACAAAATATTTACAAGCCTTTAACACCCATAAAAGTGCGTTCATACCGAGCGACTAGATTACATTCAAAATCAATGGAAGCGACGCGACTCGCGTGATTTTTGCAAAATTTGAACTTTTCAAGCGACAACTCCCCCGGCCGTCACTGTGACAGCCCCTCCCTCCTGCTACAGAGAGACTGCTGCAATGGGAGGGCTGTACTACACTTCCTCAACTTACCGAGGCAAAATTAAAGCGGTTAACTTCTTGAATAAGCCTACATTCTGAGTGAAATCATTCTTTAGTAAGTCCGTAAGGTGATCATTTAAACTGTAAAAACATTAAAAAAAAATAAGAGAAAAAGATATAAAATGACAACAAAAACCCAGAAAATAGAGCTTAAAAATACACGAAAATCCGCGGATAGTTCGCGCTGCAGTATAAGTCACCTCCCTTTTTTTAATACAAAAATAGTGGCTGCTACCATTTTATTACAGTTAGTGTTGTGGTTATGAAAGGACAAACTCTTTCCCATTGGATTTTGTCTGATGGTATTTTTTTTTTTCATGGTGTCCATAAGGCAGCGTTTACCCTTCACACGTCGCTTGTTCATGCTTTTGTACACTATTTATACGCTCAATTTACAGACTTGATTCAACCTGTCACATCTATTTTTTCGCACGCTTGTTGTAACATACAGTAATACGGATCATTGATCATCAATGATCGACCAACACCCTGCCATAGCACAAGCCTGTTTCCACCTGCGCTGATGAATATCAAAGGCAGCAAAGCTAACCGCTAAGTGCTTAGCTACGTTTTTTTTTTTTATATATATTCTCTCCATCAAAACAACACAGGCTTTGGCCATTAACGCCTGGACTCCCACTGGACACGTAGCTCTCCAATGGCATTAGAGCAATGAGTGTTGTGAAAGAAAGATGGTGAGTGATCACTGAGAAAGAATCGAAATGGATGAAATGCAACATTATTATTGAAAATGAGAATTTTACACCTTGGACACATTTTAAAGCTCCCCATTTAAAAAAAAAAACAACTAATTTACGAATGTTATTCAAGGAAAAAAGTAGAAATGTGACTATATTTATATTATGTATTTCATATTTATTCATCAAGCACCAAACCATAAGAGAACAAATAATATTCATTGTTTTTGCTGCAACATTTGCCACCAACCATTAAAAGTTGGTCGTATTAAGATCTTATTAAGTAGAATATATAACTTTAATGACTTTTTTATTATTTATACTGACCAAACAGAGAAAAGCAGGTGGCTACAAACAGGTTATTATTGTGTAATTGCCTTTATGATTTCACCAAGGTCCCGATCATATATATATATATATATATCAGATATTGGTCCGATATCCCGAGATCAGCGTTTCTCAAATGGGGGTATGTGTACCCCTATGGGTACGCGATGGCACTACAGGGGGTACTTGAGAGAGGAAAATGAACAGATAAAGTAATACAAATTATAAAAATGAATCTATTCAAGCGCCAAATCTATTCAAGGCGTTTTTCAACCTTGGGGCGAAGACCCCATGTGTGGTCGCCTGATATTTTGGAAAAATTAAGATAGATTTTGAGTTTTTAAAATTATTCTTTTAAAAATTAAAAATTAACAAAAAGTGGCCCTGATCATCTTCCATACCATTTTTCTGTACTTTCACTTTGTGAAATATAAATCTACTTAAATTAAAATGCAGGAAAAAAAATGCATTTGTAGTTGCCAGAAATTTTTTAAATCAAAATGAAGTCACAATTCAATTAATTCATTATCTATAATATACTGGAGAAAAACAAACAAACAGCGAAGTACACAAAATGACACAAAAAAATAGAAAATAACAAAAATAAAAATAAGTGAAAAACATACAGAATAATATAAAGAAGACAAACAACAACATACACAAAAATTACACCAAAAACACATGCACGAAGAGAGAAAAAATACTTACTATTACCAACAACACACAAAATACACACAATCACTACAAAATAGATAAAGATAACAGAGAAACATAGAAAACAACATAAAATTTGACACCAAAAACACACACACACACACTGAGATAGATTAACTTCAATAATACCAACAACACACAAAAAACAACTAGAAAAACACACAAAATAAGAGCCTAGAAAGTTTGGGAACCACTACTGTAGATTACACAATTAAAGTCAAATTCTTGGCAGCATGTGGTAGTTTGAAACCTGGGTCCTTGCTGTGTGGAGTTTGCATGTTTTCCTGGCACCAGCATCCCCGTAACAAGAATAAGTCAAATACTTGCAATTTAAGCTAAACAAGCCAATTATTTAGTCCTCTGCAGTCCGGATTATTGCTCGTCTTTTCTTGTTTTTCCATTTTTGTTTTTAAAAAATACGAGTGTTGGCAGGAGTGTCGGAGGGTTGCCCTCATGTTCACCCATTGTATTTCAAAAAAAGGAGCACAATTGAAATATATGCTAATCCTCGACTTGTTTCTGCTGCTATCCCACTGTGCGGAGCAGCATAATATTTCCATAGCCAGGCAGACAATTTTTGAGGGATTAAGGAGGGGTTAGGAGTCAGTTGGGGGAACCCCAGGCGGCCCAATACCCACACTCCCCCCATCAGCTGACAGTTGGCACGGCGATGGGCATGTGTTTAACCGTGATTGATGCTCTGTCAGTAACGTAGGAATCCAGATTAAAAGAAAATGACTCATGGGAGGAGAATGAGAGATGGTGGGTTTGGGTTGGGTGGGAGGGGGGAAGAGAAGAGGGGCGATGGACTCTGTGAACATCTGATAACCCGTTTTCTCACTGCGACACATTTCTCTTTGAAGCCCAGTATATTGCTGCTCTCGTCTCAGAAACTGAGATAGCAGCGAGTGCCTTTATGCCTCCTGATTCTTTTTTAATATTCTGTCTCTCTTGCTTGTAAAGGAGGCTTAATCTTTATGTTACACTGTAATACTGATATTTAAAGCCGAACCATTTAGAAAAACTCTCTTAACCCTTTGGGGACCAAACGTGTTCCTTCTGTTTACTCAGTGTTTTAAATTCTCAATATCTCATTCAGTTTAAATCCTAATTGTTTACGGGTGTTTTCTTTTATAGTCGTGTTCATAATTCTATTATCACTTTTATTGCAACATGTATAGAACAATCGATATAAAATGTACCAACACGCTTTGAGTTCAGGGCCCATTTGGTCCCCTTGACTCCCATTATAACCACATATGTTTGATATACTGATATCCTGACATATATTAGTAGTTTTTTCATAAATACCTAATAAATCTAAGCCTCTACCTTCTAAACACAGGGAAACCAGGTTTTAGGTGGGATGAACCCCACCCCCTTCCCCCACCAAGCCACCAGGGTCAGAGTTTTAATAGAGGAAAGTTGATCTTATCCTGCAAAATGCATGGCAATGAAAAAGTAAAAAACATACAAATGGTCTTAATGTGTTAGGATACACATAAAGGAGGGGTGTGAATGTGGTTGAGATTATATTTTTGTGTGCATGTGTGTTAAGGCGTGTGTAAAAGTCAAATAAAAAAAGGCAAAATGAACTGGTTCATCAGGGGTTTATGACAAAAAGACCATAAAAACATGAAATATATAAAAATGTAAAGAAAAACTTTAGATTTATGGTTTGGTCTGAAGTTCTGACATGAAAAAAGTGGGGAAATATGTTTCGTATATACAAAATCAATGTTCCTATCAATTATTGACCTAAATAACTTCAAACCACATATTTAATTTTGCTCCTTATTTTTGAAAAAAAGTGCACATTTTTGTTTTTGTCATTGAAAAAAAATAATAATATTTTTTTATGACAAAAAAGGCATAAAATATAATATATATATTTAGGGTTAGGTCTGAAGTTATTGAATAGATGTGGGAAAAAAGACACTTTAATGAAAGGTACTGTTTTGCTCAAATAACGTAGGTTTTTTCCATAAATGCTCATAGCTTTAAAACTAATAATGCCTTTAAATCAATGTTCCTATCAATTATTGATCTGCTCAAGCTTGTAATAACTTCATATCACATCTTCCACTTGGCATTTTTTTTTGAAAAAAAAAATACATATTTTGTTATTTTGTCAATTGACAAAAAATGATGTATTTTATGACAGAAAGGGCATAAAAACATAAAAACATACAAAAATATAATGAAAACTTTATATCTATGGTTAGGTCTGAAGTTGTTGAAAATATCTGATGTGAAAAAAGTGGGAAAAAATATTTATATACAACATTTTTACCTAAACTCAAAGAGTGTAACTTTTTTTTAAAGGTTTTAACAGGGGTTAATTTTAGGCTTAACGTCGTTGCAGTGACTGGAATGTCTACAATGCTATATGCGAGTTAATCCAAATGCTGATACTCAATCTATTTAGATAAAGTGAAGAAAAGAAAAGCTTTTTAGAGCGCTGGTGTTAGAATTCATCCCTAACTCAGCTTTAGCAGTTTAATTATAAATAAATATCGTTGGAACTTTGGTTGATTACACTGGGATTGATATTGATTCAAGTATTCTCCCAAAAACCTTCAGAAAAAACATCACAAACAAGCTCAATAAGTAGTCATTAATAAAGCTTGGATCTACTTTGCAACTACTCTATAATATTATTCACAGAGTGCAATCAAACAGTCTTCTTTTTCATCATTTTTTTCCATATTGCGGTGATATTTATTTCATAGCTTGTTTTGTGTTAAAATACTCATTTTAGGAGTTGCTGCTTTCGTTACTTCTCCAAACAACATGAAAAACACATTTTAGATGGATTTCTAAATGCATCCTCACCAAGATCTTCCCCTAAACAAGTCACACTACAGAACTCACTCACACGTGCTGTCCCATAGAGGAGAAAAAGCCACAAGTGGCTCATTTTGTGCAGCTGTTTGTTAATAAATGTGCTCGTGTGGCATTTTTCATCAGCAAATTTAACTCGGAATTGTCTTTCTGGTCAGACTTTGAGGTTAATATTGTGTATTACCATTTTAGGTTCAATTATTGAGTTTTGGTCCATATCGCCCAGCCCTAGTAAGTAGTAATTATAGTAACTGTTTAAAGTAGGATAGGCTGCAAGAGTCTAAATTGTTTTGTTTAAAAGCAATTGCCATGAATAAATATGACATTTTTCTTATTTTACACAAGGAAACTTTATTTTCAGCTTTGTCTCATGACTGCATTTATCATGACATGATAATGTGTATGCAGAATAAGTCTATTTTAATTACACTATAGAAACTAGATGATCTCTGCAATTATGGAAAATATTTTTATACATCTATATATTGCTATCAGCAAAATAAGTTGTAAAATTTCAGCATATATCCATTATCGTGCATCCCTAATTTCTTAAAGCAGCACCATATTTATTTTTTTATTAGTGGTTTTTATTTTGTTTTTTCTATTTTATTGTTGTTATTACTATAATTACCATTGTTATTGTATCTTATTTCATCGATAATATACATTTTTCCTCTCCATTTCTTTCCTCCTGTTACACGCACACACACACGCACACAAAGCAAAATAATAAATCAATAAATAAAAAAAAGCAGCTCCAGAAATGACTGAGACTGATGTGTTTTTTTTTTTTCTTTTCTTTTGTTTTTTTGTCCTTAGCAACAGTTGGCTTTCCGAAAAATTCACAATATTAACTGAAATATGCGCGCAGAAAAAGAGAGAAAGTAGCTATTCCATTGAGGTCTCCACAACCTTTGAAAACAAAAGGTGCTTAGTGCTTTGATGGATGGTTTTCTTCTATAGATGAGTTCACTTCACAGGCTTCACTCCTCAGGATCACGGGGCTCCACTATAAACAACAGATGGGGGTGCAGGGAAAGTTAGTTTTTCAATCAAAGCAAAACAACTGGAAAATAACCAAGTGTGAGTCTGTGGTCCGTGTCTGTTGGCAGTTGCGAGAAGAAACCCTTTTATTTGGCGCGTATGTGTGTTTTCGGTTGAAAGTAATGGTTGTTCTTGCTCTAAAGGTTGAGGGGTACAATAGGTTCCAACGTATGGAGAAGACGAGCAGAGCAAAGGAAGGGGAGGGATGGAAAAGGCCCATTCCACGCCTCATTGAGTCCTCATTGAGAATGGCGAGCGCTTGATTAAAAAGGGAGGCATCTACTGCAGAAACACACACACACAAAAAAAAAAAGAAGAAGGCGAGACCATTGTTGTTCATATTCCATCACATCGCAAGCAGAGCCCCGGAGAGTGTATTTGTTTTATCTCAACCGCAACGCAACCGAGCATAACTCTGATAGACACACTCCGCAAATTTGTATATTATGATAATTGATCACTGCAAAAGTGTAAATAATATATATATCATTCTGTTTATTTCCGTCAGCGCCGTGCGACATTTCTTTAAATGAGGGTTTGGGAATTGCTGGAGCATAAAAGGTTTCTGAGGCTGATGTGGTGAACAAAGGTGTCAGAGCACTTTCACTTTCACACATGGATGCAGGGAGGCCTGATGGAGTGAAACGGCTTCAGACAATTGACCAGTTTTTTGCTTTTTTCATCACCCAAAATGCAGTAATTTCATGTAGCCAGCCTACGCATGTTCCCCCATAATAAATACATTGTTGGATGTGATTATACCCTTGCATAGCAGCGATATGAGAGATGTTGACTATAATAAACTTTTCTGTGAAAACAAAAATAAATAAGGGAATTCACTGATTATTCCTAATATATATAATTTTAAGTTTTTTTTGGTTTTGTTTTTACACAAAATCAGATGTGAACAGAATATACCCTCAGATGCATGTTCAAGTATGTATGTACCCCTGAGCTCATGTTATACATTATTTATTTGTGTCTGCACGCTCGTCTAAACTATTTCCTGTGTCTCGTCCAACATTAACCTAGAATTTACAATTATTTTTATTCCTTTATTTCTGATGTTTTGCTCGTTTTAAAATGAGAACTTCACCTTTTTTGGTGTATTTTACAGAGTTGTGCCACAAATTGTTCAACAAAAATCTGACAAATGTTTCTGTGTACCTCCTGAGATGTCTTCAAGTACCCCGAGTTTGGGAACCACTGCTCAAGGACAATATCACCCAGTTGCATGCAATTTTTCACTTCAAATTTTTGCTTAAAGTGACGGAAATCTCACGACAAAATCTTGCGATATGACGGACTTAACCTCCGTAAAATAAAAATATATATATGATACAGACTTAACCTTCACCTATGTGGTTTGGGACAATCTCACACATCTCCACAATATGTTTCGACATGAAATGGGCAGCGTCACGTCTAGCAAGGGCAGCAACAAACGAGTCTCGTGCAAAATTTTGCGCTACACTTTCTCGAGTGATTTAAGCGCAGCATTGTGACACACTGCGACATCCTATTAGTGAAAATACACATACTCTGAAACGGAACTGTGGAAATTTTGTACTGGAAAATCAAAGGCTCAAAATAGGAAATATTATAAAGCATAATTAATTAATAACGCATTATTTACTGCACAGTTTAACATGGTTTGTTCAAAGTCTTTTGTAGCAGTGATGGTCTCTTACCCTGACAAAGGAACGTACCAATAAGTGTTTTTTTTAATTATTTATTGTTCAATAACTTTGCTGTTGAATTTGTCGGAGGATTATATTCTAGGATGACTATATCCCTCATAAAAATCCACTTTATTTGTATAGCATGTTGTGCAAACAAGAGTTAACTAAAGTGCTGCACATTAGGGCTGGGCAATAGTGGTCCAAAAACTCATATCTCAATATTTTTTCTCAAAATGTTGATATACGATATAAATCGATATTTTAGCTCAATAAGTCTTAACATAAAGACATTTCTGGGTAGATTTTGCTGATGCAAAATGCCACACAGACACAGACAAGCTTCACAATATGTGCCACTTATGGCTTTTTCTCCTCTCAGGGACAGCACGTGTGAGTGAGTTCTGTTAGTGTGGCTTGTTTAGGGGAAAGTCTGGGTTAGGACGCACTCAGAAATCCGTCAAACTGTGATTTTCATAATGTTCTAAGAAGTAGCAAAAGCACCGACTCCTAAACAAGTATTTTACTGCAAACTAAGTTGTGAAATAAAAATATTATATCGGTGATATTGTCATTTTCTCTATCGCCAAAATCGAAAACTATTGCACATAAGTAGTTATCTTAAATATAAAATTTCTTTGGAATTCTGTGATATGAGGTGTCAGTAGCACACGTTATGTTATTTTTGTTTTTGTTGGAGGGTCAAAAAACTACAGAGTAGCAAAGCCACTTCTCTTTATCCCAGTCTGAATCGCAGTCTCTCCATCCTCCATGTATTGATTGCTAGCTGACCCCTCACCCCAACTGTGAGTGATGGAATTGGTTGTTGTGGACACGGCGCCCGGTCAAGGTCTGTAAATGTACGACACGTGTTTGCGTGAACGCGGCGATCGATGCCGTGCTTGCTCCCGTGTCATGGAGAATAAGGCCTTCTGCCAGTTTATTCCTGACATGGCCTTCACTTAGTTTCTTTTGGTGTCCTTGAAATTCTATTGAATATTACCAGGTAGGAGGGAGAGCTTCTTTCATGTTTTTTTTCAATAAAAATAACTTGTTTTGAGATAAATGCTTTGACATTTTGTGATGATTTTCTCCTTAAATGATCAGATTCAGAAATAGTTGCTTATTTGAGTAACCAGTATTTACGCACTTGCTTTGACTCGATGATTGCAGGCGTGAACCGTCGCCAAATTCTTTCAGCAGTCACCTCAGGAACACGTCAGTGACTCGTGTGTGCGTTGCACTACTGACATTTTTAGATCTGCTATCTTAATCCATCGCCACAAAAAGTGTGATTTGTGCAATCGCGTTCAGATGCAGTGCTTCTCAAATGGAGGTACGGGGGACACTATTAAAAATATGGGGTTTTATGTTTACTTTTAGTTTACTAAATATCACCAGCAGCTCCCAAACGACAACAGAACACAAGAATGAGATAAAAACATACTGAATAGTAAAAAAAGAACAGACAAACGACACAAAAATACACAAATGGACACCAAAACACACACACTGAGAGAAAAATACCTATTATCAACAACACATAAAAACGACAAAGACACACTAAATGAGAGAAAAAAAAAAAAAAACACAAGATCACAACAAAATAACAAAAATAACAAAGAAACGTAAAAAAACGACATTTAAAAACACACACACACACACACACTGAGAGAGAATAATTTAAATAATTCTTACAAGAACACACAAAAACGACAACAAACGAACATAAAATAAGAGAAAATATACTAAATTAGGGGTGTGTATTGCCTGGCATCTGGCGATACGATTCGTATGCCGATACATAGGTCACAATACGATATATCCTGATATTTTATTGCTATTTTGACTTAAACAACTAATCTGTAAATGTGTACACCTTCATGAGAGCATTATGTATGAAATATATTTTATTGACATATTTTACACTCAAAACATTGGCTTTTAACATGCCATGTACCAAACAACTTAAAATAAAATAAAAAAACATACAATCTGCCTGCGGCTTTTAAACCAACTTTGACTTCAGTGCAGCTTAGCTGAGGTTATTGTCTAGAACAACTAACAAATGCAGAAAGTTAGTACTTTTTTTGTAAAAAAAAAAAAAAAAAAAGAAAAGCTGGGCAAAAAAAAGATATGGATGCATTTTGCATCAATCTGAGAATCGCACTACGTAATATTGTGATATATCGCCAAATCTATTTTTCTCAACACCCCTATACTAAACAGTAAAAAACAAACAAACACAAAACACACAAAATGATGATAGAAATTATTTTAATTAGAACATAAACTGAAAATA
Source organism: Gouania willdenowi (assembly GCF_900634775.1). NCBI lineage: Eukaryota > Metazoa > Chordata > Actinopteri > Blenniiformes > Gobiesocidae > Gouania > Gouania willdenowi. The sequence goes on from NC_041045.1 coordinate 8,513,619, forward strand.
CCAGAGTCAGTCTTGGTTCCACATCAGGAGGGAGATGAACATAAATAATGAAAACTATAGAAATAAATTTTACAAAATCAGATTCTTTAAAATGTGTGTTATCACTCATTCATCCCATCATTTTTTATCTATATTTGTTTTTTATAGTATTCTGAGCAAAATGTTGTAATCGGCCAAAGGGGGGACTTGAGCAAAAAAAGTTTGAGAACCACTGTCTTAGAGATAAATGTAATATGACACTTTTGTGTGTAGCACTCCACAAAAATTGCGATATTGTTATGGCTGCATATTTCCAAGCTGGGGTATTTTTGGCAGCGTAAAGCTTCGGTTTCGGTTCCGTGTGGCTCGGTGACCTTAAACCTCACCCGACACATAAATGGAAATAAATACACACAAACACTAATCCCAGGAATCTGGATTCCCCTTGAAATAGCTGAAGCCCTTGTGCTATGCTGATGATACACACGCACAAGCACGCTTTCACACACATGGTAGAGGGCAACCCAGAATAGTGGCCATGCTACATCTATTACATTCCACTTAAACACACGCAGTGCATGCGTGTTTTTCAGTGAAGGACCACATATTCAGCCACCTCTTGCTGTCTGTCTTCATTAAAAGCAATGCAAGTTCCCCCAGGGAGTTTGTCCCTCAGCTGTTGGCAGTGGACACAGAAAACACTGGAAAGGCCTGAGCTGCTGCCAATTGCAGCAGATATCAAATATCAGTTGTGGTTAGCTGGTGCTGAGCCTTAACGCAGAGGTGAGTCAGCAACACAGAAGAACCAGGAAAGCAACATCCTCCAGAGCAGTGGTTCTCAAACTTTTTAACTCAAGTACCCCCTTTTCTCTACTGTTGAATGCAACATTTTGCTCAGAATACTATGAAAAAACAACTATAGAGCATAATAGGGATGTAATGGTAAATGGACTTGATTTTATATAGCGCTTTATCACCACACTGAAGCAGTCTCAAAGCGCTTTACATATCAGCTCATTCACCCATTCACTCTCACATTCACACACCAGTGGGACAGAACTGCCATGCAAGGCGCTAGTCGACCACTGGGAGCAACTTAGGGTTCAGTGTCTTGCCCAAGGACACTTCGACACATAGTCAGGTACTGGGATCGAACCCCCAACCTCTCGATCAGAAGACGACCCACTACCACCTGAGCCACGGTCGCCCCTAATGTAACGATTATTCGTAAGGCAGTTAAAATTGATTAATAGGTTCATATCGATGCTCTGAAAATTGAATCACAGTACTTTTTTTAAACAGCAGAGGGCGCTATCTATTTATCCTTCTCTTGTCCAGAAGCGTAGGTGGCGGGCGGAATCTGCAACTACTTTCTGTCTGGCTGCCTTCTACTCTTAAACATGTTCATAAATGATTCCTTACCCCTTTTGCACCGAAAGACTATCTGTAATATTACGTGAATATCTGTAAAAGTCACGTTTTTCTATTAGCTCTGTCTGCTAGCGCATAGCATCGCTTCTTCACTGCAAGAATATCTGCATGCCAACGGACCACTGGGTTACCAGCGCCCTCTGCTGGTCCGAACAAATATCTGATGTAAATACAGTCCAATTGTTAAGGCACAAAATACATTTTCAAAGAAAAAGAACTATTATGCATTTTGCATTGTTTACTATAGAACCAGAATTTAAATTAATAGGCTTCTTCTTCATTTGTATTATTCCTTTATTTATTTCATTCAAGACTCATTTTATTTTCAGTTCATGTTCTAATCAAAATCATTTCTATCATCATTTTGTATTTTTTTTGTGTATTTTGTTGTTTGTTTGATCATTTTTACTATTTGGTATAATTGTCTCTTATTTTGTGTGTTTTTGTCATTTTTGTGTGTTATTGGTATTATTTACATTATTATTCTGATTCAGTTATTATCTGTTATTTTGTGTATTTTGTAGTGATCTTGTGTATTTTTCTCCCATTTAGTGTCTTAAATTCCTTGTGCTGTTTTAAACTGTATTTGGCAAATAAAAACCTTTCTGATTTGTTGTTGTTTTGTGTGTTTCTGGCAATAGTATTTTTTTTTTTTTTTTAGTGCGTGTGTGTTTTTTGTGTATTTTCTTGTTGTTTCTGTTCTTTTTATTATTCAATATATTTTTCTTATTTTGTGTGTTTCTTTTGCCATTTTGTGAGTTGATGTTCATATTTAGTATGACAAGTTTTTCCCCTGTGAATATTTACTTTTTTCACACTCTACCTCAGTCTCACGCTACAGTTAGGTTATTCATTTATTTATTTTACCGCAATCTTATCATCGATCTATTTCAGCCCCACTAAAACTGTTCCAAGCAAAAATCTCAACAAATGAACAAGGAAAAAAAGACAAGAAAACACATTTAGTTCTTGTTGTTTCCAGTATTTACTCTCACCTCTTCATTGGAGCACATTGATCTTGTGAATAAGAGCAGCTTGTGAGAATGCAGGAAAACGACTCTCGGCTCATGATTTTTTGGATGATGGCATGAGAATTTGTGTGGATCAACAAACAATCCTCCTGTTGAGCAAGACACAAAACAATTGAAAAAAAAAACAAAGATTTTCCTAATAATTGGCACATACTTAGCATCTGGTCAATGTTTTAGGGGCTAATTTGAACTCAAGGAGACTCTTCTGTTGCTGTTTTGCATAATGCTGTTAGCAGTTGCTCCAGAGCTAATAAACTCATTCTGGCAAGGCAACAGTTGCCAAATTTTTTTTTCACTCCTGGCCATTATTTAAAAAAAGATGTTAAAGGCGTTTTTATTCACTCTGATAACAACTTCCCTCTTGCCCTTCATCTACTGTGATTGGCGTTCTGCCATATCCTCCAGTTTGGTCGTAGTCAGACCATAAAGGATTCGTTTTTTTTAACTTTGCATTACGGAATAAAAAATCTATAATAACATTTGACAGAGCCATTAAGAAGACTGATGGCCAGAGTTCTCTGTGTGTTTGGTCGGCTCTTGTTTTTTTTTTTTTTTTACCCCAGGGCCTGTTTCTCTGGACAAAAGCTTTCCCTCTGGTAGCTCCTACTCGGCATGGGACTCGGGTCTGAATCAGTGGAGTTTTTATTTTCATTTATATCTATATATATATATATAGGCTTGTTTATGGTTTAACAACTCTGTCGGGGTGCAACGGGGAACCATTTTAAGGCTCTGAGTCAATGGAGTTTGGCCAGCGAAGATTTTTCCATGCCTGTTGCATGAGAAGTTGAGTTGTGCAGCCGTCACAAGCCACCACATTCTCTGACACTCATTCATGGGCACACGCACACACATCGTACATCGTCCCAAGGGTTCACGTTGGAGGGCTAGAGGTGAGGGACAAAGGAGGGGTGGAGACATGATGGATGACAGTGGACAACATAGAGCCAGGAGCGCTCAAAAAGCTCAGTGGGAGGAATTTAGATGGGACGAGTGTTCCCAACTCCCCAGGAAGGGAAGTTATCATTGGCTCTCCAAAATTTACTGTAAGTCAGTAAATGATGTCATCGCCTTTCTGAATGTTTGATCTGTGTAGCCCATTTCATGACCTTAGTAGGAGAGAAGAACTCCTTTTTATTGGCCTTGAATTAGGTGATAACCATGTCCACACACACATTCATTCCATGCACTATAGAGTTTATGGGTTTTATGTGATATATAGATAGAGCTTCTAGACTTTCAAAGGAGCAGGACTCTGGGGGTTGAAGTTGCTTCTGTATATAAACATTGTAGTCAACCTTAAAAGTCCAGTGTTAGGCTATTTTTCACCCATCTCCATTTGTCCTAAGAACCCCAACAATGTATTATTTAAGGTTTATTTTCCCAAACTCACCTGTTTTCTGGAGATTTAGCCCTCTGAAAAGTCATATTCAGAGCACTTCTAAAAACAGGCTGTTTTTTGGGCCTTAATGCATATGTATGAGTGGAGCAGTGTGTGTGTTTATCACAGCAGCAGTAAATCATTAACACTCTTCCTTCTCCACCGTTGTTTTGTCCGACCGCTGCATCGCATCGTGTCACAAACACGTCAGATCACCCCATAAAAGCGATGCGAGGCGCTATAACAGCTACTAAAAATGGAACTGATTGTGATTGCTCACGCTGCGCCGCAGGGAAGTAAACTCTCCTATCAGCTGAGTCAGCTGTTTCAAACACTCCGATGAGCTGCTACGCCACTTTTTTTTTTTCATCGGCACCTCTTTTTGTCACAGGAGTCGTCAATTTAAGATGATAGTTCATTGTTTTGTTTAACCGCTGCGTCGCAAACACATCACATCATCCCATGAAGGCAATATAAGGTGGTGTAACGGCTACTAAAAGTGAAACTGTTGTGAGCGCTCTTCGGGTTATCTATATACTGAACATAAAGACATTAACTCTAACATCAACCTGCCGTCGCTATGTTTGTTTCACCTGTGAGGTAGTTTGAGAGGGAGGAGCTCACATTCTTATAAGGGTAGGAGGAGCCAGGATTGTCAGGAGGACTTTCTGTGTTTTTTTTTTTGTTATACGTATATTTGCCTGAATAAAATTGACCCCTGACGGAAGCTGTGCTTTGGTGCATCAATAGGAGAAATCTTTGAATTTGATAGACCCTGTAATAGTTAAATATCTCATCTGCAGAGCCATGGAAGAGATATTCCTTTATGTTTGACGCAACAGTGAGAATTGATACCACAAATTTAACAATGCTTATGGAGGTAAAAGTTCTTCAAAGTGAACTTGTACCCTGTACCTGAGGTAAGGAAAGCTATTCCTATTGCATAGCTGTCATCTATCACCCCTATTGACCAATTACTGTGCTCAGCCAGCCTACTTCTAATGAGCTGCAGAGAACACAATGGAAAAAGAGTCGATTTTGGCCAAATGAATTATTAACAGCAGCCTGAGGTTTTTATTTGCCTGCCTGCACTTACACTTGGCAGGGGTTGAAAGGAAAGGTGTTGAGAAAGATGGCGAGGCTGCAGATTTTCAATTATCTGATGTTTATGGACTCCAGTGTGGTCTGTGGCTACTTTGGGACTGGGTGGATTATCATATTTAGCAAATATATTGCTTTTTATACTGGATTTTAGAGTTTTTATTGCCATTAATATATATGGCACTATACATATCTCAGGGTTGGGGTCAATTATAATTGTAATCACGTAATTAATTAATTACAATTATGGTGTGATTATAACTGTAATTGTAATTTTTTTTTTTTAAATCTGTTGCTATTGTTATCATAATTTAATTGTAATTGTTTAGATAATTTAATTTTTAATTGTAATTGGCATGAAAATTCTATCAATTCTGTCAATTATAATTTAATCTAAGGAAAAACTTGGGATGAAAAACAAATTACAGTAGAATGAAAGATAATATTTTTAGTGTATTTTTTATTTTGATTTAAGACGCATCAAAACTGACCCTGGATGGTTCAGTTTTATGGGGTAATTTATGTCAGACTCAGTAATTGTGATTAATTGTAATTGAGCTTTAGTAATTGAGAACATAATTGTAATGGCATTTCAGGGGATACAAAATAATAATTTAATTGTAATCGTGAAACTGTAATTGTTACAGAATTGTAATTGAACATGGATAACTGAACATGTATTTGACCTCAACCCTGTGTATATATATATATTTATATGTAGTTAGATTTTGCAAAACTAATAGACAAAATCAAAACAAAGAAGATGGTTTTGTGTCACAATTTAACAACTTTGATAAAGGAAAAGGTGCATTTTAGAAGGATATCGCTTGAGAATAACCTGCTAATCCAAATCACAAGCAATTAATGACTTCTTACGTCTTTATTCCATTGGTACTACTTTCTATGTTTTGTTTTCTCTATCTTATATGTCTGATTATCTTCCTAGTATTACATATGGCAGCTTAGTTGTCTCTCCAGAGACTGTTCTGGCAATCACATGCATCAGGACGCCAATTTAATAAAAGATACTCGTAGAGTTTCTTAGAAAGAACAGGTCTAAAATGGTGGGGCTAATGTTTATATCTTTGTACAGCGTGTCCAAATTGACGAGAGGGTTGCTCCGATGTTAATCCAGCCAAACAAGGAAGACTTTCATTTTCTCTTTAATCTCTATAAACACTGGATATAAATAGCTTTTGCACAAGTTACTGTACTGTATTTCCTTTTTAGGTGAAAATTCCATAAGGGAAAAAGTCAAAAAAAAGAAACCAACGCAGATTATCATCCAAAGTGGTGTGACCTTTGGCGGTGTGCCTCTCCCACTAACTGCCTTTCACTTTATTTGGCTGTGGACTTGAAAGAGTCTTGCTGGGCTAACTGCGGCGTCCGTGCACGCACGCACACGCACACAGAGAAGAGACACTCTTCCATATGGCATCATTTAAAAGTCCTTTTAAGTCGTGTTTGTGTTTACTTGGGCTACAAAGCCCACGCCTGGACAACAGTAAGAAAACCACTCGAAAGCTTTTCACTCAATTTAGCCAAACATGCTAAAAATGTATTCCACAGCTTTTGTAGCAAATATAGGGCTCAGTGAAGGTCATACATGGACTGGGCACTGGCTTATATTTAGCCTTCACTGTGAACACTTCTCCAAAGCCTTGATAGTGAACCAACTGCCGCTCTACTTGATACGGGCATAGTGCTAGGTGCTTAAAGCTAATCCTCTGATAAGGAATTACTGCTCCTAATATGAATTAATCAGTGGATTACGCTTGTTAAAAGCTTGTAAATAGGCATGGTGCCTGCACAGCAGCAGAGCACGTACTTCCATCCATCTGAAATGTTTTGTATGGCTACATTGTAAGGCTCATTAATATCAACATTAGTGCTAGTGTTACTACTGGTACTTTCTTTGCTTATGTGGTTCTAAAGCTGTTATCTGGGGTTTTTTCCTGGTATATCTCATGTTAAAGAAGATTGTCAAACAGCAGTGAAAGGTCATTGGCCCTGTGCTATCTATAGAAGAGCGCATAACTCCGGTTCTATTTGAATTTTATATTCTGAGCAAATCCTGTTATTCCCAACACCTGCAAACAAGTCCGTGCGTCTTAAACATGTGATGGTGACGACGACGACTCTGAGCAAAAATGGTGTTCAGTATGGATGCGTTATTACATGGAATCACAACCAACTCCATGCACCAGACATGGACAACTGCTGGGCCCCAGAGTAAGCACACTAAATGACTCCAAAAACACACAAAAATAACTGGAAAATATATAAAACTACAAAAGACACAAGACAACTACAAAAATACAGAAATATAACATGAAAATATACAAAATGACAACAAAAACACAACAAAATGTGGACCAAGAAGCCTTTTATACTACATATATTTTTCTTTTTATCTGAGGCAAGGATGTTTGTGTTGTCCCTGATAAATAAATGAATGATAAAATGAATAAAAAAACACATCAAATGTCAACAGAAATGCACAAAAAAACTAAAAAAAAACTGAAACACACAGACACAAACCCTTTCTTCTGTTTTCCATTGATGCTCACATTGGTCATGATTTTAAATGCTGATGTGAATGTTGAGTTTTCCATTCCTGACATGTGCTACCACCATCCTACACAACGAGATCAACCTCAGAAACACATTGTAATGGTGACCTGCTGTGGAGGTCAGTGACGGCAGAAAAACGGCTGTGTGTGTATTTTCTATAGTAACTGCCCTTGGTTTCCACCGCCCTCTTTTTGGTTTCCATCTGCATCCAAGCTTGAACTCACACGGGTAATATAAGAAACAATCAGCAGCAAATTGTCGTGCTGCCGCTTCCCACCGCAGTCAAGTGGAAGAGGAAGTACCGCACACCCTCACAGCAGTTAGCAAACAGCGACATGCTGATGGATGTGAAGCAGAAATGACACACACTGATAGCGCCGTGTATGTTTTGGGGCCCCCTGAAAGATAGATGGAGTGCAGCGGCTGCCGACACCGCTGCTGTACGAGTCGGGGAGACGCGACGTGTTAAGCATCTGCTGAAATGTATTCATGGCACCATTCACATCAACCAGAGCACAGTTAAAAGTACTTCTGCAAAGGAAATAGTCTGGCATGCCGAGCAGTTACAACAATGTACGACATGCTGCCAGCTCTTTAGTAGCACTGCTGCATTGTGTAATGCAGTATTTCTCAAATGGGGGTACGTGTACCCTTAGGGGTACACGATGGCACTATGGGGGTACCCGAGAGAGAGAGAGGAAATTAAACGAATCAAAGCTTCAAAAATATGGGATTTTGCCGTGTTTATTTTTAGTTAAAACTGATAATCATACTAAATATTACCAGCAACTCACCTCACAAAAAACGACAACAAAAACGCACAAAATAAAAGAAAAATATACTGAATAATAAAAAGAACAGACAAACAACAACAAAATGACACCTAAAACACACGCACTAAGAGAGAAGTACACTTTTTATTACCAGCAACACACAAAAACACACAAAATGAAAGAAAAATGTATTGAATAATAAAAAAAAAAAACACAAAATGATGATAGAAATGATCTTGATTAGAACATGAACAGTCAGTCTTGGTCCCACATCAGGAGAGAAATGACGGTACATGATAAAATTATAAAAATAAATCTATTCAGGAGGCATTAAATACTGTTTTATTCCACTTAATAAAAAAAGATTTTTAAAAATGTGTTTATCACTCGGATAACGGTAATACTTGATTCAGAAAGAAGAGAAAGTGGGTACTTGAGTCAAAACAGTTTGAGAACCACTGGTGTAATGGGCACGTCGTTGTTTACCATTAGAGTAAGAAAATAACCGTGTCCTCAGGTTAATAGCAGTCCAGTGGGAAATGTGTTAGCGCTTGTGAAGAGCAGAATCTTTGTTTTCATGGGAAGAGTTGCCACATCAGCGCCCATCTAATGGAGAGGTGAAGCACAAATTAAGGGACGGGATAAAGGTGGACAAAGTCAGACTATGGGTGAGCGCGAGTTAGAGGGAGCTTGATTTTTCTGCTGATTGGCTGTTTAGTGTCCAGTTTTGTTGAGCTTGGCTGTTCCACATCAGTTAGCTTGCATTGAACTTTGGTTAATGACTCCCACTGTATGCCTGCTCCTCTTATCTGCCCCACCAGATAATGGGGGGAAATTTGCTTAGTTGATAGTGGTGGTGTAATGAGGTAAATTATGTATAGTGGGAAGCACAATGGACACATGACAACCTCATTATTTCACACACTGAACTCTGTCTGGGTTAGAATCAAAGGTGTAAAGCAGTGGTTCTCAACATAAGTTCCCCCTTTGTTCTGTGAAAAACCAACGATAGATCATAATGATGGAATGAATGAGTGATAACACATCTTAGAGAATCTCATTTTGTTAATAAGTGGAAAGAAACTGTATTTAGTGGCTCTTGAATAGATTTATTTCTATAGTTTTGATCATTTACGGTCATATGGGGCCAAGACTGACCCTTGAATTTTGAGTTCTTGTTCTAGTCATCATTTTGTGTTTTTTATATTTTTCTCTTATTGTGTGTTTTTGTTGTTGTTTTGTATGTTTCTCTGTTAATTTTGTGTATTTTGTAGTGAACTTGTGTGTTTTGCTCTCATTTAGTGTGTGTTGCGGGTGTCATTTTGTGTATTTTGTTGTCGTTTGTCTGTTCTTTTTATTATTCAGTATATTTTTCTCTTATTGTGTGTTTTTGTTGTTGTTTTGTATGTTTCTCTGTTAATTTTGTGTATTTTGTAGTGAACTTGGTGTTTTGCTCTCATTTAGCATGTGTTGCGGGTGTCATTTTGTGTATTTTGTTGTCGTTTGTCTGTTCTTTTTATTATTCAGTATATTTTTCTCTTATTTTGTGTGTTTTTGTTGTCATTTTGTGAGTTTCTGGTAATATTTAGTATAATTTTCCACTAAATAAATATAAAACCCCATATTTTTAATGCTTTCTTTTGTTAATTTGTTAACTCAAGTAGAAGTACTGTTACTCAATTGAAATTGTACTCAAGTACAATAAGTCATACATAAAATACTACAAGTAATAGTAAAAAGTAGCATAATTAAATGGTACTCAAAGTAACAGTTACTCGTTACTTTCACTCCCCACGTTTATTTTTGGTCATATAAAAAGGAAAAGACCAAATCTCACTGTTTTTGCATAAATGCATTTATTTAACATAAAAAGCTTTGTCACAATGTACAATTCTTCTGAAAAAAAAAAAATCACACCAATGAATTCAATTAAAAATAAAAATCAAAATCTCAGGCTCTAAGTATAGATAAATTTATGAACTCTGGCATTTAATGCTGTTTTTGGCACCGTGCATTACATTTAATCTGATTGGGCGGCCATGATGTGATGCATTTAAAACAAAAAAGAATAATTTACTCACGGCTGGGTGTAGAAATGTAACTAATTACTTTACTTTTTTTAAAAAACATACTTAAGTACAAGTACAATTACTTATTTAGAAATATACTCAAAAAAAGTACAAGTAGCAATTAGGGCCGCACGATTATTTTTTATCAATATTTAAATCATAATTATGTAGCATGTTGAGGAAAAAAAAACTGTTTTTGTTACACTAATTTTAAACAAACAATATGTGTACAGTTTAGTGTAAAATAAAGCTTTAAATAATAATAATGCTGGAAAAAAAAAAAAAAAATTAACCAAAGAAACAAAATAAATACATTATTACAGAGTGCAGAGCCCATATTTTAAATGTAAATATTGCAGAAGATCAAATTTATTTAATCGTGGCAACCAAAATTGTGACCACGATTAAAATGAAATTAATTGTGCAGCCCTAGTACCAATAAAAGCCACTGAATTGCAGTAACGCGAGTACTTTGAATCCATTACTTTCACCTCTGGTTATGATTGCTTGATCCTTTTATTTCTAACTATGTACAGGTAGCACCTGTTTTTACCCACAATAGCCAGATGGACTATACTCCAGTGCACCTGCCCCCTGTTGGTGCTACGCTTTGCTTTGTGCCAAGCTTTAGTGCTGGCACTGGAGTGTGCACATGCTCCGTGGGAGCCATGGATACCCTCTTTGTCAACTTGGCATCACACCATCAGTGGTAACCTGAGTAAATAACTCATGCAAATGAGCAGTATGGGATTCTTAAGAAGTAAAAATAAAACAAGTGTTAGTTATATGTATTATGGATACAGGATATAAGGCACACATGTCTAAGAATAAATGGAATTCTAGCAACTTTTTCACTCACAAACTTGTAGGAATCCATTACCATGACCAGTGGTTCTTGAAGTTTTTTGGCTCAAGTCCCCCCTTTTGCTCTCATTTCTGAATCTTAGTCCCCCCCATTTTGTCCGACTACAACATTTTTCTTAGAAAACTATTTAAAAACAACTATAGATCATAATGATGGAATGATTGAGTGATATCGCACATTAGTGCAGTGGTTCCCAACCTTTTTTTGGATCGTGACCCCACTTTAATATCAAGAATTTCTGGCGACCCTTAGTTTTTGATCATGTTTGAACTCACATATTTTTTTAAACTGCATTTTAATATAACTACATTTACATTTCCCAAAGTTAGTGTAGAAATACAGTAAGATTCTGTGCTGTTTTAATAAAACAAAAATAATACATTCAAAAGTCTTTTATTTTTTCAGAAATTTCAGGCGAACCCAAGGTTGAAAAACACTGATTTAGCAGCTCCTGAATAGATCACAGAAAATGGACGAAAATACAGATACCCTTGACTATATGTTTTGGATGATTTCTGGCATTTTCACATTGTTTTCCCCAGAAAAATGTGTGACTAAATGAAATGTGTCGCAAGTGTCAGGAATACGTGAACAAATAGACGTTTCATATACAGTGCAAAATCTCACGCTATAAAATTGCAAGAGTCCTGATCCAAAGATCAATTGGGACTAGATTCATGGGCGTTTAATATGTCAGTAAAAGCACTTTTTGTTTTTCTCCCTTGTCTGCATTGGAAGGTGGGCGTAAAAAAGGTAAATTTGAAATGGAAAATCGGAGGCCCAAGCCTAGCAGTGACACTCAATCTGATCTGATGTGTTGTGGGCTGATACTGTGAGTCTGTGGTAACAGCTGAAGGAGACAACCAGTCTGTCTCCACTATCTTATGACAGCTGGACCATGACAGACAAATGAGTAAGTTAACTGTGTGAAGGAGGGGTGGAGGAATAGCTGTAGTGTGAAAATGCAAGGATGGATATCTGGTGATTAAAAAGAGCAGCCGTTACAGAAGAACGCTGTTCAATGTTAAAAGCTCTGCTGCTTTATAACAGAGAATTTCCTGTACATCCTGCATTGTAACAGGTGTCACAGGTGATTGGACTGTTGGGTCAATAACGTCTTTATTAAGATTGGATGTGTCATTTACTGTTAAATTCTCACCTTTACCCAGACCATTTACTCATGTACACTCATGTTTACACGTTTTTGCCCAGTGACCAGTTTTCCACAAACGTAGCACACATCGTTGTCCCGTGACCTGAATTTGTTTTGGGTCTCATTTCCTCTGAGGTTACTCCTATTCCCCCAAGTCCTGTTTTGAGACCTGGGTGTCCTGTTCTGAGGAGAAGGAGAGTCAGAGTTAAGATAAATGTCAGTATCATCCTCATGGAAGAAGATGGAATTAGTCTTCTTCTTATTTTTCCTCTCTTTGTCTTTAAACCATTTCTCAGCATGTTTAAGGTGTTCTAGCACATCATTTAAGTTAGCAGTTCTGTGGTTTGCCATGTGTTTTGTTACAAACTGTGAGAGTTCATGTCTTGCTCCAGTAAGCAAGGCATTCTTCAACTGTTGTGAGTAGGGAGTGCTGGTATCATTCACATCTCCTGGTTTCTCAATTCCACTGTGAAAATCAAAAACAGTTGATAACCTGCCAAAATAAGTTTCAATGTCTTCATCGTCTTTCTGAGTACACCTATTTATCTGAATCCAATCAGGTGTTTTTTTTAGCGTGTTGTAATTTTCTCCATCAATGCTGAAAAATTTCCAAGTACAGACTGATCATCAACAGTTGCATATTTAATTGCTATGTTATTCCGTAGTGGACTCCAATTACCAGCCGTCAAAGCCCACTCGGTAGTTAAAATAGCACGCACTGCCACTTTAACTTCAGTGGAGTCTCACCTATAACTGTGAATTAATCCTTTAATCCCAGCATCAAACTGTTTAAGAGTGAGAAAAATGAGAGAAATGCCTTCTTAGTTGCAATAATGACTTGATTTATTAACTGGTAAATCAAGGAGGACAAAAGAATACAACCTGAGTTGGTGTCAAAATGTTTGTCCTGAAATATGATTTCTACATCGTGATTATATACCAGGTAGACATCCTTCGATTTGTGGACTTTTCCCAGAGTCATAAATGAATCATGATTAGGTTCCATCAGTGATTAGTTAATGAATACAAAATATGCTTATATATGATAGATATATGTGAGAAGTGCAAACAGTTGTGGTTTCAACAATGGACTATCGTCTTAAATGGACAATTTCTGTGGTCAGTAGAGGTGAGGATGAGAAGGAAGACTGTTGATGATTTAAGGCGGGCATACACTGTTGGATTTTTGGTCCATTTTGAGCCGTGTAGTAAACATGGGGTCACGAGAAGCACAATCAGCTCCTGATCAGCAGTCGTATGGTCAAAAATCAAACATGTTTGAAATCCCAGTTGCCCCTTGTGAGGGTATCGCACCGTCGACGCAGTGCCATGGACCAGCTTAGCTCAAACTCACACTGCGCATGCGCAAACACCGTAAGACCGCTGTAGAATTGACGGACCGTACTGCCCACTTCTGCCCAGACAATTTCTGGTCCATCACCTAGGAAACTGTTTTTGCTGAGATTCGCGAGTGTCTATCCACTTCCGGGTTCTTCTTCTTCTGTTTTAATGGCAATGCTTCGGAGTTCTTCTTCTTCTTCTAATTTGTATGTTGCATTTCTGGAAACAAGACCGTGACGTGTATAGACATACAGTGTGAGCAATCAGATTGTGTGCACACTCCAGAGGCTGGAGCAGCGTATGTTGACGCCCACTCATGCATATGCATGAAGGCCCAAAAACTGGCTGTTTTCAGTGTTTAGGAGCGCTCTGAACAAGACTTTTCAGAGGCTAAAACTCCAGAAAACAGGTGAGTTTGGGAAAATCAACCTCAACTGGAAATGGGTGAAAAATAGGATGATTCTGGACCTTTAAGTGATGGACCAACTTTGCACCTAGCAGGAGCGTAGTCTGCTTCCACCATCCACATAGTTTCTCTGCTATCCCCTCCCCTCGACACTGCCTTTAACGTAGCCTCCTCACGGCTATTTTCCTGGACAGAGGGGGCAGGCGAGGCTAAATTTAGTGTGATGGGACCTGATGAGGTGCCTCTCTTTATTTATAAGTGAGCTGTAGCCTCAGGTCCAGTCATACTTCTGAAGAAATGATGTATATAAAACCAAAGATAATCTGAATATCCAAAGACTGAACATTTCTCTTTGTCACGCCAGCTGTCTCGTCCCGTGTGACTCATATGAAACAGAGAACAGATCGAAGAAACATACATCTTCTGTGGAAATGTTTCAAACTAAAATGATTCTTCCTGTTATGTGAGTCACTGCCATTGCCAGACCCCACTATCACCCCCCCCCTCCTCCTGAGTCTCAGACAGAGAGGTCAGGGAGGTGATGTGTTTTCCCATAGCAGAGGAGGTAGGCAGCCTTGCACCTGCTCTCACATTTTCCCAGCCGCTGTCTCTATTTCCACTTATTTATATATTTTGTGTAAAGCCTTAGTGGTTGGTGAATAAGCGGCAGCATCATCTCTGCTGCCTGAAAGCTTTCAGAGTTGGTACATATAAGTGTTAGATGCTGTTCTCTGCGAGTGGATCCCTACCCGAGTATGACTGTTTTTATTTTTATTGAAAAGTTTCAAGGTATTTGTGCATTTTATTTTGAAAGCAAAAACATGAACCTTGGTATTCTGATCATCCTTTACCTGATTCATACAAAATAAATCCTTACCTTATCTCCCTGTTAATGAGTGTTATTTTCTAATTGGATTACATGTCAATATAGGGAAATCATAACAAAAAAAGAGCTCACGTAAACCTGGTTTTTACAGAATTCATGCTTTTTCCTCTATCACGTGATACAATTTCAAAGTCCAATTAATCCTTGTTAATTTTATATGAATCTAGAGAAACATCAACAACAGATAAGGCAATGCTGCTTTCTGAAAGTGTTTAACCCTTGTGCACTCCTTTAAATTTACATTACACTTGTGTACACAAACGGTCCGTCTCACAAAAGTGCAATAAAAATGTACTCCATTAGTTTATTTTTACTTCCACAGCATCAGATCATATAAACTACTTCAGATCTATCTATAGATATAACATTTGTTATAGTTTTCAAACCATTTTTATGTTTGTATGGCCTTTTTTTTTATCACGAGAACCTCTAATTTTCCACAAAATATGCAATATTTCCAAAACTGAGGGCCAAAGTGAAATATTTTTGATGAAAATATTACAGCCTTGACCGGGTCATTTATTGATGGCATAATTGAATTTAATGCATTTGTATTTTTGGCACGAGGACAGTTTTAAAACAAAAAAATACACTTATACACCTTGTATATTTTGCAAGATAAGAAATCCAGGCCTTCAGTGAAATTCCCTAAAACTTAATACAACGGTATCTGGTCAGGGATTACTTTTTTGGCAAGATTAAAACTCCTCCTGTGTTTGTTACAACAAAAAAAACAAAAAACTTTAGCTTTACTTCACTAAATTTTCAATGCCGCTAACGCGCCACCCGATCCCCCTTTGCCAGTTTTATGCGTCCCCCAATGGTAAATGTACAAAATGATCAAAAAATACACAAAACAAAATACAGAATACATTAAAAAATACAAATAATTACAACCTTGCAGGAAAATACAGTAAAAGACAAGATATAATCACAGAAACTACTAAAAGAAACACATCTACTACGTAAATGAACAAAACGACAACAGTAATACACAAAATTACTCAGAAAAATGAACAAAATTCCAGAAAATGACAACAAAAGTACACAAAAAGGCAAGAAAAACACAAAACAAATTACTCAGCAAACCCACAGCACTCACAAACAAGCAAAACAATGACAGAAATACACAAAAATTACTCCAAAAAATGCAAAATGGCAGCACAAACACACAGTATGACTCTAAAAAACATATATTTTACAGGAAAGACACTCCAAAGCACTACAGAAATGCACAAAATGCTTCACAACGAGCAAGACAATAACAAACATACACAGAATGACAGAAAAACACACAAAATTACTGTATTAATGCTCAGATCACTCATTTTACTAATTGTTGACATGTATGTTGATCATGTGACCCTCTGATAAAACAAACACATTTTTGTGACCCCCGTTGTGATAAAAGTTGCCTAATGGTGAGAACCCTGGACCAGTGGTTTCCAAAGCTAAGGCTACTTCTAACCACTGCTGAGATAAATATATAGAAGCAAAGAGGTAACACTAAAACAGAGCAAAGACGTGTTGGTTATGTTAAATGTAGTGTTAGGCTGACATGACCCCGCCTTGTATCGGTGACAAACAGTGCCTCCGTATAGGGAAGGATGGCTGTACCGATTGCTTTTTTGCCTCGTGACAGAAACACTCCATATATGTCACAGCCGTCGACCCGTCAGCTCGCCAAAGTGTAGAAGATGAGACGGAGAGAAGGAACAGGGGGAAAATGGATGGCATTGAGAGTGCTAGCACCGACAACGCTGTCAGCCCGTCTATCCACACGCATTAAAATAGACATCAACCGCCCATCTCACTGTCTCCTCCTCGCAAACTTTCATTGTTACTGAAGGATGTAGACATTTAGGGCCTCCCTTGCTAAGTGCTTATAGAGCGCCACACATTTTCAGTATGAGGCATCTCCCAAACCAGTCTCTCAAAGGGATTTTATGTCTGACTACAACATTTTACTCGTAATTCTGTGAAAAAGCAACTCCAGATCATAATGATGGAATGAATGAGTGATTACACACATTTTAAAGAATGTCATTTTTTAAACAAGTGGAATGAAACTATTTAGTGCCTAATGAATAGATTTATTTTTATAGTTTTTATCATTTCTGATGTGGGACCAACACTGACCCTTATATTTTCAGTTCTATCATCATTTTGTGTTCTTTTGTTATTTGTTTCATTATACAGTGTATTTTTCTCTTGTTTTGTGTGTTTCGGGTATTAAGTTATTGTGTTTTTGGCGTCGTTTGATTGTTTTGTGTGTCATTTTGTATGTTTATTTTTATATATTTTGTAGTGATCTTGTGTATTTTTCCCTCACTTTGTTGTTGTTTTCTGTGTTGTTGGTAAATGTAAGTATTTTCTTCACTTAGTGTGTTTTTGGTGTCATTTTGTGTATTGCTGGTAATATTTAGTGTGATGATCATTTTTAACTAAAAAAAAACATTATAAAACCCCACATTTTTAATGCTTTCATTTGTTAATTTTCCTCCCTCTCTCAAGTACCCCCTGTAGTGCCATTGCGTACTACTGAGAAAGACTGCAATAACGGATAGGTTTGATTGATTTTGATCATTTTTTTGTCAATTCCAAATAAAAAAATAGAACTAGGACGTTCACTGCTTTTTCAATGAACACATAAAGATACAGCAGGATCCTATAGCAGAATTGATCGTATCGTATTCAACACATGACAACACATGAGCTTGAGTCGCTGACCTGAGCACGAGATTGATTCAAGCGCTCGTACATTCCGTAGTTCGTCATGTGTCATGTTTACAACCTGCTTTGACACGTCAGGCCTTCCACTGCACATTGAGGCATTAATATTGATTCGGCTAATTCTCATTCGACCCCCCATACCCCACCCATTTATCAGACCAAAGATGTTTTCCAACTGTACGCATTCTTGTTACACAATTTACAAGTTTATTTTTTTTGTAACTTCACGTCAACGTAACTAATGTTTACTTTGGTGGAAATTACAACAGTGAGTCAACATTTAGAGCCTCAGAGTTTCCATTTCAAGGTTTTATTTCCATTTAATGACATTTAGTTTAATTTTCATCAACTTTCCCTAATTCAAAGATTAAGTAGCATGAGCTCTGACATGACCTTCCGTTTGCTACACTTTGCTAGACATTCAGCTATTCGTTTGACGTGGAAAAATATAGTGCAATATTGTCCCAAAACACGCAGGAGAGGGTTTAGTTCATGTCATACAGCTACTTCCATTTTACGTGGTGAAGGCTGTCATTTCACGACATATTGGACATTATTTTTAATCTCTTTGGTACATATTCGACCAACAGTTTAAGTGAAAAAACAACTTGCAAAAAATGCAAGAGAGGGTTTAGTGCATGTCAAATTGCCATTACTGTTTCAGAAAAGGGAATTCCATGATATTAGAGAGCAAGAATAACAAGTCTCAAGTTTTGTTCATTGCTTTCAGCGTAATTTATAAATGTACAGCCATTGTATTGAACAAACAATCCTGCAGATCATTTGGTTAGCTTTAGCTCGCCTGACTAATGTAATGTTATATATGGTAGAAGAAGAACTTCTGAGAGGAACTCGATATTTTTTCTCCAAATGGCAATGTACAATATCAATCTCAATATTTTTAGTTCAAATTCAGTTTTACTAGAAAGACAATTCTGGGTTAAATTTGCTGATGCAAAATGCCACACAGGCATATTTATTAGCAAACAGCTGCACAATATGTGTCGCTTTTGGCTTTTTCTCCTCTAAAGGACAGCACGTCTGAGTGAGTTCTGTAGCGTGGCTTGTTTAAAGTCTGGGCTAGGAAGCGCTCAGAAATCCATCTAACTGTGCTTTACATGCTGTTCTGATAAATAACGAGTATTTTGATACAAAAGGAGCTGTAAATAATACATTTACTGTATATATCGATATAGGCAAGAGTTAAATTTCCAAAATAGAAAACTCGATATATCTCCCAGCCCTACTTGAAACACATTTGAGTGTTGTACACCAAAGCTGGCATTAGCTGGTGCCCCCTATGGCCTATCTCTGCTATGCAACGAGTGCACAGACTAGTGTCAGGGTCATGGTATTTTTAACCACGTTTGCATTCACACAACCCACACCGCTATGTGCCACCTGCTAGACCCTGTCAGCTGTGGAATAACTAAAGAGGAATGAAGGAGGGAGGGGGGAGGAGGAGAGGAGACACTGAGGTATGTGTCATGTGCACCGTATGTTATTGTGTCGTGTTTACACGGCCACTAAATATCTCCTGTATTGAAATCCGTCCTGCTATTCTGCCAGCAGGTGGAGATATATAAAATAAAAAAAAGTAACATAACCAGGAGAGAAAATGCTTTCAGTTCATGGGAGAGTGAGGGACGATCCAGGGTTTTTCTTTTGTTTTATTTTGTATTTGGTGTACAGCTGGATCAATACTTAAATGATATTTGTTCTTGAACCCTGTGGTTGTTTCTGCCAGTAGGTGAAGACACAGTTGGAGGCAGTATTCTCCTGCACAGCTGCTTTCGTATCGTAAACCAGACATGGGCAACTATCGGCCCGGGGGCCACATTTGGTCCTCAGTTTAACTTTTTGCGGCTCCCAAAGCATAATTCCCTAAAATTGTAATTCAAGAGGTTGAAAGGAGTATAAAGCCCAACATAATGCACAAAAATAACTCCAAAACACACAAATTGATAGAAAAATACACAAAGTAAACAAAAAAGAAAATGACAACAAAGACAGACACAGCAACCACATAAACAAACAAAATGACTACAGAAAACATAACAAAAAATTAATTACAGAATGGCTTCAAAAACACACAAACTGTCAACAAAATTACACAAAATGACAGGAAAATACAAAAATCAACAACTACAACAAAATATAGAAAGCGACACCAAAAATGCACAAAGTACACAAAAACACACAAAATGACTTGTAAAAATAGAAAACGACAACAAAGACAGACACAGGAACCACTTAAACAAACAAAATGACTACAAAAAACATCAATACATTACAGAATGGCTCCAAAGAGACACAATCTGTCAACAAAATGGCAGGAAAAAACAGAAAACTACAACAAAAATACAGAAAGTGACATCATACATGCACAAATCAACAGCTAAAATGCAGAAAATGACAGAAAAATACACAAAATTTCAACAAAAAATAACAGTCTCCCCTATATTAACGCTCAGATTGATCATTATTCTAAACGCTGACATAGATGTTGATCATGTGGCCCTCATATCAGATATAACCACATTTTTGTGGCCCCGCTGTTATAAATCATGATGTTTATATTGCAGCAGCTGGGCCTACCCCCCCCACCCCGAAACATCCCAAGTCCAAGCAACGCATCTTTAAAACTCAGATGTTTTGTGCAATGAGACATATGATGTTTCCCCTCCAGGCATTTTTCATTATTCTTACTTTTCCGACAGAAAATTACATTTTAAAATCTCATTTCGACCTTAAACATTAATTATGTGCACTTAGCAATTGTTGAATCGCGCGCTCTTGTCCTTGTGGCTTTTATGGTGACTGAAGTGCTATAATGCTGAGAAATGGAGCACGAGCCCTTTGAGGAACAATGCTCTAAACCCCCCAAGGATACAGCGATTATCCCATCTTGATGAGCAGCCGCAACTTTTGTCATTGTGAAGGCGCATAGAATCCCACAGGTTGATACACAAGAGTTTCTGTTGCCCGGTAACCACGCTACCATATGTAGACTAAACAAGTGGGGGGGTCGTCCAATTTTAACTTTCCAGCCAGCACTTACGCTGCGGACATGATGGGTCGTTTTGAAATCTGTTCCACACTGTAATTATGGATGTGATTGAAAGATACATCATCAGCGCACAGATGAAGAGTCGCTCCAAACAAATTGATTCGTTGCTATTGAAAAGTGTGGGAACCACTGATAAATTCATTTAATTAATGACATTCACCATGTTGCATCATTGACCTTGAGAAAGAAAGTTTTGCGTTGCTTTATACAGCAGTGGTTCTCAAACTTTTTGGCTCACGTACCCCCTTTTTTTTAAATTCTGAAGTCAATTCCCCCTTGTTTTACTCAGAGTTCTGTGAAAAAACAACTATAAATCATAATGATGGAATGACTCAGTGATAACGCACATTTTTAAGAATCTCATGTTGTCAATAAGTGAGAAACACTGCTCTATAGTAATTCAACTACAGCCACGTGCAAGGGTCAAAAGGTCGGATTTTGTCCAAATGTTAACCAAGAATAGACCTGATACCAGACGGCCCGAGGGCTTAATTTTGTGCGGCCCCCCGAACAAAATTGTATTTCATGAAGTTGGAAGTTATATGAAGCCCAACATAAGACACAAAATTTCAGAAACGCAGAAAATGACAGCAAAATGCACAAAATGTCAACAAAAGTACACCAAATGATAACAAAGACACACTAAATGCCAACGAAATTGTACCAAATGACAGAATAATATACAAAAAGACAACAGTAACACAAAAATTTAACAAAAACACACAATCAGAATCAGAAATGTTTTTAATGGCCATGTACAGTTTTAAGGACAGTGCAAGGAATTTGTCTTGGTAGTTGGTGCACAAAACAAACAATAAAAATCAAAAAAACAAAAAACAAAGAACAACCCAGCAACAATAATAATAATTATTAAATAATGATTAAATAATGATTAAAATAACACACAAAAGGCAGCAGAAATGTGCCATATTGACAAGAAAATAATCTTCAAAAACATACAAAATGTCTAAAAACTCAAAAAACACCAAGAAAACCCACACAAAAGGACTACTGAGACAAAACCCTTTGTTCTTTCCTATATTAATGCTCAGATTGGTCTTTATTCTAAATGCTAACATGAATGCTGATAATGTAGCCCATCTTTGTGGGCCCTGCTGTGATAGAAGTTGCCCATCTCTGCCTTATACCATGTAAGATTCTATTCAATTGTGGATCAGTTTGAAAAATTGACAAAATTCCCCACGAGTTTCATCCAGATTGGCTCTGAATAGCACATTTTATTGTAATTTTTCCAAAATAATGGGGGTTCCCATACATTTGTAGCTACTGTATCATTATTACTGGGGATAGAAATTCCTTCTAAGCCTTTAAAGTGTGAATAATCATAGCACCATGATCAGAATCACTGGTCTAGATAACTGTGAGTATCCGGCATTGAGGATATTTAGCAGTAGGTGAAGGTTTGTGCTCTCCTATTCTTCTATCCTGAACAATAGTTTTGAGCTGAGATTCATTATTAGGAAACAATTATTTTTTCCCCCTCAAATTATGATTTGAATGCCGACAATGCGAACATGGCAATGTAGAGGAAAAAGTGTATTTTTTCATCTTTTAAACAGTATATCCAATCATTTTGAACATTGAAAGTGTATTGTACATCTTGTGTGAATGCATGCTGATGAGAAAAGGCCTTCTAACTGTATGTAAGGCTGAAAAACGGTATTGCTTAATAATATTGAGCAACATTTTGAGTTTTGAAACGTCTGCGATTTAATACCAAACAACGCGGCTGTGGATGTAAATGTCAACGTGTGTTTTAAAGATGAAAGAAGCGTCCAGAGACCAATGCAGCACGAAGTAGCGGAATAATCAGCTGATGGCAGATGTAATGCCCACCATTTAAAAAGACTGTCAGTCAGACTGTGATGAAGAATGTGCCCACTTGCTTTGATTACAGGCCAGCCGCCACAAACAAATGCCTGGAGTAGAAAGCGCTGCTCGCCAGTCGGCGCCTTGCAGATTGATGTGACGTGACAAGGACAAACATAATGCGGCCGTTTCATTGTCTGTGGTCGTCTTTTGTTTCACTCTATTACAGTGATCGAGTCTGGCAGCGTCGGGTTTTGGTCGCAGCACCTGCGTCCCGTCGAAAAAACAAAAAAACCAGAGCTGCTTTTGATTTGGTGGATGGTTTTGAGTCCAGCTGTTGTAGTGGAAAGGTGATGGAGAGGTTAACTATTAGTCTTGCTCGAAAGCAATTTATTGAATGAAAATAAATAGTGATTTAAAAAAAAAAAATTTTAAAAATATATATAAACATTCAATTTTAAAGCCGAATCAAAATAACAAACGATGTGGTTTATTTTGTCTGACGTAAAAACAAAACAGATATACCAAAATAACAAAAACCAAAAATGAAATCTAATGTAATTAATCTGCTGCTGCTCCTCGTTTCTTGTGATCAACTTAAATGTGTGGCGACGGCTGACGTTAGTGGCTACCGATATTATAACGTGCAAAAAATAGATTTTTACCTCGCTCAAAAAAGCTTTGTAATTGTTTTTGCAAAAGTGTCAAATGATAGACGTTCCAACAACTATTGTTCCTCACACCAGCCACACAGTTTTATTTGGATACTATGTGGACTGTAACACTGTCCGAATCCGTGAATATCTGCCAACTTTACTGGACTTCCAGCATCAATAACTGTCATCGACGCACAAATTATGCCTCTTTACCATCGATGTGAGGTGGACAACATGATACGAGATCATTTTTATCAAACGCAGCAGAGTAAAAGTCTGCCCCCATCTGTGGGTCCACTCTGTGTGGTGAGATCAAAACATGAAGCTCCCGTTCATAGTTTTCCCGAAAATATCCAAATATCACACAAACACAAGATTTAATCCTAAAACAGAAAAACACTGCTTGCCTGGAGTGACAAACGCTGGTTAAAACATTACTTCTTTATCAAAAGTAATTATCTGTGACATCTGCTTTGGTCCCACATGACATTTACCAAAGATTTGAGTATTTACTCTTGTAATTCAATTGACATTTATCTTCATTAAAAAATTAGATGCATTTACTGTTGATCGCAGTTTCCTGCTGTTGGATATAAGCAAAAAAGATGAAGGACGCTGCAGGTGTATTCCTCTCATTTACCCATTTTCCTGTCTTTCATTAGCATTTGAAGAGTTCCGTTGCAAAAGCCGAATACTCCCTTTTTTGTAAGCATTTTAAAAATGAATTTTTTCATTATTTAGTTCCGGTGATATCTGGCTAGTCTAATCAAATTTGAATGATCCTTGATCAAGGAGAGGCAATCGCTTCACTTTGATTTGAATCATTACACCTTTAGTTAATTTAGTTAAATCTGCTTTTGCAATAATACTTTTTATTTGTCTTTTACAGTGGTCTACCTTGATAATATCGTGTTTGTTTTTTTTTTCTTATGTTCCGCATCAAAAACACCCAGTTTTTCTGTTCCACGTCATTCTCAGTGTCAAACTCCTTTTTCCTCTTATTACAGGCTTCCTCTGTGTTGCCCAGTCACTAAATATAGAGCAGCAATGTGAAATAAAATGAATAATGAATTTTCTTCCAGTCGTAAAATGCGATTTATTCGACTTTTGTATGATAATACTTAACTGGTATTCGTCTAAAAGCAGGACATGCTTGATATATGCGTGCAGAAACTGTGACACTTTGGCGGTATCATTATTTCCAATTGCTGGGTACTTTCCTGTAGAATTATGCTTCTCTTTACCAAGCTGAAGTATTTTGTGTAACTGAGAAAATCAGTACCGTAAAGTCTAAAGTGTATTTACAAGGCTTTCAGTG
Source organism: Gouania willdenowi (assembly GCF_900634775.1). Lineage (NCBI taxonomy): Eukaryota > Metazoa > Chordata > Actinopteri > Blenniiformes > Gobiesocidae > Gouania > Gouania willdenowi. The sequence goes on from NC_041045.1 coordinate 8,538,216, forward strand.
ACTATAAGCCATTAGCATAACCACTAATTTGCGCAGTTGTCATGTGTAACTCACAGTTAAGGAGTTTTTATTTGTTAAAAAATTGAAATAAGAACAATTCCTTTATTAAATTTAAAAGTTTCTACATTAAGTTTGCCCTGCAGGCAGATACTGAGCAATGTTATGAAGTATGTCTCTTGAAATTTCAGTTTTTTTTTATTTTTTTAAATCAAAACTGTTATATTTATTATGCATTAGAAGCTACAAAAGTTGTTTCAAATCACAAAAACAAGTAATAGTTGATAGACAATGAACATTTTTGACCTGACTTCCCATCCTCTATGGTTACAAACCAGAGCAGCCTATACAGCAGACATAGGCAACGGGCGGCCCGGGGGCCAAATGCGGCCCTCGCTCTGTCTTAGTGCGACCCCACAAAAACAAATCCACCAAAAATTGTAATTCAAGAAATTGGACGTAATATGAAGCCCATCATAATACAAAAAATAACTCCAAAGACACACAAAACAGCAAAATGAACAGAATGTTAACAAAAATACACAAAGCAACAACAAGAACACAAAACAAGACACACAAAAGGACATAACGGAACAACTGCATAAAATAAAAAAGATTGACAGATTGACAATAAACAAAAGGCAAATGCAACACACAACAAATATCAAAAACACATACAGTTTAATGACTCATAAAATGCACAAAATTCCAGCAGAAATTTTCAAAATGACAGATAAATACATAAAATTACTCCAAAAACACACAAAATTACTCAAATCTACATAAAAAGACAACAAACAGTGACATTTTTTTTTTCCTGTGTTAATGCTCAGATTTGACTTTACTCTTAAAACTGGCATGAATGTTGATAACGTGGCCCTCGGATCAGACAATCACGTTTTTGTGGCCCCGCTGTGATAACAGTTGCCCATCCCTGCTATACAGTCTCCAATTGACCTCTGCTTACTGTTCTTTGACAATGTTTTGTTAAGTCAGAAGGAATGTGATTAGAAGTGACGTCTTAGCTCACATTAGTGGCTGATGGATGTCGCTTGCATTTTCTGAAAGCATATCTTCGTCATTATGTATTTTACTTGTTCCCACGGGACCAAAGCGAGGCAATACTATTGCTTTGTACACCAATCACATGCTTTCCTCCAAACCTCCACTGCTTTTATTTCCTCCCCCCAGGGGGAAATGAGCAGACATCAGTCATGTCGAGGAGATTGCGTATACGCGGACTTGTCGAGATGTTATCTTCAAATTGCTATTGTCTTTGCCTGCTGTGCTGCGTCCGTGTGAACATGTGTGCACGTGTGCCAGAGCTCGGACGGGGATCGATTGATCGGGTCATGGTTTCCGAGTACTTAGTTGTTATTAAGGGGTGATCAGCAAAGATGCAGCGGGAGATACGCCAAACTGTGTAATCCTGTCAGCGTGCTTTGACTCAGAACAAGGATGTAAAACGAGAAGAATTTGCTCTCCTTTTAGGAATGTGCTCGTCTGGAAAAAAGTCATCAAGTCATGCTGATATTTGTTTTTCAGTCTGTCCGTGTGTGTGTGTGTGTGTGTGTGTGTGTGTGTGGGGGAGGCACCGGCTCATATTTTATCCTTCTCTTGTATGCCTCAGTCGGAGGCATACAGTCGATCCTCGTTTCTTGTGATCAACTGCCGTGTGTGTTGACAGCTGCCGTTAGTGGCTAGCGGTATTGAAAAGTGCAAAATAAACATTTTTACTGCCCTCAAAAAAGCTGTAATGGTTTTGGCAAAAGTGTCAAATGGTAGAAATTCTAACATCCATTGTTCCTCACACCAGCCTCAAAGTCGAGTATTTGGATACTATTTGGACTGTAACACTGTCCGAATCTGTTAACATCTGCCAACTTTATTGGACTTCCAGCATCAATAACTGTCATCGACGCACAAATTACGCCTCTACCATCGGTGTGAGGTGGACAACATGATTCGAGATCATTTTTATTTAACACAGCAGAGTAAAAGTCTTCCTTCATCTGTGTGATGAGCCTAAAACATGAAGCTCTCATCCGTAGTTTTCTCGTAAACATCCATAAATCACACAAACTGGACAAGATCTACTCTTCAAACAGAAAAACGCTGCTCGTCTTGTTTTGGATTTTTCTATAATTCTGTTTTGGTTTTATGTCAAATGTTTATTTGTTATTTTGATTTGGTTTTAAAAACGGAATAACCAAAGAATGAAGGGTATTCGCAAAACCTCCATTAAGTTTAGACGTACTGTATCTACAGTACCTTCTGGATCATCTCACCAAATTTCAAATAAGTCCGTTCATAAGCTGGCGCACATGCTCCACCAAACTGTGTAATCCTTTCAGCGTGCTTTGACTCAGAACAAGGATGTAAAAGGAGAAGGAATGGGTGTTTGTCCTTTGTGCGTTTGTCTGGAAAAAAGTCATCAAGTCTTGCTGCTATTTGCGTCGTTTGTTTTTCAGTCCGTGTGTGTGTAGGAGGCACCGGCTCATATTTTATCCCTCTCCTGTACGCCTCAGTCGGAGGAGGCTTTGTCACCAGCTATCTGCCTGCCAACGTTGGGTATTGTTATTCCAAAGAACAAGCCAGTTAACATTTCTCTTGTCAGCGCAACATCTCTCCCACAACACAGCATGGGAATGAAGCAGCAGACGCTGGCTCACTTTACACTTTTGCCCTTTACTTCTATCCGTGTCTTTGTTTTTCACTGGATCCTTTCTCTGCTGTCTTTCTTTTTTTCTCTTTTGAGCGCCAGGAAAGAAAGACGTCTTTTTTGTCTAGTCTGCGCTTTGTAAAGCACTGTCGATCTCCCCATGAAACAGATGTTTAGCAACGATCCGTGGTGTTTTCCACTCGACCAAGTCAGTTAAGACGGTGACACGAAGAAATTAGCTTTACAATTTCCCACTTTTGAACTGACTCGATAAACAGTTGTAATTGAGTTTAGATAATTGACTTTGTAATTGTAATTGCCATGAAAATTCTCTAAAAATGGTAAATTATTTGCAATATTAACGCAAAACTGTGGAACCATGTTACAGTTCTATGTACAGTTCTACACATGTCGGTAAAAACTATTAAAATAGGTTTCATATCAAGCTTTCCCACATTTTACCATTTAAAAAAAATTGATATACTGACACAAAAAAGGTTCACCAAAAATGTTAAAACCTACATTTTCATTGTTTAGGAAGCCTAACAAGGTAATCAATAGATAGGAAAGAAATTGGATGATAGATATTTGTTTTTAGTGTATTTTACAGCTGATTTAGGACCTGTTAGCATTAGAGATGCTAACACAAGAGGAAGGTTACATTATACTAGGTTGTTTATTTTAGCCTCATAAATTGTGATTAATTGTAACTGAACTTTAGTAATTGAGATCACTATTGTAATTGAACTTTAGTCATTGAGATCACAATTGTAATTGAACTTTAGTCATTGAGATCACAATTGTAATTGACTTTCTGAGGGTTAAAATCAATTTCTTACAGTTTCACCACATTTTAAAACACGCGTCCCTCGCCCCCTGACCCTTTCTTTTTTTTTATTTTTTAGTTCAATGACGGGACTTTCATTGTGTCCATATTCTTCAGATTTATTCTCCCTGCAAGATGCTGGCAGGCTCAATCGCCACGCAGTAAAGTCTTTTACACCCGTTGCCGTTCGATTGGTAGCAGCTCGTAACTCAGGCACTCTATCACATCAATAGCTAGCACGTTGTCCGCTGATTTAGGACGCTAATTAGAGATGTTAATTGTTTTCATTACTCGGGCCTGGAGGACGGTGGCACCATAGAAATGTAGGGATGGATTGAGGGGTTCCATCACTCCAGAATAACCTCCACATTATATCTCCATTCTAGTGACATCCAAGCGCTCTCCACTGATGAAGAAGCTGTTGACTCTTTGACCCGTGCATGACCCAGGAGGGTTCCACTTTGACGTGTGATCTTCTGTTAAATAATCACCTCTGAAGTTGGACATGATTTGCAGCAGATGTTGGACGTAGTAATGAATAGTTTAGCGTGAGCATGGCATGTCATGGTCCCTGATAGTCTGCTTGAAGCACTCATATGATATTTATGAAGTAACATCGAATTGGAATTCCCTTTAAAGCGGCGAGGGTTATTTTTTTAATCAGATTAAGACTAGTTTAGGCCTCACAGATCAATACATTGGAGATCATTTGCTTGAAAAAAGCCACCTGAAAGTTTTTGATCTCACCTGTAAACACAAAGTTTTGCGCATTGCTATGTGGGATGCAAGTATTTTTCCTTCATTCTTACAGTAATTTCTTTAGTTTTTTTCCCATGACAGTGAGTCACTTGACACCATTTTTGTTCTGGTTTGTTTCCGGTATTTCCCATGATAAAAGTTTGGCCGGATTTGTGTCTTTCCACGTAAACCCCAAAATAAACATTCGGCATAGTTTTGCCTCAACTTTCAGTTTGTGGGAACATCACCAAAGTGTTGTGAAGTCACTTTGGCAGAGTTCTTTGGGGGCAAACACAAGAAATAAAGAAGTAAAAACACGTCTATGCATCCGTCTACAGGACTCAACAAGACACTAGCCGCGTTTCCATTACCCTTGGAAATGCGCAAAATTTAAATAACGCAAATAAAAACTTCATGATTAAGAATTTCAGACATTTTGATATGGAAATGTGTCACAAAAGCGCTATAGAAACACCTTTTCCGCAAATACACGTCACAGGACGTGACGTACATGAACACTTATCTCTGACAAAACCTTATAAGGAGGTTCTGAGCGTCCGTCTTCCAGCTGCAATGTCTTGTGGGATGAGATTTCACGGGAGTTACGAGGCTTCAAAACCACGTTCAATGGTAACACGTTAAAAGCGCAATTATACTTTGTCGAGATTCAGAAATATCGCTTTTATTTTGTGAAAATCTGTAATGGAAACCCAGCTAGTGTTTACAGTGAAGATCAAAACAAACCTTTGAGCTGCAGTCTTAACCTTTTACATCCCTTTTTTCCCAGCAAATTATCCTTGATTTATTGATCTGAGGCCAACACTGTGTCTTTATCTGAAATAACCGATCGTCTCTAGAAGCTTTGGACTATGACGTGCTTTTCAGTGTGAAAGCTAACAGCTAAATCAATCAATCAGCCCGTGTTGCGTATAGAGATGTTATTTCACGTTACATCCTTCACAAACACTATTTTTCATCAAGACATTAGTATTTGTTTCCAAATGTCTTACAAGCGTTAATAAGTGATAGGATTGTAGAGTTAATGCCAAAAGGGGCATATCTGATATCAATCACACACACACACACACACACACTGCTGCGTTCACCAAATGCAACACTCTGAGCAAATGCTCTGCTTCACAGAGATTAGTATCACTTCTAAGTGGAGCCGTAGGTCTTTGGGTTTATTGTGGAGCGGATGGTGGCGTGTCCACCCAAGTCTCGCGCCAATGTTGAAATTTCACACTCCAATGCCCTTCTCTTTTCCTCTCACAGTAATGAGCATGCGGCTCACAGTACTTATCTTTAAGTGACATTTCTATTGGTCGAATTAGTCTCAGATGTTGCTATCTTTGGACAGGGGAGTGTGACCTCTGTGACCTCGCACAGAGAAAATCCCTTTCCCTTCAGCTGAGCGTGATTAAGACGTTTCCGCCTGCCTGTCATCTTATCGCCGCTAATCATTGTTACCCGTTCGCGTTAGGATTTCTGCACCGCCGCCTTAAAGGAAAATCATCTGCAATCAGCCATTTTTTTAAACGACATTCAGGAGTCACAAGGTTTTCTCTGGTTGTCAGTTTGTGAGCAGACATCCCGTCTTATCGCTGCATGAGTAGAAAAGAAACCTTCTCACAGAACACAATACAGCGATTTAGTTGATCTATCGAAGTCTTTCAGACGTGTGGCAATGATGGGAAATTGCAGTCCAAAGATATGCAGACATATGATGACCCCTGCATAATGGTGTAATGCCTGTAATTATGACAGCCGAGGATGGACGTTGAGTCAACCACATCAAAACATACAAACACCGGCACCCGCTGTGTCACGTCATTAAAGTCGAGGCAGTTGCCAGAAATAGCCGTGATTGGGCCCTGAATAATTCAATGTCATCTTTTTCCTGCCTCCAAAAAAAGGACTAGGGGAGCAATTGATGAGAAGGGATGAATATTTAATGTCCCGGAGACTCTTGGACAAGCCGGGGCCTGGAATGACAAGCTCAGAGAAATCAAACCAAGAAAGGGAGAATGAGAAAAGGAGGTTACGCAGTAAGTGGTAGCGCAAACATCCAGTTCAGATGCCAGCTCACATGGTTTCACTCACAATACTAGAGAAACTGCTCTAAGGTGAACTCCTGTCCTCTAGAAAAATGTTGCACTTTGTTTTTAGACCTTGATGTTTCAATGCAAAACTTGAATAAAGCACTAACACTCTCAAGACGCCATGAATCTGTTTGAGAGTTCAACATGAATTTTCCCTGAAGTTCTTAAATGGACGCAAACTCTTTCAAGTAGTACTTTGTGGCGAATGAAGATCAAAGTGTGTGAGATAGGCCTTTTCATCCAACGTCAGTGCTTGATCTTACTAATATGATTCTGAAAGAACCGCTAAAAAAAAAACACCCAATAAACACTCGCAAACAGTTTTATCAGATAAAGACAGTGTCGACCTCATCGATCAAAGATTATTTGCTCAAAAAAAGATGTCAAAGGTTTAAACTGACACTCAAAAGTTTGTTTTCAGTTCCAGTGTAAACCCTCTCCTACTGACTGTCAAAAAAGTTTCTTGCATTGCATTGTGGGATGTGTAGTCTCGTAGATAGATACTTAAAAAAATTGGTTTTACTTAATTCTCACTATAATTTCTTGTGTTATCCCCTTGTAAGCTCTGCCAAAGTGACTTCCCAACACATTCCTGGTGTTTTCCCAAACTGAAAGTTGTGGTAAAACAACGGCGTATGTTTATTTTGAGGCTTAAACTGAAAAATCTGGAACAGGATAAAATTGAATGTCTTGCAGAGAAAAATTGTGTCAAGCGACTGTCCTCTTTGTCTGGAAAAGAAACACAAGAAATCACACAAAGAATTGAGGAAAAACACAATTTTGCTTCAGTTTACAAGACTCCACATCCCACAATGCAATGTGAGAAACTTTTCCGACATTGTCATTAAGAGAGCGTTTACGGTGGAGATTAAAGTATGTTACTTTCTCGCTGTTGTTGCTTTGTTCATTTTTGTTGTAGTTTTGTGTGTTTTTCTCTTGTATTTTGCTGTATTTTTCTGCAATGTCTAATTCTTTGTATTTTTCGGTCATTTTGTACATTTACTTTGGGGACCGCATAAAATTAGACCGAGGGCCGCATGTGGCCCCCGGGCCTCCAGTTGCCTATGTCTGACCTACATTTTCTAAATCTACTGTTATTTAAACCCTACACATCTGTGTGGTTTTGCATATTGTTATGACACTGAAATCTTTTAATTTTTTTTTTAGTAATTTGTCAAAAATAACGTGATCTGCATTGATATTATTTCACCGAGCACCTTCCTCAGATTCAAACTATTCTAGCTAATGGATTTACAGTACATGCCATGCAGCGTTTTGTCACGCTAACGATGATTGACCGCTGTTTAGTCAGGCTGCAGATTGCCGATGTCTGGTTTAGATAAAGTTAAATTAGTCTGTTACCACCTTCCATTCACACTCAACAAGCCAAAAGGTGAAATGAAATATTTTCTCCTCACAGTGTTGATATTCATGTATATTCACGGGCGAGAACACTTTTCCAGAGCGAACAATCACAGACGGAAAGGTCACCATTGTGCTGAAGTAGTGCATTATGAATGAATAATTGCTTTTCTCACATTAGTTCCTATTGTAATGAAATCTCTCCACTGCCCAACACTGAATGACGGATTATGGCGCGGGCCAATCACTACGGTTGCAGGGGTCAATTGGCTTTTGTTGGATAGAGTGGCTCGTATCAGTCTTGGGGGTAATAAAACGCCATGGCGACAATCGGTTTGTGTCATTGTACTGTGATTGTTTAGAAGTGAGAGCATTTGTTTGTAGAGAGAGTGAATAAAGCCCTAATGATTTGTAATTTGGCGTATTTAAAGACACCGTGGAGCTGTAATTCAGCCGCTTTCTTTCCTCCCTTTCCTGTCTGTCATTTTCTGTGGGTGTGTTTAGTGTTTGTGTGCGTGCACGTGCCCGTGAGCGCAGCTAAGCGCTATTGCTTGGTGGTGCTCAGATCTTTGAAACCCAACTGTGTTAATCATGGTTTATGTGTGGGAGACATCAAACCTCCCTCTACTTTGAGACACACGCGCGCACACACACACACACACACACACACGGATCGTACAAATCCCTCAAGGGCACCTTCACCATCACCCCGCCTTCATTTACAAGGCTGACCATGGGGGATCAGTTATCTTTCTATTGGAAAGATGAATCATTTTATTTATCATAGACACTTTTACAGCATGTGCACAACTCCTTTCCCATCAGCTCAGTGTCTTTTCACCAACAGTTCTGCATCCTCATATCAACCTTTCATCATGGAGGCTACACTGACTGTGTATTTTTTATTTTTTATTTTTTAAAGCTCGCTCTTTAACCTCAAAAAGTGTTGGCGAGTTCTGCTGGAGAGAGAGAGAGAGAGAGAGAGAGATCTCTGTCTGATTTGGTCTTCAGGCAAAAACTAAAAAGGAAACATAGCAATAAAAAGGTGAATAAGGAACAAGATGAATAGGTAATAATTACTTCTCTTACCTGTGGCTCTCTTGCGCGGAAGCATATCTGTTTCATTATGTACTCCAATTGAGAGAGATTTCATCAGCACGCCTGGAGAAAAGGTGGCGTGACAAGTCTGGTTCAAGGCGAGGAAGTTTAAGTTAAGCTGACATGTACTCTTTATACGAGGTCTGCCACGGAGCACAGGTGCAGCCGGGTGTTAAATTGTGGCCACAAGGTTTGAAGGTGATATTGAATCTCCAATGTGATATTATAATATGGGAACAATGGCTCCTTTAAATGGTAAATAAACGCTTTCTGGAAGGGTTTTCTAACAGTTTTATCAATAAGCTGAAAAGTTGTAGTACGCCATCCGAACAAGAGGTCGTCGTGTTAACAGTATTACTATTTGCTAATATTCAGATTTGCATGGCTTAATGTGTGACTATAATTGGTTTAGTGTGATATATTGAAGTTTAGTGATGTTTAAAGTTGTTTATATCCAGATGCTAATGACTTCCCAACACATTTCTGGTCTTTTCATGGATTGAAGGTTGTGCCAAAACCATGGCAGACGTCAATTCTTGGGCATTGCATAGAAACACCCAAATCTGGCTGAAATTTTACGTCTCTTGGAGTGACGTGATGTCACAGGAGAACACCATACTGTAATTCTGGCAAATCACTGTCTGTTCATTGTCAGGCAAAGACACGCAAAAGATCTTGGTACGTATGAAGTAAAAGCGCTTCTTAAATATCAGAAATGTTGCATGAAATATCACAGTTTAGCCTCGTCATAATTTTAGCACGAGAACGTAAGGCATTTCATATGAAAAATAATAGATTCTACTTCATCTGTGTCAGAATAGAAATAGCTTACACGAGCCCAATCTGTCATGAAACTAGACTCGTCTCATTTTATGTGTCCGGCCCCCAAAGCAAATGTACAAAATGACAGAAAAATACACAAAACAAGAGCAAGAACACATTAAAATACAAAGAATTACAACATTGAATGAAAAGACAGTAAAAGACGAGAGAAAAACACAGAAACTACAACAAAAAACACACAAAACTATCACAAAAATGAACAAAATGACAAGAGTAACAACTGAAGCACTCCAAAAAATGCAAAATTGCAGCACAAATACACAATATGACTCCAAAAAACATATATTTTACAGGAAAAATACACCAAAGGACTACAGAAATACACAAAATGCCTCACAAAGATCAAGACAACAACAAACATACACAAAATGACAGAAAAACACACAAAATCACTATAAAAACTTCTTTCCTGTATTAATGCTCAGACTGCTCATTATTCTGAATGCTGACATGAATATTGATCATGTGACCCTCTGATCAAACAAACACATTTTTGTGGCCCTGCTGTGATAAGTTGCCTGCCTCTGCCTTACAGTTACAGTAGAATTCAAATCCAGTATCAGTTCAGCTCCAGTTCTCTCATGTTTAGTTGTTGATTTTCTATTCATTTGTGAACCTTTTTAATTTGAACGTTTAAATCATTTGATGACAGCTCCTAACAAACACATTAGGTCGGGCAGAAGTGTCTCGCTCCCCGTGGAATAGTCTGCGTACACATTTCTGCTGTTTACACAAATTCACCCTTTATGCTAATTACTTTTATGATGATGAAGATACCAGGGCCATGGGAGGAAGAGTGAGAACAGCTCTGCCAACACACACACTCTCTCACACACACACACACCCTCCCTTTCTTTATGCTGATCACAGCTTTCACGATTAGACAAACTGTGATAACGCCGTTTATGCAGCGGGGAGATCCATAGCAATTATGCTTGGAGGGCATTTCTCCTCCGGTGCAGGGTGGCGGATGTTGCTTACCCTTCAAACAGATGCCTGCTAACTGCGCACGGACTGTGAGGAGGTGCACCGGCTTCCATGGGAGGTGTGTCCTGATTATACATGATGGTGAGCATCTGCTGCCATTCACACACAAGAGTGTGACAAATGAGAGACTTTTTTATTTTTTATCAATACCAAAGTGATCAGGAAATACTACTCAGGGGGTATTATCGTGAAATGTTTTCATGTAGGTAATGTTGCCAAATTATTTAGAAAAACTGAACAACATAAAAGCTTTTCAGAGAGCAGGGACCTCATTTATAAACACTGCGTACGTACTAAAGAAAGTGTACGCCACTTATAAGAAACATTTGGGACTTATAAAAAACAAACTTGGCGAGATAATGTGCGCACCTCCACGGCAGCTCTGACCCTGCCGTGCGCACAAAATCATGAGAAACGGGAAACTCCGCCCCCAACAGGAGAAGGATGAATTTAAAGACGGCTCTGTGAGATAGATACATTGGTGTGAAATAATCAAGTGAGACATGTGTGCCTACAAATACAGTTTTATATTAATAATAATAATTGTAATTAAAATCACATCGTTGCGCAAGACTGCTGATCAATTGGCTGCAACACCTGTAGCTGTTATAAAAAGGAGCGCACTCACAATGCGCAAAGACGCACAGTGAATTATCAGGCACTGCTGGAGGACGAGGTGCACGGGAGACTCTGGAGGGAGAGGATCTACAGAGACCAGTGAGATCAATAGGCAGGACCATCCTTATTTTTATAAGGAAATATAACTTAATCCCATGTTTCTGGTTCCACCTCACATTGAGTGAAATGTGTTTTATTTGCTTGTTTTCCTCCCTGGGTCCACCGTGAAAGTCGTATTGGTGAATATTCATTAAAGGCGTTCACCAGACCTTTTATAGGCACCGTATGGGCGGAGCCTGACCTTTCAGGTTGATTGTCTTAAACGGAAAAAGGTGTGGGACGAGCGTCTTAACGTCTTTTTTTTGCGTAAGCACTTCCTGGTTTTATGCGTACGCCAGCTGAAGTGATCATACCCAGGCACACATTTATAACTATTAGAATTCATCCCTAACTCAGCTCTAGTAGCTCAATTATAAATAAATATCATTGATTACTCTGGGATTGATATTGATTCAAGAATTTTCCCAAAAATCCCTTTAGTTCTTTTCTACCTTTGGGGAAACTGGGGGGGGGGGGGGCTTCGCTTCCTTGACCAACCTGTAAATATAATATACGTAGACGCCTTTAATTGAAAATTAAATTACATTAATCTCAAAGTGGAATTATTCACTAATTTACCAATTTTTAAACGGTTTGATTTTTTTTCTCCCTCATATATAGTGATGACATATTTGTAAAAAATGTCATTTTTACCACTTAAAAACTAAATATAAGTAGATAAGTATAGTAACTGTTTAAAGTAGGATAGGCTGCATCATTTTGTTTAAAAGAAATTTGCATGAATAAATGTGACATTTTGTTATTTTGCACAAGGAAAAATTACTGATACCAAAGTGATCATCAAATACTACTCTGTGGTATTATCGTGAAGGTTTTTCACGTGGGAAATGTTCCCCCAGTTACTGCTTTGACCTGCTAAGCCAGTGTGGAGTTGATAAAGATCGACAGAATCTCTCCGACGCACTGACCACATGCCGTCCTCTTCATCCTCTTCCTCGTTGCACAGTCACGCCTCGTGCAGCGTGAGCTCTGTGTGAATCCCACGATGACAGAGGAAGAAAGCCAACGCACGCCTGCATCGTCACAGAAACCAAAAACAATGTGAGAGAAACGTGCTCCAGTCAAATTTTTTGTTATTTATTCAAATGGCATTTTTATTTCCTTCATCCAACATTCGTTCCCACACCTCCATCTGCCGTACCCGACGTCTCAGTTCTCGATGGCGCACGTTTGTTCGCTCCGCTCCCTCCGCAGCTGCTTGCTCGGCCGTTCCCCACCGCCTCCCCGTCTCAGATTGATGGCTCCCGCTCCCTCTCCCAGATGTGGCCGCTCACTGCCTCCATGGTTATTCTGTTTGAGAAAGTGAGTTAATTAGAGGCAGCGACTGCAGCATGGTGTGTTTGTATGTGCAGAGGCTCCATCTGCACGCTAGGCTAATAAATGCAATGAATGAAGATGGCTTGTATCTCTGTCTAGGCCTGAGAGTGACCTTTCTCTCTATATATGTATTTTATGCTGTCAATAGCAGCCTTACTTATCTGCTGGTGAGAAAACACACACGCGTCTTGTTTTCTCTCCTGTATCTCCCTCATTCTTTCATTGCAGTCCAGCACACTGATGCTGCTGATAGGAAAACCCACCAGCAGCATCATTCACGCAGCTCTAGTCTGACTCCAGCCGCAATAAAATACACTATTCCTCTTAAGATGCCCTCAGACATGGCAGTTGTTCTGCCTTTTTATTATATTTTTTCAGATAAAAAGCAATATTTAGACTCATAAAGCGAAAACTGAAAAACAAACTAGTCTTTCCAGCTTTCGTGGCTGCAGAGTTTACACGGCGCCATCTAATGAAAGTTTAGTACCTGGGTTGGCCACCTTTTATCACAGCGGGGCCACAAAAATGTATTTGTTTGATCGGAGGGTCACATGATCAACATTCATGTCAGCATTTAGTAAAATGAGCAATCTGAGCATTAACACAGGAAAGAACAGAGTTTTTATAGTCATTTTATGTGTTTTTCTCTCATTCTGTGTATGTTTGTTGTTGTCTTACTCGTTGTGAGGCATTTTGTGCATTTCTGTAGTCCTTTTGTGTATTTTTCCTGTAAAATATATTTTTTGGAGTCATTTTGTGTATGTGTGCTATCATTTTGCATTCTTTGGAGTCATTTTTATGCATTTCTGTTGTTGTTTTTCTTGTTTGTGAGTACTGCGGGTTTGCAGAGTGATTCTAGTCTTTTGGTGTAGTAATTTTGTGGATTACTGTTGTCGTTTGGTTCATTTTCGAAGTATTATCCTTGTTTTTCTCTTGTCTTTCTGTATTTTAATGTATTCTTGTTCTTGTTTGTACTTTTCTGTCATTTTGCACATTTGCTTTGTGGGCCGTATAAAATTAGACCGAGGGTCGAATCTGGCCCCCGGGCCGTCAGTTGCTTATGTGATCAAGTCGCTGATCACAGTTACTACACCTGCCTGGTTTCATTTGCAGAAATAGATGCGGCTAACCAAGCGTTCGATGCTAATTACAGGCCGACCAAAGAGCTGTTCACACTCTGAAATCATTACACCTGACCAGAACATTAAAGGCATCATCCGACAAGCAGACATTCTGCTCCTTTGAATCAGGGTCAGGTAAAAGGGATATGTCTAATTCCCAGTGTCTCTGCAAGTCTTCTGCACTTCCCCTCCAGTGCCCACAGAAGTGGGAAGAATACTCAATCGCTGCATCTAATGAAGCACCACTCTCCCACAAAATGGCACTCCAGGATATCCTGTTTTTGCCGGATCTGCTAATTGGGCGCAGACGGGCTTGGTCAGTAAGCCCTGCAGTGGGTTTCAGTCCAGAGTGGACTGGGGGAGAGTCCATGACCAAGTCCACATTTTACTCCATCTCTTAATCACCAGATAAGGAAAAGAGGAGTTTTTTTTGTCCTCTTGTGAGAAAAAAAGGACCAAAGTACCTGCCATGCCTTCATTAGCTGCCCTTTCTGTGCCGGGGATGATGAAACCCAGGTCTGAATTTACTAATGAGAAATCAATGAGTTCACAGCAAGCACCTCGAGGCTGCCCTGCTCCTGCAGTGTCATTCTTTGATTTCACACACACACACACACACGCCTTCTTTTCCTTACCGTTGTGCGATGCTTTCCCAACATATTTCTCTGATTATCCTGTTATGTCCACAGACATCTGATGTCTTCTTTAAAACCAAAGAATCATAGCGGCTTGTTTACTTTCTGGCTGGTTTCTGCAACAAATTGACAAGTGTGATGATCAAAACCAAATGCACATATAGGAACATTTTTGGACCAAACTAACATGTGTAATGATGCTTTTTGAAATACGTTTCAGTTTTTTTGCATGCTAATGCACTCTACAAACTTTTAAAAGTTGGCTTCTGCAACAGTTGTGCAGGAGAAAGCTTCTAATTGCCACAGGTTGGTGACAAAATCATACCTGGCCTGTATTTACACTTCATGCTGCAACGCCATCTGCATGCTACCTCCCTGAGGGATGTTAATTATGCATAATGTGACACTCAGATGTTGATACACTTTTTTGTTTTTTTTTTTTCTCCCCTTTCTCCCTCCTCTAGGTAAGCAAAGAAACTTCCTTCTCTCATTCCATTGTGGTTGCAGATGGACACCTGCAACAGTCACGAGTAACGTATGACTCGTTTGTTGTCCTTAATGTAAAAATGGAAGAGTTAATACAATGATCCCTCTCAGTAATATGTCACTAATAAATACATTGGATTGTACGTTCGTAATTCAAAGCTTTATGTCTGGTAACGAAACGGCGTCACCTGACAATTCCCCTTTGTGCCACTAGAGGTTGTTGGGGATCATTTATGATGTTTGTGAGTAAAAAGTCGTCAGTAAACGATACATTGTGATGCTTTTACATCATGTGTCAAACTAAAGGCCTGGGGGCCAAATCTGGCCCTTTGGAGCATGCAATTTGGCCTGTAAGAGAACGTAAAAATGACAAAAGCATGAATCATTGTGTAAATAAAACTCAACATTATTTGCAGGTGCTCACAGTTTTATATCACATAATTACAGTCATTTTTAATGTTAGCCTGTTGAAAAAATTCAAATGTATTACAAACTCCTTCAATTTTACTCAAATTATTACATAATATTTGCCTTCATTAAATAGAAATTGGTCACAAAATCAGTTTCCTACATAATTTGTATTTTATGTATACATAGCAGTCTAAATTATGGCACAATAATGTTGTTTTCCTGCTTAAATCTGTGGCCCTCAACATTTTTAATTTTTAAATTTAAAACCCTGCATTTTTCACAAAATAAATCCTAAATTACGCAAAAAGTGGTCACAAAATAAAGTTAGAATCCTGCAGTTGTCATTTATTGCTTTAGGTGCCTGACTTACTGTATATAATAGCATTTATATGTGGAATTATTATATTATTCCCACCTAAATTGTGTGGCCATCTTTAGATTAAACTATTCTGTATTATTTACACCCCTGCCCTACATGACTGTGCCAATAAACCTTGATTTTTATGTAGAAACAATTATTGAACCTGGCAACAATTTCCCTGACGCAAGTTTTATGGTCCATTTCATTCTTGATCTGCATTTCTTATTTTCTGTTTTTTTCTCCAAAAAAAAACATGTTTTTCTCTGCTAAAGAGCATGTTTTGCTAGCAAACATAAAAAGTGCCACATGCAGGCCTGCCGTCTTTATTACAGTGTTTTGATCATTTGATCTATCCTGCACTGCAAAGGTTTTTTTCTTTTTCATTTTTTCTTGAGTTGAGCTCATGGATGCCAGAAGTGTCCCATGGAGCAGAAAGGCAAAAGCTTGCTTGAGTTTGATTTTTTCAGTTGAATACAGAAAGTGAAAGCGAGCCTCAAAGTGTTTATCACAGGATGTTTCCGAAAATTCACAATAATCATAATAAAATTGTTATTTTCCACCTTCGTTTAACTGTTACTACTTGATCCTCTAAGACAGGGGTGTCAAGTTCATTTCAGTTCAGGAGCCAAATATGGAGCAATTAAATTTTATGCAGGAAAATGAGTAATTTCAACATTATTGTGCCCTAGTTTGCACTTCTACGTATCCGTAAAATACAAAATAGGAAGGAAACTGACAATATCCAAGCAATAAGTGACAAATATCAGTCCCAAAAGGATCTTTACTTTATATTTCCTAGATTATGTAACCAATTTCTGCTAAATTAAGGAATATATTCTGTAATAGTTTCAGGAAAATTGAAGGATTTTGTCAGAATTTGTTGTTTTTTTCAACAGTTTAACATTAAAAATGACTGTAGTCATATGACATAAGCACCGGGAAAACTCTGAGCACCTGCAAATAGTGTTGAGTTTGATTAACACAGTGATTCATGTTTTCACTGTCATTTTAACTTTCTCCTGCAGGCCAAATTTGATGCTCCATAGGGCCTGATTTGGCCCCCGGGCCAGGAGTTTTTAACACCTCTTACAATTTGAGGTAGAATTGACCAATAATCACATTGGTGACTTAATAATACAGAACTCCTCATTGGCTTACTTATACTGTTTTGATATAGTAATCTTAAACTCTTTGTATTCATGGAATCAGAGTCACATATCCAGGTTTTTCTTTTTTATGTAAAATAGCGAGGATGAAGGTCCCATATCTGTTTTTGTTGCTACTTTGAAGAATGAGAGTACAATGGTGCCGACTGCTTGTGTTTCCATTACAAAGTGTATTTCTTCACAAAAAGATTAGCTTCACAAATAAAAAAAAAGGGGGAAATCATCAGCCATCAGAGCAGTGAGGGATTAGTGACGAACCTCCTAATTATCCCTGAAGAAGTTGTTCCCTTTGTCAAACAGCTATCATTCCTACCAGACACTGATAGAAAAGCAGGTAAAAACTGAATTTCATGTGACAATTCCTCACACTTCTCTGTGCGCCACAGATAAGAGTGAGAAAATGAGATGAGCACCCCCCCCCCACATTCTCCCTGTGTTTTTGTCAGCAATTAATTAATACCTGCCAAACATCTCAACCCTGCTGCCGCTTTTCGTTTTGGGCTAATTACTGAGCCATGTGACTCCATTAATGTTTGCATATGCACACTCCCGGGTCCCCCGCGCACCATTTTGTGCCCGTTTCCCTGCTCGCTTGCAGAAGGTTACATGGAGCCACACACAGCTGTGCTGCAGTTGATCTGGAGGTGATTAGCAGTGCTGCCTCTCTGCATTCTGCTGTCATCAAGGGTTCAGCTTGATGACACTGAGGCCGCCATCATTACGCTATTACAGCAATTTACCCCTCTGCCATCTATTTATTTGATCCCTCTGTTTGAAAAAAGAAACCTTTGTCTTCATTTTACTTTTACAAGAACACTTTATTGCTATATTAAAGTGTATTTTTCTTCATATTCCTATTGAGGTAAAACAAAATCAAACCCAGAGTTGAGGCTGCAACAGCGAATCGATAAAATCAATAAAAATTGACTATTAAAAGCGTTGGCAACGAATTTCATTCCCGATTTGTTGTGTTGTGCGTTATATGTGTCACTGACCATGACACAGAGCTGTTTGAGCCGTGCATTCTCGCCACAAGTGTTTGTGCTAGCACCACGAGTGTTTGTGCTAGCACCACGAGTGTTTGTTTCCACACCACGAGTGTTTGTGCGCGCACCACGAGTGATTGCGTGCGCGCACCACGAGTGTTTGCGTACGCGCACCACGAGTGTTTGCGTGCGCGCACCACGAGTGTTTGCGTGCGCGCACCACGAGTGTTTGCGTACGCGCACCACGAGTGTTTGTGTGCGGACATGGCTTAAACTGCAGAGTGACTTATTCGTGCATTTTTCAGCAAGTCTGCAGTGCATTTTTCAGCAAGTCTGCAGTATTTTGTGTGTAAGAAATCTTGAGAAAATGCAGTAAAGTAGAGCTGATGGACATTCTTTCGTCAATAGCTAACCACTATTGAGGAAAAGAGGCATGCTATTGTCTTACAAGTAGCATGCGACTTATAGCCCGAAGTGACTTATTTGTAGATATTTTCAAGGAATTGGTACATTTCTCTGAAAGTGAGCAATATAAGAGAAAATATGGTACTGTAACAGAAGCATGTAATATCTGTTATTTTTAACTGATTTGTTTAACAGTGATGCTATTGTTATTATGGGAGTGTTAAGTTCTCAGTTGGTAATAATCAAAACTTCAGCATAAGTGGTGTCAAGAGTAACCACGTTGTGCTTGTATAATGAATAAATGGTTGTTGTTTCTTGTAATAAGCATCTTACATCTCACCTGTTCAGTAATACATTGAAATATCTGCACCGAGCTAGACACGTGGTATTGCAATGTTTTTATACTCGTACAACAAATGGATTCTTTTTTTCCAATATGAAGTCTTCCAAGCATCCCGCTGAAAAATCCAGCCACTTTGTTGCAGCTAAGTTTCCCACGGTTGAGTGACTTCTCTGTATTTATTTTTTACACATTGTATTTTCCTCCTGCTTCAGCGCTCATTGTCATCCCCTCAAATACCTCAGGCTGTGAAAAAGGTTTAGATGATCTCTCTTTTTTCAGTTCTATCAGAGATATACACTTTAATGCACAATTTCTCCCATCGTACACGGCTCAAATATAACGCGACTGCCAGTCGGTGATCTGTCAACAGATTTGGTGTGCGCAGAAATATTGTCAACCATCAAATGTTGACATTTTTTGGTCCCAAGAGGATAAAAAAAACACCCACACCCCTAAATAAATGCTTTCATAATGTACCCCACAGTTTGCTAGAAACTCCCAAGAGTTAAAGCAAAGCTGCAAATTCAAGGACTTCTTTAAGTACACCTTCAAGGTCATGCACAGGCCAATGACTTTTACTCGATGCGGGACGTTTTCCAAATGGCCAATTCCAATAAACTCCACGAGCGCTGACCCATCTCCTCTATAATTTGAATTTTTTTTAGTATGACTTTATTAGGAGGGTTTGACTGTAGGCACAATGTTGTCTTTGAATCCACAGTGGAACAAGAAAACGAGAACTACTCAACTACTTACATCTTCCTTCAAGAACAGTGCTTTCTTTTTTTTTTTCATTGTACACTTGTATATCATGAATCCAGAGCAGAGGTCACGATCCTCCAATAAACCAATCCCACATTTCAACTATGCGTGCGCGAGGTCAAAATTCACTACTGTGTTGTGTTTACATTCTGCCAGACGCGTTTCTAATCCCCACAACCATGAAAAACTATCATGCACTGTGAATATTAGAGATTTGTAATCCACAGATTCTATTGGATATACAGTGGGGCAAAAAAAAGTATTTAGTAAGCCACCAAAGTTCTCCCACTTAATAAGATGAGAGAGGCCTGTCATTTTCATCATATACCTCAACTATGAGAGACAAAAACTTATTTTCCACCATAATTTGCAAATAAATTCATTAAAAATCCTACAATGTGATTTCCTGGATTTTTCTCATATTGTCTTTTTTGCCCCACTGTAATCCCAACTGACAGAAAAACATCCGATGTGGATGAAATTTGTGTGTGTCCGTGTGTTAGCAGCAGTGGTTCATTGGTAAATCATCAGGTCCCGGAACACAGGCCACATGTTGTTCCAGCAGTAAGAGAGACACAAAAATGTCACAGTTTTTTTTTTTTTTTAAGCACCCTTTGCTAACTAAATGGACCAAAAATATCACGTGAACACAAGCAACCTATTAACCTAAATGTTTAATAAAACAATGATGAATTGGCATTAAAGAAGCACAGACAATCGCCTGTTCCGGAGCATCCGTCTCTCACTCTGAGTGACATCTGTCAAAATCTGCCATGTTTCAGCACCAAGGACAGCACCAAATCACCTCCAATCTAGCCACTTTTAACTTTTACACCCATACCATAACTCCTGTAATGAATCAGCAGCACAGCAGAAAATGAAAATGTTTTTTTGTACAAAAGAGAAGGAGAACTTTGTGTCCACATATTTCACAGCCGAGGCCTGCCTTGTCTTTCATAAGCTAATAGTAGCAGCTCATCCTGGCTTTGAACTGAACCTCTGTCTCAATGTGTCCTTCTCTTCTCTCTGTCTTTTTTTTTTAGCCATTTTCTACCGCTTTCCAAGCCAACAGAGAAACAATTTTTGCCGAAAATCACACTTTAGACATATTGCGTGAAGGCTTGGCCTGATTTTTCCCTCTCTTCCTTACTCGCGCTCAGTTTTTACATTCAGTTTTGGGTTTACAATGACATTTTCAGTGATTTCGACTCAATAAAAAACACCGTTGTCCAAATACAATACCTCAACATTTTATCAGAACACCTAGAAGCAATTGAGGTGCTGGAAAATAAATGAATGAGGTCCAATCAAACAGGCAGGATCCGGCCCAAATTAGGCTCTGGCAGTAATTTAATAGAATATTTCTTCCACCAATATCTCTGCTCTGCCGTGTGAGTGCAAAACCACAATCTGCACCACTTTTATTGTATTCACAGGTCATTTTAGTAAATCACCTGCAACAGATGAACAAACAGCGCTACATTTTATTTCTCTTCTTGGAAGATATGAATTGTCCGTCATGACTTTTTATAGTCGTAATGATGTTCTGTCTTGACCTTGATGTTTGCGTGCAATCCTTTCGTTCGTTCACCAAAACAGCTGTGGTTAGTGATCTAGACATCACTCTTAGTAAACATTTAAAAGTGGCATTGTTGGTTTTGATCTGAGCAGGGTTTTTATCACACTTTTCTTTTTAGTACCAGTCATGCACGCTCTCACTGACAGATACTCAGAGGCTGCTATCAATCCTTATAAAGAAGCCAGGCCTCCAAAGAGTGACAGCTTACCATCTTTTCCCCACACACTTATGAACATGACGTGTATCATTGCTCTACCTGGGGAAAGACATAGAAAGGCCCGAGCAGAGGAGTTTAATCGGATTTAGACTGAAGCAGTGATAGATGTCAACTGGAATAAAAGTGACTGTGAGTGCAGTCTCAGACCCTTTTCTGGTGCGTCTTCCCGTCGGATTCTGGAGCAGCGTAAATTTGCATGCATTTCTGATCAGAAAAGTGTTAAATTAAGTCTGTTTATTTGGCAACAGCTGTTTGCCAATTCTCTTTGAGCGTGTTCTGACCCCTTCCCAGAGTTTCAAAAGTAGAAACATAAGTGGTGTTTTCACAGTACGCTACACCCCAGATACCATGTAACATATAACGGATGTCCCCTGCGACCTAAAGCCATGTCTAGGAATCAAACACGTCAAGAAGCAGGCTCACATGCTCTGCCACCCGGCAGCCGCGCAAAGGGGAAGAAAAAAAAATCAAGGGAGGCAAGGTTCAGAGCAGGGGAAATATACTCGGCATCTTGATATCAGCATGTAGTACGTTAATTCAAAGCCAAAAGAGAGGGAGTGCTGGAATTAAAGTACCTCCCCCCCTAAGGACAAGACAGAATTCAGGTGGGAGGGAGATAGACAAAGCAAGGAGAACAAGGGGAATGAAGTAAAAAGTAGAGAAAAGTAATGCTATAGTAGAAAAGCTTTGACTACACTCATTCTTTCTTAATATAGAGCTCCTGTGGCAGAGAGACTAAGGGGACATGTGTGGAATGGCTGATGAGCCTCCTGCTGTCGTGTAGACAGACCATGATTCCTCCATATTGCCCCGAAAGGTTGTAAAAGCGTTCAACCATCAGTTTCGAGCTGACGGCTGTGAACTTTTGGCCCTGCATTGACCAATGGAATGGAGTGGGCCCACACAGCGCTCAGATGGACCCTGTAAATCTACTTTCCGGGCTCCAAAGACAGAATGACGGTGCCTACGGCGCATGCAGAGACTGTGTGTGGATCAGGGTTTATAGAGGATTTCTGTGAAACAGCAGCCCAGGCACTATTCTTACTTCATAGATCCACATTTTTTTAAAGCGATGTGTTTCTCAAATGGGGGTACGCAATGGCGCTACAGAGGGTACGTGAGAAAGTAAGAATAAAAGCATTGAAAAAATATGGGGTTTTATAATATTTATTTTCAGTTAAAAAACTGCTTCTCTCGTCTCCTTTTTCGACATGTACCAAAAAAAAAAAAAAAATGTAAAAAAAGTGAATGTAACCATGTCGGAAATAAACTGAATAAATGAAAAAATTAAAAAATAATAAATAAATGATTAAAGTACTAAATACTGTATTACCAGCAACTCACAAAAACACACAAATTAAAAGAAAAGTATACTGAATATGAAAAAGAATGGACAAACAAGAACAAAATACACAAAATGACACCAAAAACGCAGAAAATGATGATAGAAATTATCTTGATTAGAACATGAACTGAAAATACTAAAATCAAACGTGGTCCCACACCAGGTGGGAGATGACCGTAATTCATAAAAACTATAGAAATAAATCTATTAAAGCACTAAATACGGTTTCAATCCACTTGTTTACAACATTAGATTCTATAAAATGTGTTATCACTCATTCATTCCACCATTATGATCTATAGTTGCTTTTTCACAGAAAGGTGGTACTTGAGCTAAAAAGTTTGAGAATCACTATTTGAAAGAACACACTGCAACTTATGTTACTTTACACTAAAGATTTCCAATATTTCAGGTAAAAAAAAAAAAAAAAACAATAAACCCATCAGTGATTTGAAAAAAATATTTATAACAAAAGCACATTGTGTTTCACGAAGTTGATTCGACATCGACTTATGGTAAAGTTTATTTAATCATTGCTTCAAGAAACAGACTGAGAAACACAAAGTGAACTTTATTAGAAATGGTTTTCGTCAAAGAGTAACATATTTTCAAAGGAATGTGAAAGAACACCAAAGACAAATTCACTTTAAAAATAGATAAAATAGCAACAAAAAATTTATAAAAATATACCAAACAACAATAGCTGTGTTTCCGTTACTCTTGGAAATGTGCAAATTCTATGTAGCGCAATAAAAACTGGTAATGGAAAACACTCAATATCACTAATATCACAAAAAAGTTTTTACGCTTCAATGAGGCGGAATTTCAGACGTTTCGATATTGAAATGTGTCGCAAAAGCGCTATGGAAACGCTTTTTCCACAAATACACGTCACAGGTTGTGACGTACCTGGTCACATGACCACTTCTCGCCGAGAAAACATGGCGCGGTACGTGTAGACAGAAGAGGAAACTGGGACATTTCTTAGATTTTTCTGAGATTTCACAGGAGGCTCCAAAACAACGTTCAATGGAAACACGTTCAAAGCGCAATTATACTTTGTCGACATTTAGAAATATTGTTTTTTTTATTTTGCTAAAATCTGTAATGGAAAGCCAACTAGTGAATTTTACATTTTTGCTTTCAAACTTGAACTGTATCACCTCCAAAATGTAATAGAATCTTTCATGGCCTTCATGGTCAATCTTTGGTTAAAAATGGAGTCAAAATCAGTTGAGTATTTAGTACGCTGGTGAAGGAGAAACAAAATGCTTCTGGTGCCTGTGGAACAGTGATGGTGCTCAGGGAATGTGATGTCCCATCCATGCCTGTCTGCTCCCTCCTTTTCCTCTCTCCTCCCCCTGCGTCTCTCTGTTCACCCCCCACACACACCTCTCCACACCACCACCTCTCTACCTCTTCCATCACCAGCTCCTTCTGTCTTTGGCCGTCCTGTTTCTGAGAAGCGGAGGCATTCGCGCGCCAAATAATCACCGCCTTTCTTCCTTTTGCAAGGTCACGCCCTTCTTTCCCATTGTGTCGCTTCCCAAACAGCTCTCTAAAGGCTCATTTAAATCAGTTATTATTGGGCTTTAGTAAATATTCACTACAGGCGTCTGCAGCGAACCTTACCTTTTACTCCTGCTCTATAATTTACTGAGCGATTACGGCACAGTCGGATGGCGTCCTTGATGCAGAGATATGGCCGGGCTGTGAATGACCAGCTCCTCAGTCACACAAAATACACAGGAATTGTTGCCCAGCAGTGTCATCAATTCAATCAAGATGAAGGAGTTTCAACGCTACATTTCATGGTTGCGTTGCAATGGTCGATGTCAGTTATTATGGAAACCAACTGCATTATGTGGAAGGTTAGGAGGAGGCTGTTTGTCTGAAAATAACGACCCAAGTGACATCACATTTAGCAAACTACATTACTGTAGTCAATTCACTTTTATCAGAAACATTTTTCCCCTATTGACACTATGAATTTCTATCCAACCACTATGAAGCTACAGCAGAGATGGGCAGAGCGCGGGACCCTAAAAATGTGATTGTCTGATCCGAGGGCCACGTTATCAACATTCAAGTTAGCATTTAGAATAAAGACCAATCTGATCATTAATACAGGAAAGAACAAAGGGTTTTGTCTTTGTAGTGCTTTTGTGTGGGTTTTCTTGATGTTTTTAGACATTTTGTGTGTTTTTGAATTCTTTTTGTCTTTTTTCATGTTATTATGGCAAGTTTTTGCTGCCTTTTAATGTGTTTTTTGAGCCATTGTGTGTTTTTATTTTCTTTCTGGAATGACGTTGGCATTTTGTGTGTCTTTGAAGTCATTTTGTGTGGGGTTTTTTGATGTTTTTTTAGTTTTGACATTTTGTGTTTTTTTTTTTTTTTTTAACTATTTTTGTTTATTTTCTTGTCATTATGACACATTTTTGCTGCCTTTTTGTTTTTTCGAGTTGTGTGTTTTTGTTATATTTTTCATGTTATTGTCTTTTTGTGTATTTTTCTGTCATTTTGTGCATTTTTCTGTCATTTTCTGTAATTACCTTGTCATTTTGTGTCTTTGAAGTCATTTGTGTGGGGTTTTTTGATGGTTTTTTAGTTTTTAGACATTTTGGTTTTTTTTTCAATTGTTTTTGTCTATTTTCTTGTCAATATAGTAAATTTTTGCTGCCTTTTTGTTTTTTCCGAGTCATTATTTGTGTTTTTGTTAAATCTTTTGTTATTGTTGTCTTTTTATGTCTTTTTCTGTCATCTTGTGCATTTTTCTCTCATTTTGTGTACTTCTGTTGACATTTTGTGCATTTTGCTGTCTTTTTTGTGTGTTATATTAGACTTCATATAATCTCCAACTTCATGAATGACAATTTTAATTTGGGTGCCGTGCCAAATTTGACCGAGGGCTACATGTGGCGACCGTGGCTCAGGTGGTAAAGGGTCGTCTTCTGATCGAGAGGTTGGGGGTTCGATCCCAGCACCTGACTATGTGTCGAAGTGTCCTTGGGCAAGACACTGAACCCTAAGTTGCTCCCAGTGGTCGACTAGCGCCTTACATGGCAGTTTTGTCCCATTGGTGTGTGAATGTGAGAGTGATTGGGTGAATGAGCTGATATGTAAAGCGCTTTGAGACTGCTTCAGTGTGGGGATAAAGCGCTATATAAATCAAGTCCATTTACCATTTTTGTGTCTGAGCTACAGCCTTCATGGCGCTGATATTACTTACTGTACTTTGTCATTTACAAGCCTGAATAAACACCCCCGTAAACATGCTGCTTTGTCACTAAACATGATCAGACTCTCATTGTGCAGTCGCCGGGAGGCATTGCAACATGCGAACGTCGCAAGATGGCTTGACACAAGTTTGCGTCGACTCGATAGAAGCCACGGCGACTCGTGTCGAGCCATTGTGTCTATTTTTATGATGGATCGATTTCACACCCCGGTGGCTCACGCTTTATGTTGGCTTCACACCAGCTTTGGTGTTTTGTCAGGGAGCATAACCGGTGATTATTCCACTCCACTTACAGGAGCAGAGAACAAGCGGCTGTGCTGTGAGCACAATGGGAAGGAATGCAAAATGACTCTAATAATATAATGGTTTGATAGAACAGAGGAGCACTACCTGTGATGCAAGCGGAGGGAAAAAATGCATAAAATGAAACGAAATTGATTATAATGACATCCTGGGTGTTGTATCAGGTGAGAAAAGTGTGGAAAATATTGGTTTGAGGTGTTTTAATTTGAAATATCGAAGTTTCATGCATTAAAAAAATCATTTAGTCAATAAGATTGGGTTTTTTTTTGTATACATACTGTATGGCATGACACCCTATGACAACATACTACTTTACTGGTCTCAGTTACCTTGTTGTTTCAACTGTTCTTTTATTTTGTAGTGTAGCAACTGAATTAAAGCAATAAACAAACTGGAAGTTGTAGCCAGTAATTAGCTTCCTCCCCCCAACCTTCAACCACAGTCGCAGTTTGTTCTCCAAGCAATTTGTGGATTAGTCAAAGAAACGGAGATGGATTCTTTTGAATCAATCAATCATTTCATGTACAGGAAAAGAGAATACTGATCCTAACGGCGCTGAAAGCATCCCCTGACCTTTTTCTTCAGCTGCACCTGGAGGCACGCGCTCGCCCTGTACGACTTCTTACCCTTTACCGTTCGCACTCACATTGTGCACTAACAAATCATATACAGTAGAACATAAATCACCAGATGCTATTTGTTCCACCGACTATTCAAAGAGGATTTGAATCATGCATTAAAAGGCCTGTTGTTAACAGCCCGTCAACCTTGAATTTGCCAGTGTCTCAGAGCTCAGGGAAATAAAACACTACAGTTTAACTGTTATATACTGTTATAATCCATAACATTAGCTTTTAATCATGTGTTTTCACAATATGTAAGATTTATGCGTCCATTATAGTTATTAGATGATATTTTGTTTGTTTTTATTGAAAAGAACAAGAATTACTGTGAATACAAACACGTCTTTATGTAAACACAGAAAATGGATGAAATCTGTTTACTATATTTTCCTCTCCTCATAGAGAGAGAGAGCCTTACACAGGAAATGTGCACATACACATTGGCACATTTTGTTTTCCTTCCAAAGAAGTAACTGAAACAAACCCATAAATGGGTAAACAACCCATTTCTGCCCAGAAAGGCATAAATGGGTTGTTTACCTCACAGATCATGAAGCGCTGGTGGACTTCAGCTGTGAACAGAGAAGTCTGTTCACCCACCCTCCGAACAGGGTAAGAGAAGAGCACGAATGCATGAAAATAGCAGAACACAAGAACCGCAAAATGTGGTTAACAATGTTTGGTTTCAGTCAAAGTAAAACTGGACTGTTAATGGCTGAAGGTCAATAGTTTCACCCAAAGGAATGTTTTATTCCTATGTTGTATAACTAAGATTAATACGGCCTCTGAGTTTTAGAGTTTACCTCTTTCCATATTATTTACGGTTCATCGGCTTTCACTTACTGTTACACAAAACGTCCAAAAATCTGGTGTATATTCACATTTTTCGATGCGTTAAAAGCCAAATAGTCACCAAATCTTGCATAGTCTTCTGATATTTCGTAGCACGAGATTGTGCGTTTTATATAAAAACTTTCTTTACGTCTTGAACACTTTGCTACACATTTACCCACCCCTATAAGGGGGGGAAATGCTTGATATTCATGTGAAACAAATAGGTGAGGGAATCCTTGTTATAAAATGATTTCCATTTCAGAAAAGTCACAAATTAACAGTCAAAAACATTTTGACTCTGCAATTAATGTTGATCAAAATTCTCCATAACATCATCGATATACACGGTAGAGTATTCATTAAAGGGCCCATGTTACGCTAAATGGACTTTTCTGTGCTTTAAACATCACAAAGTTCTATTTGGGCTTCATACACATGCCCAAAGTGTTTTTTTCATTGATTCCGTCAATCGTTAGTTAGAGGGTGATTTGCTCCTTTCTTACTGCAGGGTGAGCCCAAACACCTCGCTCCAATTTAATGACGCGTTCCCACTTTGATGACGAATTTGACGCGGCACTGGGCTGGAGAAGCCCACGTAGGTGAGCGTTTCAGCGTCCATTTCAGTGCTATGTATGTATTTTCTACAGTCGATGTATGTACCGGTGAACGCCCCGCCCCCACGCTCTGTCTCGTGTTCATAAAGCAGCATGAGCTCGGCTACGGAGTGGGTGGGAGGAGGGCGGGCCGTCCTCTGGCCCTACGTCACCGTGCGGAGAGGAGGAAGTCAGTGTCACATCTAGACACGCCCATCCATGAATATGCATAAGTAGGATCAGCCTGTTTGTGTAGAGTTGCTCAGAAAGTGACTTTTCAGAGGCTAAAACTCTGGAAAACAGGCAAGTTTAGGAAAATAAACCTCAAATACTATGTTTTTGGGGTTCTTAGAACAAATGGAGATAGTGAATTGCATGATATGGGACCTTTAAGGTCTTGAAATTATCCTAGTCCATTCCGAAATGTTGGTTAAAGCAGAACTAAGTAACTTTCGCTTAGCGCTCCCCCTAAAGGTCCCTTTTGGTTATGTCACTGTCGTAAACACTCCGCACCCCCGAGGCAGCAGCTTCTCCCTCCCACTACAGTGAGAAGGGCAGCAGGAGACTTCCTAAACGTACCGGGGCAAAATTAAAGCCGTTTATCTTGAATAAGTGTATACATACTGTGTGAACTCATCCTTTAGTAACTCTGTAAGTTGATTATTTATCCCCTAAAAACGGTGCTGTTTATGAGAGGTGAATTAATCAGCCAATGGTCTCCCCTGTCACTCTGCCACACACACGTTCTCTGGTAACGTCACTGGAGCGACCAAAAAGCCGCACTGTGTTCCAGCGACTCATCACGGGTGATTGAAGTGACTGCAGTCGCTACAGTTGTGCTCAGTGTGAACACACCTTTAGTGTGTATTGGGCTGTCGTAACGAGAACGAGAACAGAGCACTACGTCTGCCACCGGGTCGGAGGCAGGGAAAGTTGCAAGTGCTGTTTTATGGCCAGAGACAGCAGGGGGGGGTTAAAGGACCCCCTGATCACCTCATAAACGCTTGTATTACCCTCAGAGGGACTATGACGAGGATTTATTAAGGTGATAAAAGTTACTTAGTTCTGCTTTAATTTTGTTTTTTTTTTATTTTGCCGGGAAATTAGCTGGCACTGTTAGTTTGGCGATTATATTCTCGTAATAATTGTTTCTTATTGCTCAAATGTTTATGGACTGGGGCGATTTTAAGACCTCTGCCGATGTTATGAACAATCTTACGCAAAATGTCTCCCAGATTTGAAATCTTTTTGACTATTATTGTCACTTTTTATCATCTGACGGCAAAAATAGATCGCCAACCGACCCAAATTGTTTTGTTGAAGATGTATCTCATCATTGTTGACGGTTTGGTACCAAATTTGACAAACAAATGTTTTGAAGTACATTTATTTGATAATTTTGTGTTTGTGATAAATCACAACAATCTTCCTCAGGGTATATCACGAAACTGATTTAAAAATATATATATATATATATATACCCCTGCCACCAATTCCGGACACCACAAGAATCTG
Organism: Gouania willdenowi; assembly: GCF_900634775.1. NCBI lineage: Eukaryota > Metazoa > Chordata > Actinopteri > Blenniiformes > Gobiesocidae > Gouania > Gouania willdenowi. The sequence goes on from NC_041045.1 coordinate 8,567,809, forward strand.
TTTCTTACTCTTTTTATAGATCATATTTTTTTTTAAAATACAGTTTTTTTTTTGTTTTTTTTTTGATCTACCATTTTACCTTTCTTGAGATATGGCCATTAACCTATATTAGAGGGTCTTCCTAATGATCTGCTTTCAAAGGACCAACATAGTCTGAATGTTTTAGAGTGCCGTCATCTTTCCTCTGTGCTCAGCTGTGGAGCGCACGGCGTCACCTCAGGGATGCCCCCACAAGCAGAGCGCATAATGAATGTGGATAAAAATGAGTATACCAGTTTGATGAACTCTGTTACTCAATTAGTGCAATTAATTTTCACGCGGCACTGCTGTCATGGATGAATGTGCTCCTGTTTCACAATCGTACGATTACCTCGCGTAGAAATATGACGACGAAGAAGAAGAAGAAGTCGTCTTGGAATTACCTTAAAATAATTTCTCTCGACAAAAATACAAGCAGTAAGTGACTTTTTAGAGTAATTATGGAATTTAATTTCCCATTTGGTCTCTGTTCCTTTAATCTAGCTATTCCTATTAGTGACCGTTTTCTACTTCCTGTGAGAGGAGATGCTAAACCACGTCTTGGTTACTTCCTGATTAGCATTAATGTGACTTCCTTCATTAACAAAAAAAAAACCAAGAGTATAGACAAGTTTTAATCTTTGTTTTAGGGGCGAATTTCTTATAGAACAAACAAAAGTTTAAAAAAAAAAGTCAAATCATCAAGCTTTTGGAAATCTAATCCATTCTCAGTTTTTTAGTTACTGTAGTAAGACATTGTCACATGTATTCATCATCAGAATCTGAAAAAACAAAAAAATAAAAAACAATAATATTAATAAATAAAAATAGCCCTAATAATAAGGTGCAAATGAAGTAAAAAAAAAAAAAAAAAAAAAAAATGAATACCTTGTAAATGTGCAGTTTTTTAAGGATTAAATCTGCCATAGAGGATTCCAAAACATTTTTTAATAACACAGATAAAGACATAGTGTACGTTTCACTGGAAAAACAGGAGATTCCATCACAAACTTTGGGTTTGTTGACAAATAATCAAATGACCTAAACTACAGAAAAGCATCACACATTGCATTGTGGGAATGGGAACTCCAAAGAATAATGCAAAGACAGCGTCATAGCGAAAGAGTTTAGTTTAAGAAGTGTTTTTACTTGAGTTTTTTTGCCATTTTTCTTCTGGTTTGTTAAAATTTCGTCCATATTCGATTGTCTTTTTTTTCCCCAGAAATCCAAAGTATCAACATCCGCCTTTGTTTTGGTACAACTTTGAATCAAAAACACCAGAAAACATCATAAATGTGACTTTGGTTGTGTTTCTGAGGCCATTGGCATCACTATTGTTTAAAATACAGGTACAGTTTAAAACTGTTACGGATCGTCCATAACTGCTTTAAGTCATGGTCAAATAATAATGGCGAATGCACACCAGGATTGGGGTCAATTACATTTTTCAGTTACAATTACATTTTCAATTACTCATGTTCAATTACAAATTAATTATGATTATAGTGACCAGCATTTTTTCCAAAGTCAAACTCATTTGCTAAAGTTCAATTACAGTTAATCACAATTACTGAGCCAGAAATAAATAACAATAAAAGTTAACCTTCCTCTTATGTTAGCTTTCTGTTAGCATCGCTCATGCTAACGGGTCCTAAATCAGCTGTAAAATACACTAAAAACACATCTATTATCTAATTTATTTCATGTCTATCAATTACCTTGTTTGGTTTCATAATCAATGAAATTTTTTAATATTTTTAGCGTAGGAGTCTGAGCCTTTTTTCAGTATATACCTCGATTTATATATATTTTTTAATGTGGGACAGCTTGATATGAAACATGTTTTAATAAATGTTAACTACATACTGTATGTGTACAACTGTACACAGAACTGTAACATGGTTTCCCAGTTTTGCATAAAATTATAATTGACAATTTGTTTTTAGAATTTTCATGGCAATCACAATTACAAAGTCAATTATCTGAACTCAATTACAACTGCTACAGTACGGTGGAAGCGTGTCTCTACAGTTTTGTTTGTGCATTAAATAAAAACAATGTTTTTACAGTGTAATATTTTCCATTCCCAAAGGCCAAATTGGTGTTGAAGTCAGTTATTTTGCTGAAGCCATTTGGCCAGACCAGCTTCTCGTCATCCTCTCGGACCTGTTGCCATGCAACCACGTCAAAATGCCTGGCATAGGAGGGCCAACAGGCGGGCACCCGGCATGCCCGCAGATGGCCAGGCCATCAGAACAGGCTGCTACCCCTCACTGTTCACACACACACACACACACACACACATCCACAACCCTGTCGACTCTACTTTGTGTGCTAACAACAAGGCTGGTACCACTAACCCCCCCCCCAAACACACTTTGCTCCCTATCAAGCTAATTGTTGTTGCTGCAGCCAAATGTTCTGCACTCAGGTTCAGGGGTGTAGCACCACATTTTGGGTCCTTGGTACAAACCATCTTGTTGGGCCCCTCCTGTAAGTTATAATCACTAGTGCAGTGCCCTTAGGAAGTATGTATTACTATAGAAAAGTGGGAGGGGCCAGCAGCTTTTTCATGGATGGTTAAATTTGAAGGTGGGATGTCATTTAGTGAAATGTGTGGAGTGATAACTATTGTGTTTTCATATATTTTACACAGTAGGTAATTGATCCCCATCTATTCCCATTTCAGTTTGTTGTCCTCGCGGATTCTGATCACCAGAACAGACTCGGTCCGGACTCGTTTAGTGTCATTAATCCACAACAGTCAGTTTAGATGCACAGAGCATTTGTAAAGCATTTATGAAAATCCGGTATCATTGCAGTCCAAACAAATTTGATGTTGCACACCCTTGAACCAAGCAGCAGCCATGTTGAAAGTCTCAGGTCAGTCTGATCCAGATCTGCAGAGATATTTGAGGAACACACACACACACACACACACACACGCACATTCCTTGCTTTATAGATGGATGTACACTTTTTTTTTTGTCGCCCTTAAACTATACTTGTCTTCACATTAACCCAGAGGTTCCCAACCTTTTTTGGGTCGTGACCCCATTTTGAATATCACAAATGTCCGGCGAATCCAGAGACATTTTATTTTCTACAGACAAGTTAGTGACACCTTAGATAAATTTTATACTACGTTTTATTTAAACTGAATTTATATTTCAGAATAGTTTAAGTATAGGATACAGTTATTTGATATTTATTGTGTGTGATGTGTATTTGAAACATTATAAGTCCCCAAAATTTAAAAATAGCATTTTAATTCTTTAAATTTAAACAATTACTAGACATTTTAACCCCAGGGGACCCCACAAGGTTGAAAAAAACCTGCAATAATCTAATGTCTCCATATCCATTGTTTGTATTTTATAAATCTGTTCTACTATATTTTAGTGGTTTATTGAATATTATGTTTGTGACATATTTTTTCTACAATTTAGGGTCAGTTGGTAATTTTTAATTTATTTATTTTGTGGGGTGTGGAGAGGGGGGTATAACTAATATACACACACAAAGCAAACGTGTATTTCCTATTAAAATTTGACACGCAAAATGAATGTTCCATGTCTTTGCCTGGTTATAAAAGGATTAGAAAAAAGCCATATTTACAATTATAGATACATAAATAGCACTATTGTCTCCCTGTGAGTTTCCTGTGCGATGAAACACCACCCCGACGCTGAGTGACAGGTGGATGCTTGGTGGAGTCAGCGTGGCGCTGGTTGGCAGGTCGTGGTGAGAGTCGTCCGGCTGACACACAAGCTGTTCGAGCTGGGGATCGCACTTTGCTTACTCCATGCATTCATTCATTCATTCATCCCAACTATTTAATGGCCTTTAACTGTCCCCTCTTTAATATGTTGCCCCTTTTTTTGGTTTATTTTTTTAATCATTCAGTATATTTTTCCCTTATTTTGTGTTTTTGTTGTTGTTTTTTGTGTGTTGTTGGTATTTTTTAATTGATTCTGTCTCAGTGTGTGTGTTTTTGGTGTCGTTTGGTTGTTTCTTATGTGCTTTTGTATGTTTCTCTGTTACCTGTATGTATTTTGAAGTGATCTTGTGTATTTTTCTCTCATTTATTGTGTCTTTGTTGTTGTTTTGTGTGTTGCTGGTAATAGTAGGTATATTTTTCTCTCTTTGCGTGGGTTTTTGGTGTCATTTTGTGTATTTTGTTGTTTGTCTGTTTATTATTCAGTATATTTGTCTCTTAATTGTTTTATTTTATTTGTTGTTTTTCTGCATTGGTAATATTTACATTATTTTCTCTGTGTGTGTTTTCGTTGTTGTTTCTTATGTCGTTTTGTTTGTTTCACTGTTTTTTTGTGTGTTTTGCAGTGATCTTGTGTATTTTTCTCTCATTTATTGTCTTTGTTATCGTTTTTTGTGTGTTGCTGGTAATATTAAGTATGATTATCAATTTAAACTTAAACAAACATTGTCAAACCCCATATTTTTAATGCTTTTATTTGTTGATTATCCTCTCTGTCTTTCTCGAGTACCCCCCGTTGTGCCATCTGCTTTACCAGATAACACGTAGCATAGCTTTAAAAAAAAAAGATTGCTCATTAACTTTAATGGAAAAGTTTCACGCATTGCATTGTGGGATGTGAAGTCTCCTAAACGGATGCATAGAAGTGCAGTTTATTCTTACCGTAATTTCTTGTTTCTTTGCCAAAACAAGGAGGACACTGATTGGCTTGACACCGGTTAGATTGATGGATAGTTTTATTGGTCATTTTTATGAAACATAAAAAAAAAAAATATTTCACACGTACCTAACAATCTAGTGCAATTTAAGATGAATTTAACAAAAATTAGACAGTAAGAATGACGTAAAAACACTTTTATCCTGTCAATTCCAACTTTTTACATCTTTTTTTTCCCAGCAAATTATCTTTGATTCATTGATCTGTGAAATGTTCGACTCCGGCAGCTTTACATTTCATTGATTAGCAACCCATCTTACTCTATTAACCACTTTAAAATCTCCAAATATGTTTGGAGCAGGTTGTTTTCAACAGTTTAACAACCCAATAGTTGAATGTTTTTCGCTGATTTGTTTCGATTTCCTGTGAAGTCTAAAGTTTATGTGCGAGAGTAAAAAGTAATACATCCAATTATTTCCTGCTAATAATGTTTTAGATTCTCTGAGCTAAAATCCACAATATCAACCATTGTGATTATACAAGACAGCAGTTATTGGGCTATTTTTCCCACTGAAATATAATTACAATCTAAAAATTTGGTTCAAACTGATCAACACTATTAAAAATGGTACAAATCATCTCATTTGCCAGATAACCTGCTGTTTGGGAGTAAAGAAGGCTTCCATTTGAGGGAGTGTGATGTGATAAACACCCAAAAATGTGCTTTAAATCTGCAGCTTTTTCCCCAAAAATCATAACAACCACAGTCGTAACAATAACATGACGGTTTTATTTAGATTGTTGCTATAATGTCATGTTTGGATGTTTGGCATTGTGATGCTACAGGTGTGTGTGTGTGTTTTCTCCATCTTTTAATCTTCGTTGCTGCACATTTTGTCCTTTTTGTGTGCATGAATGTGTGTTAGAGACCACATCACAACCGGCCTTGGGGTTAGCGTCTATAGATGCGTCATTCATAGTCTAGCTCAGAGACGGAAAGCGGAAAGAGAGTGCAACACAATTGAGCGACAGCACTTAATATGAAGAGTCTTGGCTGGCGCTGCTCGGGCCGTGTCCTAATTGTCGGGCAGGGAAACAGATGGCAGCGAAGGCGACGTCTCCTCTTAGCTCCCACGGTGCCCGAGTCTCACTCAAACTTTCATCCATAAATTACAATCCCAAATTCCCCCACAAGAAATGATTAATGTTATGTAAAGTTATTGCGTTGGACCCTTGGTTTTGGGTACAGGCTGGAATCTTTCAGCACTGTGTCCTGGTTTAACTGTGTGTGTGGGAGGGTGTGTGGGGTGTGGGGTGGGGGGGGGGGGGGCACCTGAGGGTGGGGGATTTACTTCTTTGTGCGTGTCTCATGTCACAACATTTCCACTTCCGTGCTACGCCACAGGGTTGGAGCTGTACAATCACTACACACAGTGTCTGATGCAGAGATACAGGGAGGGACAGTGCAGATAGACACACATTTCTAGACAGGCACATACACAAACAGCTAAAGCTAATTTGTGGAAAATATCTTTATTAATCCCTAAAAAAAAAAACCATTGAACTAACAAATGTAACCGTTTAAATTTTATATAATTACCAAAACAAAAGATAATCCTTTCAGACATTGTTTCTCAAATGGGGGTACGTGTACCTCTGTGGGTACACCATGGTACTACAAGGGCTACTTGAGAGAGAGTGGAAAATTAACAAATAAAGTAGCCGGAAGTGATAAAAACTATAGAGATAAATATATTCAGGCACCGTTGAATCAGTGTTTTTCAATCTTTGAGTCGGGACCCCATGTGGGGTCACCTGGAGTTTAAATGGGGTGGCCTGATACTTCAGAAAATGTTTTATTTTTAATTTTAAAAAAAAAATGTCTTGTATTTCTATAAAAAATTATGTTTTCACTCATTCCTTGATCATTATGATCGATAGTTGTTTATTTAAGTGGTTTTTTAAGCAAAATGTTGTAGTTGGACAAAGGGGGGGACTTGGATTCATGATTTCAATTTCATGAAAGATGGGCGATATTGTTTAATAAAAGACTTAACGTGTAGTTTTTGATGCTATTTCAGGACTCATTAGCACCACCTAGAGTTTGTAACTTTTCACTGGTTTGAACTTTGACTGTGTTTAACAAAAATGCAATTATGACCTATAACCTATAACTCAACAGGAAGTCTGCAATTTTGAATTTAGCGAGCCAAATTT